>NC_140560.1:34210230-34780230 GCF_057381845.1 Rhamphochromis longiceps | reverse complement strand
CACAGTCTGAAGTTAAAAAATGTCCCAGTTTTATTTGTATGAAATTGTGGGCTGTAGTTCTGTTTTGGAGCCTCAGATTTGCATTTTTCCATCTCCATCTTGTTTTCTTGAAACTGGACATGATATGATGAAAGTGAATCTGATTAAAAATACAAGAAACACCTCATGCTCATCAGCTAATGACTTCTGATTGACCTATTGTTAGCTAACTAGCATATCCTGATTTATCCCGCTTTCTGACATAATAATAACAACTGTAATTTACTAAATGACTTTCATATTAAATTTAGCATCAGCTCCATGGTATCATCACATTCACTTTAAATGTGAAAGCTACCCGGAGCCAGCATCAGGGGCTCACAGGCCTGTCTATTCCTAGTGCCAGTCCTGAGCCCTGATAAACGGAGGGCTGTGTGAGGAAGGGCATTCTCCATGAAACTGGTGCCAAATCAAACATGCAGATCCAGCCCCTGGGAAATAAGGGAGCAGCTGAAAGTACCATCTTCATATTGTATTCATTATGACTTTAAACAAGTGAGTGGGCCCATAAACTTTGGGGGGAAGTGTTGACTGAGATCTTAAAGCAGTTGACTATTACACAGGCAGAGGAGCCTCCTCTTGCTGATCATTAAAAAAAAAAAAAGCAGGTTTAAGGCACTTCTGCTTTGACTTCACTTTGCAGACCAAGAAGGTATGTCCAGAAAGTTTATCATGAAAAATAAAATTCCAAAAGTATAAGAGAGAAGGCAGTAGCAATCAAACAACATACACACCTAATGAACAAGCACTTGGCGACAGTGGGAAGAAAAAACTCCCTTTTAACAGGAAGAAACCTCCAGCAGAAACAGTAGGGGGGTGACAGAGACAAGACAAAACACATACTCTGGAGCAGAGCCAGAGATGAATAATAACTAATCATTAAATGCAGAGTTGTGTGTAAACAGTTAAAAAGGTGAGTGAAGATGAAACACATATCCAGCCCTAACTACATGTTTTATCCAAAAGCAAAGTTTTAAGCCTAATCTTAAAAGTAGAGAGAGTGTCTGTCTCCTGAATGCAAACTGGGAACGAAAACGACTCCAAGAGTCCTCACAGTGTTACTGGAGGCCAAGGCAATGCCATTCAGACTATTATTCTGGTCGGACACCATGTTATTAATATTTTTAGTGGTAAATACAATAACCTCAGTTTTATCTGACTTTAGAAGCAGGTCTTTACGTGTTAAAGGCATTCCTGCAGTCAAGCTAATTGGTATGTGCCATCTGGCTTCAGAGGTAGATAGAGTTGGGTGTCATCTGCATAGCAGTGAACAACTATGCTGTCTTCTAATGCTACTGCCTAATGGCATGCATGTATAATGTAAACAGAATTGGTCCTAGAACAGGACCGTGTGGAACTCCATAATTTAGTGTAGTGTGTGAAGAAGATTCCCCATTTACATGATTAAATTGGAGTCTATTAGGTAGATATGACTCAAAACACTGCAGAGCAGTAATACATGCTCTAATCTCTGTAATAAAATATTATGGCCAAAAGTATTGAACACTGAGATCTAGCAGGAGAAGCACAGAGATGAGTCTACTTTGTTACTTCACTAATGCTGTTTCTGAACTTTGATGAATTCTGAAACCCGACTGAAACTCTTCAAATCAGAATTAGTTGTCAGTTAAACATTTCTCAGTAAATTAGCCGAGCTTCTGTCCTGCTTCAACACACGATCTAACTAAAGTTATGTTTACAGCATTTATTTGACTCTTTAAGTTAAATTTCTTGAGATCATAATCCAAGTTTCTCAAAGTTAAAATTGTAAGACTCAAGCAAATTAAGGAAATCTCAACATTATCCTGACTTTTCTGTGGGGAAGTCTGAATAGCACTGGATCCAAAGATAAAACAGTCAGCTAAGCTTCCAGTAAGTCCTGCCTTAACACTGCAGTCACATCCTATAAACGCAAACACACATATCTGCACTATATTATCTTTGGGGATGGAGACACATTAATAGAAACTTGCTCAAAGGATTTTAAATGGATTTATGGTAAATCATGTTAGCCAGGACGATGCGCTAATGTTGCCCACCTATCCCAGCTGCCCCAATAGAGTGGTGTGTGTGACAGGCTCTGCTCTCCAGAGTTTTAGCGAAGCCCCAACAGAGCTAATCTTCCCTGATCCCAGAAAATTAGGCCTGCCATGTTGGGACAGTAAGCTTCCAAAGCTGTTGTCCATGCCATTCATTGCTTTTTAATGGAAAGTCTGAAGGATTACAATTGAAACAGTTTAAAAGTGACACAATACACCTATATATAGACAGTTTGAAGTACAAAATGGACATACTTGCTCATCCAAGGTGGCATGAGAGCCAGATCTCCAAATATAGGTGAAGCAGAACCCCCGACCATCTCTTATAAAAGCTGTCAAAGTCTGGTGAGGGTGTCTAGTCAGGTGTCTGTGGTGCACCATTGGAAAATTAACAACAGTACAGACAGTACAGTCATTTTTTATGATTTAAAGGCTCTAAAACTTCTGGGATTCAAGCATTCTTTGGAAATTCTGACTCAGGTAAGCAACATATTTTTTAAATTTCTCGTCATCTTCACTTTACTTTTAAACTCTTTTTTCATCCTTATCGCTCAGCTCAACAAAATGAGTGACACGGACATGGAAGTATTTGGGGTGGCCGCCCCATACCTGCGTAAATCTGAGCGGGAGAGAATTGCAGCTCAGAATGTGCCGTTTGATGCCAAAAGTGCCGTTTTTGTGCCTCACCCGAAGCAGGAGTATGTCGAGGGAAAAATCAGAAGCCAGGATGGCACTAAGGTCAATGTGGAGATTGAGGATGGAAAGGTGAAAGAGTCCAGCTATTATTTGACTATTTCTGACATCTTATATCGGTTTTTCTGTCTTTATCTGTCATTTTTTTTACAATGTATCTTTTTGAAATTGTACTTCAGGTTGTCACAGTGCATGTGGATGACATTCGGCCAATGAACCCACCCAAGTTTGACAAGATAGAGGACATGGCCCTGCTGACGCATCTGCACGAACCCGCCGTGCTTTTTAACCTCAAGAAACGCTACGCTGCCTGGATGATTTATGTAAGGACAACTGTGACTCACAATATCTTTAACTTTAATTCAATACCAACAGTCTGTATTCTGGGTTTTTTTTCTTGTTAATTCAGACCTATTCTGGGCTCTTCTGTGTGACTGTGAACCCTTACAAGTGGCTGCCGGTCTACAACCCAGAGGTGGTGGCCGGGTACAGAGGAAAGAAACGCCAGGAGGTCCCCCCACACATCTTCTCCATCTCTGACAACGCTTACCAGTACATGCTTACAGGTCTGGCCCCATAGTATTGTTATTGGCATGACTAGCGTCATGTTTGTCTGCATTTTTTGAGTTATATTAACAGTTCAATTAAAATTGTGTATAGTTTTAGATAATTAAAAGCATAATTACTTTAAAAAGTTTGATGTACTATCCAATATTTACAAAATGCAAATTAAACATGCTAAAAAAATTAACAACATAATGCAATGAAATGAAAAAGATCAATATTAAATAACCAAAATTACAGGCATATATGCACAAAAAGCAATACTCATACAGCTTTTAAGAAATACATAAAAAGTCCTGTTAACATGATTTTTTTCTTACCTTTTACCAGGTCCAACATGTAATTACAATTTTGCACTGACGTAAACCAAAATAATTTGTATTTACTTATTTCTTTAGTTTTATTGTGAAAAACAAATATTAGTCCTGAGGTGAAAGGTGGTGTAAGCTGTGTCTGTGTCGTGCACAGTGGATAAATCTAATTATCAGAAGTGCGCGAGTTAATTATATTGTGAGAAAAAGTTATTTATCTTGTGCACACAGGATAACTAAATAGTAGAGCAACTTAATTAACACGCTTCTGCAACAACTGCAGATGAAAGCAGTCACCTTATAATAGAGACTTTAATGATTCAGCTTTAGTTTCACTTCAAACATAAAACAGATAAACAGGAATCACTGACAGCTCAGGCTTCGTGTTACACAGTCCTCCATGGAGATCTTCAGCATGTGAAGCAAACGGTGTGTATACAGAAGAACAGAAGAAGTTCTCATGCTTCTTACGACCTTCCCAGGTGGAAATACAGTCCTGTGCTAAAGTCTTGAGCCACCCCTTATTTCTTTAAATCAGGGATTTGGAACATCAGGCCTCAAGGGCCGGTGTCCTGCAGGTTTTAGATGTTACCCTGGATCGACACGCCTGAATCAAATGATGAGGGCCTCTGGAGAACTTCGGACATGTTGAGGAGGTAATTTAGCAATTTAAATCAGCTGTGTTGAATCATGGACACATCTAAAACCTGCAGGACTTCGGCCCTCGAGGCCTGGAGTTGCTCACCCCTGGTTTAACTGGTCAATGTTCAATGCCTTAAACCAGAGGTGGGGAATTCCAGGCCTCAAGGGCCGGAGTCCTGCAGGCTTTAGATCTCACCCTGGGTGAACACACCTGAATTAAACGATTAGTTCATTACCAGGCCTCTGGAGAAAACATGTTGAGGAAGTAATTAAGCCATTTAAATCAGCTGTGTTGGATCAAGGACATGTCTAGAACCTGTTTGGAAGGATATGAAGATTTTTTTTAAATTTTATTTATTTATTTATTTATTTATTTTTATTTTTTTGAGCGTTGTTCCAGACCATACTCCATACCAGTTGGTGGCAGTAATGCACCTTTCAGTTATTTGCCAACTGCCAATACAAATGTAAGAAAGAAGAAGAAGGACATGTCTAAAACCTGCAGGACCTGCAAACCTGGCACACACAAAGCAAACAAACAAACAAACAAACAAACAAAAAAACCCTCTGAAAATGGTCAGGTACAAGGACTGGACTGAAAATGGGTGTAAACGCATCCAGTCTCCAAAGACAAACTGTGAAAGACCTTTAGAAAGCTAGGAGAACTGTTGCTCGAGACCACTTTAACAAAGTCTGGCTCCTTGGAAGTAAGATATAAGGAAAAGAAGGCTGGCTGGCTCAAGAATTTTGCACAGATTTGTATGTTGCATGACTTGAAGCACTTTTTATCTCTCACTCATACATTCCTTTCCTAAATAGACGCACAGGGGACATAAAATATAGTAAAAATTAAAGTGAAATGAAACTCTATTTAAAGACTAAAAAAAGTTCAAAGCCTAAAACCCCACAAACGTGCATCAGCCCCTCAAACTCCGATATCATCCACTTTCTTTCTTCTCTTCAGATCGAGAGAATCAGTCTATCCTGATCACGTAAGTATGACTTTATTAGCTGTTTACTTTTCGTTCTGCATATATTTCATTCCCATCGTTTGTCTGATGTCACATTTTATCAGTGGAGAATCTGGTGCTGGGAAAACAGTCAACACAAAGCGAGTAATCCAGTACTTTGCAACAATCACAGCAATGGGAGAGTCAAGCAAGAAGGAACAACCGGGCAGTAAAATGCAGGTTCAGTCCAATTAATTCATCTTCTAATTATCTAGAGATGAAACATGAGCAGAAAATCTGAAAGCTTTTACCTTAATTTAAATGAAAAGAACTTGAAATGTCTTTTTATTCTTCTGCAGGGGACTCTGGAGGATCAAATCATCCAGGCTAACCCTCTGCTGGAAGCTTTCGGGAACGCCAAGACTGTGAGGAATGACAACTCGTCTCGATTTGTGAGTTAAGACCAGCCGAGGCTGACATCATGCTATCATACTAAGAAAATTCAGCTGTTATAATGACAAAAAAACCCCAACTGATTATATCAGGTGATGTGAGCTTTAAGAATAACTTTGTTTTGTTTTTTTCTTTAAATGTAGTTTATTTATCTTAGAGCTTGATTACCAGAGACGTCCAATGGTCAAAATAGTGTCCCAGCTCATATGTTAAACTTTTCCAGGGAAAATTCATCCGCATCCACTTCGGAACAAAGGGGAAGTTGGCATCAGCTGATATTGAAACTTGTAAGTGCCCATTTTAACAGTTAATAATAAAGATAATTAACTGCAGCTTTTCTGTCACGAATGTTGGGACAGACTTTATACAAAAGATGGGTTTAGCCACAGTGAAATTACCCTCTGGTTTAAGGCTTTGGCTTTCACTGTCTCCCCAAAGAATATGATAGGTGATTATTCACAGACATCTATGTTTTCCACACAGTGTGCCCAGCTGTTCATCAGGAGTGTGACGGTGCAGAGGAGAGGTGATAGGAATGCCCTCCTCATCCAAAATCACTCAACGTCACAGCGAAATCAGAAGCACAGGAGACATTTTCTAAATCAACTCTACCTGCAGTAGACACCTGTCCAATCTAGCTGTATAAATTGCTCAGTTAGAAGCCTAAGTTGATTGAAAACTGATGAAAAATCTAGCAAAATTGAAATCAATTATTATAATAACATTAAGGTATTGGCCTGATAACAGCAAAATGAACATCATGTAGTTTTAAATATGACTTGAAACCAGTGACTGACATCATAAGCTCACAATCAAGGTACTGAAGTCATACATCAAGTGATCACTAGACTCCTTCTCCCCATAGACTTCCATATAATCTGACTGATTTCTGGAAGCAGAGAAGTCGCCCCCTGGTGGTCATTGGAAAGAACGCAGGATTAATGCGCCCTCATTACCTTTATTTTTCAGACCAGAGTCCTTTTTTAAAAAATATATTTTGTTTTATGCCTGAGGTCAATTAATGAAGGTCTTCTTATACATTTTCGATCAAAATCTAAACTTTATAGCTGCAAAACGTCTGACAGAGAGTGAGGCCTGAATGTGACTGTGAATATTTTTTGGAATAATTAATATTCTGCTGTCTGTCCAAGTTTTGTGATTTGTGTTTTATTTCTGGTTATTGTCAGACCTTTTGGAAAAATCCAGAGTGACTTTCCAGCTGCTTGCAGAGAGGAGCTATCACATCTTCTATCAGATCTTGTCAAATAAGAAGCCTGATTTAATCGGTGAATATACCAATCAATGAGCTCTAAATGGTTGTGACACAGTTTCCATGGCGTCTGGTCCTGCACAGAGCTATGAGCTATTTTTCTGTGCCTCATTTCAGAGATGCTGCTGATAACCAGCAATCCTTATGATTACCCTTTTATCAGCCAGGGGGAAATCACTGTGCTGAGCATCAATGATGCAGAGGAGCTGATGGCCACAGATGTAAGTGCAAAATATGCACAGAAATGTGGAATACAGGCTGAAGCCATGCACTTAATTACAGTATTTTTACTGATATATTTTGACATCAGATGAAAGACTTGAAATACCTGATTTTTGTTGGTTTTAAATTTTATTACTTAAATTATATGTGAAAATAATTATGCATAAATGTATTACTATTAATTTGAAAAATAAATCAATGCACAACATCAACACATCATTACATTTAAATGGTTAAAATCATGACATTGGCACTAAACTCAGAGAAGTTCCCATGTCTGTGTCTGTTCTTCAGAGAGCCATTGACATCCTGGGTTTTAGCACTGAGGAAAAGGTCGGCATCTACAAGCTGACGGGTGCCGTCATGCACAACGGGAACATGAAGTTCAAGCAGAAGCAGCGGGAGGAGCAGGCCGAGCCTGATGGCACTGAGGGTGAGACGTCTGAGGTGGTGCCTCCACCCTAATTTAAAACCAAAGCAGGCATCAGCGGGACAACTTTACAGCTTCACTGTGAATTTTGTTCCAACTTTTACTTTTGGGCCCCACAGCTGACCAAAACTAGGACGGCAATCTCTGTTTAACCAGGAAGAAAAAAGGTGGTTGGCGAGTGATTGCATTCAATGTTTTTTGCTGTCTGGGACCAGTTGCAAGTAGCTGCAGCCACCAACTGGTCACCAAGAAGTTTAGCTACACCACCTTCAACCAGCTTTGGCCACCCCGTATGAAGCAACTTGTCTCAGTCCAACTGAACTGGCTGCAGTCAGTCTCAAGGTTTGCAATTAACCGTCATCCAATTAATAAACGCAGACTGCAAAGACCTAAATATTCAGTCAGTCTGTGCTCATGAGCACAACTCGGCTGCTCCATCAGTCTGATGCATGTAGCTGCCAACTTGATCCCCAAAACTGATAACAGTCTGACTCTTATTGCCATTTTATTGCTGTCTTGACAAGTTGACTTGACGTGGTCACTGCAGTCTCCAACCACTGTTTCCCCCAATGTGACTGTAGCCTTAGATTTCCACGTTATACCTCTGCTAAATACACTGAAACAGGTGCATACGTGACACAGAGGGGCCTGTTTATGATTTTGCTCAGTTCAAAATAGTTTTAGTTGGTGAATCATCAGTTTCCACAAAGTGTTTCAGAGGTCTATGCATTTCCTGCTTTGAAAGCTTCATGTAGGCGTGATGTGACACTTGAATTTGCCCCCTTTGTTCAGAATAGGCCTTTGATCTCAGGCACTTCCACTTATTTCTTTCACTCTTATAGTACTGCTTACTTTGCAATGTTCTGCATGAGGCACTGCCATATTTCGAGCAAATGAACAAGGCTGCTGTTTCCACCCGAGAGTCATCTGAACACAGCGCACAAAAAGTGAATTCGCTGAAATAGAGGTTATTTTTAAATTTTGCTTCATTTGTTTTTGATTCCTCATATTTTCATGATTATTATCAGTTTTGATGTGACATTTTGCTGACCTGCATTATCCATCTGTCTTGTTTCTTAACCATTTATCCAGGCTAAGGTCATAAGGGGCTACAGCGAGTTTCATCTAAAATGCAGGGTACACTCTCCCACTGACCTTCCCCTCTGTGTTATCTCTCCTGCAGTGGCGGACAAAGTTGCCTATCTGATGGGTCTGAACTCTGCTGATTTGCTGAAAGCTCTGTGTTGCCCTCGAGTGAAGGTTGGGAATGAATATGTCACCAAAGGCCAGACTCCACAGCAGGTACATGATGTTTCCACAGCTAAAAACGCCCACTAACCACAGCCCATCTGTAAGCATCCAGTATTTTTAAACCTACTTTGAATCAGTACAGACAGAAAGCATCGTAAAACCTCCTTCAAACTGGAGTTGAACCAGCAACCTAACGATTCCTGTTATTACACACCTACAGTCCGCTGTACAAGCTGAGCTATTAAAAGCAACACAATGTGAAAATGATGTCTGATTTTTCAGGTGAACAATGCTGTGGGCGCCTTATCGAAGGCCGTGTACGAGAAGCTGTTCCTCTGGATGGTCACGAGGATCAACCAGCAGCTCGACACCAAACTTCCCAGACAGCACTTCATTGGCGTCCTGGATATCGCAGGGTTTGAAATTTTTGAGGTGAAGGGGATTCCTGCAGAGATGAAAAAACATCAAATCCCTTTAAACATATTTCTGATTGTTTGATGGGTGAAACGTTTCTGTTTGACGCAGATAAACAGCCTGGAGCAGCTGTGCATCAACTTTACCAACGAGAAGCTCCAACAGTTTTTCAACCACCACATGTTTGTGCTGGAGCAGGAGGAATACAAAAAGGAAGGGATCGAGTGGGAGTTTATTGACTTTGGCATGGACTTGGCTGCGTGCATTGAGCTCATTGAGAAGGTTTGTTTACTTTTTTGTTACCTTAAATATTCAAATCAAGAGTAGAAGACAGGAATGAAACACTAATCACCTTTTCCACCTCTCAGCCGATGGGCATTTTCTCCATTCTGGAAGAGGAGTGTATGTTCCCGAAGGCCACAGACGGGTCTTTCAAAAACAAGCTGTACGACCAGCACTTGGGGAAGAACAGCATCTTTCAGAAGCCCAAACCATCCAAAGGAAAGACAGAGGCCCACTTCTCCCTCATGCACTACGCCGGCACCGTCGACTACAACATCAGCGGCTGGCTGGAAAAAAACAAGGACCCGCTGAACGACACCGTGGTGCAGCTTTACCAGAAAGCTTCCCTCAAACTGCTCTGCCAGCTCTTTGCCACGTATGCATCAGCTGATGGTATGCCAGCTCTTTAGACATCAAACACAGATGAGAGATTGAGATTAGATTAAGATTTCACCATTTATCTCATGTGGGGGTTTTTAGCTGCTGCTGATAGGAACAAGAAAAACTACAAGAAAAAGGGGTCCTCCTTCCAGACAGTTTCTGCACTCTTTAGGGTAAGACATAGTTATTATTTACCCGTAAATCCTTTTAACTCTTTTAAAATAAACTTACATGACACAGTTTTTCTGTATTAAGAACTGGAGCAGTAGTTATAGTTGTAATAGTTTCTTCTTTGTCCATCAAATATTGATAAAGAAATAATACAACTGGTTGATATTTGTGAGGAGGGACCACAAGCTTGAAAGCTCGTCTGGTCTTCTATACATTCCCTGAATAAATCATTTGTTTTTGTTGTTTTGCATAAATTTATAAAAATGTAACATTTAAGGAAACATAGAAGAAGACTCACCAGATAATAGATTTCAAGTCATTCCTCCTCCTTCTTTTTTCGTCTGCTCCATTTAGAGGTCACCACAGCAGATCATCTCTGTTCACCTCACCCTATCTTCCTCCTTCACTGCATCCATGAATCTTCTCTGTGCTCTTCCTCTTCTGTCAGCTCCATCATCAACATCCACTAATCTTCTAATCCTGTCCATCCTGCTCATTCCTAATCAAGATCTGAACATCTTCAGCTCCACCTCCTGTCTTTTTGTCAGTGCCACCGTCTCTAAATCATTCATCACAGCAGGTCTCGCCACCATCTTTTAAACCTTTCTTTTCACTCTTGCTGCTCTCACAAAGGCACCCCTGACACTCGTCTCCACCCACCCTGCCTGTCCTCTCTTCCTTACCTGTTTCGTGCACTCTCCAGAGCTTTGACTGCATCTTCACCTTTCCACATGTATTTTATCTTGTTTCTACTGACTCTCATTCCTCTTCTTTCCAGAGTTTACCTCCACCTCACCAGGCTCTCTGTCACTGCAGATTAGTGGTCTGAAGTTTCCCAAATTCCCAGACAGCTCTAGATAAATGAGACTAATTAACTGCTCACGTTTGAACCATAAAATAGATTATAGCACAAAAATGAATAGAAAAACAAAAAGAAAGCCAAGAAGCTATAGTTTTTTTTTTCCGACGAGTCATTGTGACATGAGACCTCAGTTCGTCCAATTTATTTATCTTGGATAAACTAGGGTTCCAAGAAATTAATAAAACAGTTCCTCGTGATAATGTTTATTTGGGAACTTGCCTCAGAGTTTTGCTCCTGCGTGAAAGAAATATCTGCTTTAATGCGTAACCTTAGCTACTGTCTATTTATATTGAAATTAACTGAGTGTTAAAAGCAGTTTGACACTTTGTGAATCACACATTTGTGTTGTGTCAAGTTAACTGACAAAACTGTGTCTGTACAATAAATATTAATCTACTGCCAGCAGTTTATAAGCTCAACACAAAGAATTTTTGGAGTTTCTTTTTATCAGACATTAAAATATAAAGATTAAACATCTTACTTAGTGCCATTCAGAGAGTGTGGCTTATTATACTAATATTATAATAGCCTATCCCGGGAACTCTGTGATCCAGATTCAGTGACTTTCCGTGTTTCTCACTGACGAGCATCTGCATCTCTGCATTGCACTCACACAGTTTATGGAAGCAACCAGCCAACCAAGCTTGCTAACATTGTCTTACACTTGAGCGCTCCATCGTGCGATCTAAAAATTGTCATATCTAGTAACAATGCTACAGTCAAAGCTCGAGAATAATGATTCCAAAAACCAGCGGGTAACATCTACTGTTAATGTGATTTCTGTGGTATCAAATGGTATCAAATCACTTTTATTGTCACATCACATGTGCTGGTACACTGGTGCAGCACATGTTACCATCAGTCCATCTGACTGAAAGCATGATGTGTTGCAGGAGAACCTGAACAAACTAATGGCCAACCTCAGGTCAACACATCCACACTTTGTCAGATGCATCATCCCAAATGAGACCAAGATACCAGGTAAAACAAACAGGAATAGACAACAAATAAAGAAAAAAAATTTGAACTGAAGTTACCCTGTGGGGAAAAGTTACCTCTATCTGTTGTAGGAATCATGGATCACCATCTGGTCCTTCATCAGCTGCGATGTAACGGAGTGCTGGAAGGTATCCGGATCTGCAGGAAGGGATTCCCCAGCAGGATTCTGTATGGAGACTTCAGGCAAAGGTAACATGTAATTTGTTTGAAGAACTGCCTCGAGTTTTAGACTAAACCTCCACACGTGTGTGACAGATACAGGATTCTGAATGCCAGCGCGATCCCCGAGGGCCAGTTTATTGACAGCAAGAAGGCCTCCGAGAAGCTGCTGTCGTCCATTGACGTGGACCACACCCAGTATAGATTCGGATACACAAAGGTATGTTTAAAAAATATATATATATTATATAATATTTCAGCTAAAATAATTTGAAATTGCTAGCAGGCAGCACAATGATGCCTCACAGAAGGTCCTGAGTTCAATTCCACCATCAGGCCGGGGCCTATCTGTGTTTGCGTGGGTTCTCTCTGGGTAATCCGGCTTCCTCCCACATTCCAAAGACATGCAGTTAGTGGGGTTAGATTAATTGGAAACTCTAAATTGCCCATAGGTGCAAATGGTTGTCTGTCTCTGTGTGTTAGCCCTGCGACAGACTGGCAACCTGTCCAGGGTGTACCCCGCCTCTCGCCCTAAGACAGCCGGCTGGGCTCCAGCCCCCACGTCATCCTGACAAGGATACGCAGAAGAGAATGGATGGATAATTTGAAATTGAAGAGAAATCTTTCTCAACTTGCAGGTGTTTTTCAAAGCCGGCCTTTTGGGTCTTCTGGAGGAGATGCGGGATGAGCGTCTAGCTGTGCTGATGACTCGAATCCAGGCTGTAGCCAGAGGTTACGTCACCAGGCTGAGGTTAAAGGAGATGATGAAGAAAAGGTCTGGCACTTTTTTTTTTTTCTTTTGGATTAGTGGATGTAGAATTTATGGAAAATTAGGCGAATGAAAGACGGAGAAAGTTAGATGGGATTGAACACAGGCTATTTCATAACTGCGTCCTTTATGGTAACAAAGGAGACTATTTCTTCTAAACTGTCATTAATTATGATTGTAATTGCAGTCGTGATCTTTGTCCCACATTAAAAATGCCAAGATAATTTCTCATTTTTACTCTGCTTCCCTTCATTTTTTTTCCCTTTCATTTTTTAAGCTACTCTGACATTGTAGCTAGTGAAAAAGTGAGGAATAACTTAGAGAAACCTTAAAAAGATCAGATTTTCTCATCACCTTCACATCTGTAACAAATTCTTCATTGTTTTGCTTTTTCACTCTGTAGAGAGGCCGTTTACATCATCCAGTACAACATTCGTTCGTTCATGAATGTGAAGAACTGGCCTTGGATGAAGCTCTTCTTCAAGATAAAGCCTCTGTTACGAAGTGCAGAGGCTGAGAAGGAGATGCAGACCATGAAGGAGGAGTTTGCTCGACTCAGAGAGGAGTTGGCAAAGTCGGAGGCCAGGAGGAAGGAGCTGGAAGAGAAGATGGTCATGCTGGTGCAGGAGAAGAATGACCTTTACCTTCAAATACAAGCAGTATGTAAACACTCAGCCCTGAGTGGGACAAAGTGGTCTGTTTGTATTGATTTTGTTCTGCCTGATTTGAAGATCAGATTAAATTAAAGATGATCAATAATGAGGTAAGATAAGAACTAGTATAATTGATCACTGCAGGGAAACTGGAGGAAAACAAACTTAAAATAAGAAGAAAGCAAACTGACCATGATGTTAAACTTAAAGCAAATAATGCTTATAACAGCGTTACAACATATTAAGATTTGAGTCAAAGGTTTCTGGTGTTGGTGCACAGAAAAAGCCCACTGCTACTACTGTGGTAATCTCTATTAATGCAAGAACAAGTGATGTAAAGAAAATGCTGGTCTATCTTTTATTCAGACATGAAGGTCAGTCAGTACATGATTTATTTAAGTACTGTGAGTTCACCTACGCAGGCTGTGATGCTCGAGGAAACGAAGAGCAAGATCTCTCTGCTGTGCAGAATAACGCCATTAGAATCACCATCCTCTGAAATTAGAGCTCATGTCAGCGCTTCCTAGAGTTCGAGCAGCTGTTGAAGGAAGCGTGAATGTTTCCTCCATGCTGTTAAGAAACCACTAAAGAGAAAAACGAGAAAAAGACCTGCTGGGAGCGACAGTGAATGGACAATGTGGTAACACGAGACTGACCCCTGTGCAGAAATAATCTTCAGTTTATTAAGGAAGTGTTAAATAAGAAGAAAATGACCTGACAGGATGTTAATCTGAGCACTTTGAAGAAACGAAATGTGGAGGGACTGCACAAACACATCACTGGAACATTTCTGTGGCCTGATTATTGACTGCCAGCTGCTTCCATATAACTTTCTGAGGGAATTCATCGTTGATTTGAATCAACACACAGTTTGGATCTGACTCAGAGCTCATCCAGATCACTGTGACTGAGCATTTTGATTGCATCCTGATCACTTCCTGAACATACATCTGAACACTTCCTCTAACGTCTGCTTCAGCTCCGCCGACATGAAGACAAAAAAAATAGCTTGTAGTATTCATTAAAAGTTTTCTTTATACCATCACAGAGAAAGGGAAATGGTCGGCTTCTGCACCGTCAGCAGGCAGCTCAGCTATCCTTAAAGGAAAATAGAAGATTCCAAACAGATCCCTGTGCAAAAACATGAAATGTGAATATGTGTCCAAACTTTAGAAAAAGAATAACTATTAACCGAGGTTAAATTAAAAATTTACTGCACTATGACAGTCATTGTGTCCTGTTTCCTCAGGAGAGGGAGAACCTGTGCGATGCTGAGGAAAGGTGTGAAGGCTTGATAAAGAGCAAGATCCACCTGGAAGCCAAAGCCAAAGAATTCTCCGAGAGGCTGGAGGAAGAGGAGGAGATCAACGCTGAAATCACCGCCCAGAAGAGGAAACTGGAGGACGAATGTTCTGAGCTCAAACGGGACATAGACGACCTGGAACTTACCATCGCCAAAGTGGAGAAGGAGAAATATGCCACTGAAAATAAGGTGCCTCTGATGATTTCTGTTGTCTGAACTTTTAAAGCTTTTGTTTTTAACAAAGTTCTCTCCTTAGGTTAAGAATTTGATCGAGGAGTTAACGACTCTTGAGGAAAACCTGTTGAAGTCCTCAAAGGAGACGAAAGCTTTGCAGGAGGTGCACCAGCAGACTTTAGACGACCTCCAGGCAGAGGAGGACAGAGTCAGTTCTCTAATAAAGACAAAGACTAAGCTGGAGCAACAATTTGATGATGTAAGTATAAAAGGCTCAGTGCTTCTTAAGATGAAGCCATCACGTAAACTTGTAATGTTAGCTGCAGACTTAGTGATTGATGTAAACATCCTGCAGTTGGAGGGGCTGGTGGAGCAGGAGAAGAAGTTGCGTGCCGACTTGGAGAGATCCAGAAGGAAACTGGAGGGAGATCTGAGGCTGTCCCAGGAAACCATCATGGACCTGGAGAATGAAAAGCTGCAGGCGGAGGAACAACTGAAAAAGTGAGTTAATAAATAGATTACTAAAAAAAAGATTTCGCCAAGCAATGAATCCGAGCTTTTACCTCCTAAACCCAAGAACATTCTGTTCAGCAGTGTCCGTCCAGACAAAAGCTTTTTATTCCTTTTTATCTAAAGCTGACCTTTTGCTGTTTTATCTCCTAAACCACAGAGTGAATCCACATCCAACTATCCCTGTTTCCTGTTTGAAATGTCAGCTAATCACACCACCTTGTTGTATTGAGCCCACACAGCAGGTAGCAAAGCAGCAGATGTAGTAATGAACAAAAAGTGCTTTTCGATACAAGCAGGAAGAGTTCAAAAGGACAAAAATCCAGACAATCGACAAGATCACAGAATCATCACAGAGGCACAAAGTGAAGGAAAACACACACAGGTGGAAACAACAGGACTTTATGGCAACACAACAAGGTTTAAATACTAATAAAATAATAATTAAAAAAAACTAACAGCAATACTCTTTAAATTTTCATTAAATTACATTAATATTCAGCACCATCCCACACTGAAAAAACAACATGGGAATGATGGCTCCATCCATCTTTTATATACAGTGAAACTTTGATCTTATAAATGGAGTTAAATATTATCTGAACCTGAAATCATTCTCTTCTCAGGAAGGACTTTGAAATCAGCAGCCTACAGAGCAAAGTTGACGACGAACAAGCTCTTAGCACGCAGCTTCAAAAGGCGATTAAAGAGCTTCAGGTGTTTATGTAATTGTAGCAGTCTCAAAGTATCGAGCACTTGATGTTCAGCGTTATGATACCAGTTTCATGTGTTCAAATTGTAGGCTCGCACTGAAGAACTGGAAGAGGAAATCGAAGCTGAGCGTGCAGCTCGGGCCAAAGTGGAGAAGCAGAGCTCTGACCTGTCCAGAGAGCTGGAGGAGATCACCGAGAGGCTGGAAGAGGCCGGAGGAGCCTCCGCCGCTCAGGCCGAGCTCAACAAGAAGCGCGAGGCTGAGATTCAGAGACTGCGCCACGAACTGGAAGAGTCCACCCTGCAGCATGAATCCATCGCTGTTGCTTTACGCAAGAAGCAGGCGGACAGCGTTGTGGAGCTCGGTGATCAGATAGAAAACCTTCAAAGGGTCAAGCAGAAACTGGAGAAAGAAAAGAGCGAGATGAAGATGGAAATCGATGACATGGCAAGGAGTATGGAGACTGTTCTGAAAAGCAAGGTAAACATCTGTCTGCAGAGGGGACTTTTTTCTGAAATCTTCTCTTCTATTATAACTAGAGCTCTATGTTTCAGGCTAACGTGGAGAAACAGTGCAGGAGCCTTGAAGATCAAATGAATGAATACAAGACCGAAGCAGATGAAGCCCAGAGGTCTCTTAGTGATTACACTACCCTGAGTGCTCGACTGCAGACAGAAAATGGTAGGTTTTTAATTAAAAAAGGATAAAAAGAACATTTTAGATGCTCAGACACGTGAGTTTTTATTCTTTTTGTCCTGGACAGGTGAACTTACCCGTCTGCTGGAAGAAAAAGAGTCCATTCTGTTCCAGGTGAACAGAGGGAAGACTGCAGCCGGTCACAAAATTGAAGAGATGAAGAGACTTTTGGACGAAGAAATCAAGGTCTGAAAGGCACAACAAAGATTGATATCTAGTCACAGCAAGGATTTAGAGTTCTTACTAATCTCTTGTGAACGGATGAGAAATTCAATCTCAAAACCATCAGCTATGATGATTTAGCAGTTTATTAGCTTTTTTTTCATATCTATCTGCATTAGGAAACAATGACTGACTGAACTGGATGTTTTGGCCACAGACATCAAAGATTTTAGGAATCTTTTAGTTCATTGGAGCCAAACCATGTGACCGTAAATAAACGTTTGATGCATGCAGACTAATTTTGCAGTCCATGACTGCAATACCTCGACTGACTCTTTCCAAGACAGGTCAGTAATTTATCAGACATTTATCACTGTCTTCTCTGTGTACAATACAAAAAGCTGTAAAGCTGTGATTAACATATTTGTCAAACATGTAAAAGCCAGAAGAAAAAAACAAATAAGTTTATTAATATATTCTGAATGTGTAAAGAAGGTGCATTTTTACATTTAGGCCGAAGGGGGCAGTATATTCTGAATTATAAGAAATAGCCATGATTGATCTGAATGATTTTTAATGACCAGCAGGGGGCGACTCCTCGTGGCAGGAAGAAATATTTTCACGCCCCATCTAAACAAAGCAATGACAGAAAAGCTGAGCCGTGACTTTATTTAGAAACTCATTCTCAATGAATCCTTCAGTAATTGTTGTTATAAACAAACAACTTTCATTTCAAACAACTATTTGTAACTTTTGTCTCTAGACTGCTTCATTAGTCTGCGCCACTTCTTCAAAAAAGCAACAATTTAAAGAGAATGTGAACATTGCCAAACATGGAAAAATACAGTTCAGTCTTAGTTTTATATAAAAAAAGAAAATTCAGAAACTTGTGAACAGAGATGAAAAAAATATAATTTAGTGAGAGTTTAATACTATTCACTCGTATTGGCTGCAGTGAGCCTGTTTTTGACTGCAGAGCTGTGGCGGGGCGTGGTCTGGGGCGTGGCTGCAGGGGAGGCGGCCAAACCTGAGCAGCATCTGCAATCTTGCCTTGCCGGCTTAAAACAGAATGAACTAGGTCCTGTTGTTGTTGTTGATGTGTGTAGGCTGTAGCTGAAAAGAAGTGCACTGAAGAGTGCAAACATGTGGATGCGGATGCGCATATTTGCACCCCACCAGTCAGAACTCTCCACACACTTTGAGAAGCACTGGTTTAGAGTAATATCTAGCAGCTGTTCTGTCACATTATTGTGTTGCCACCTTTGTGAGATCTTTGTGAGTGACTTCATAATTGGATCTGAGAAAAAACAGAATCTGAAGTCAGCTTGATAAAGCTTCACAGCCAGTTTCCGCTCCTCGTTTTGTTGTTTCTGTCTTGCTGTTTCTCACGGCTCCTTTCAGAGAGAAACCTTTAAAAAGCATCTGTACCGCACCTGCTCAGGATGAAAAATAGAGCCATGTTAGAGATTAGCTGGTGAACATTTAGCAGCTAGAGTCAGGAGACCAAAATCAGACTTCAAAGGAATTCAAATGTTGCTCCATAAATATTAAATGTAAAAGTTGCCTGCAGTCATGACTCAGTATGATTCACAGCTGTAGTCACAGCTTGTTCCTTCTGTTCCCAGAGGGCAAAAAAATTTGTTACTGCATCTCGGTGAAGCAGTTTTAAAAGGCATGAAGCAGTTTTTTTGTGTACGTTTTTAAATTTCTTTAGACAAAAAACACCTTGGCTCACAGTTTGCAGTCATCTCGTCACGACTGCGAGCTCTTAAGAGAGCAGTACGAGGAGGAGCAAGAGGCCAAAGTTGAGCTGCAGCGCTGCCTGTCCAAGGTGAACAGTGACGTGGCTCAGTGGAGAAAGAAATACGAGACAGACGCCATCCAGCGCACCGAGGAGCTCGAGGAGGCAAAGTAAAAAACCTCACAGTGTGTATCTCGGGTCAGCGCTGATGGGCTTCTTCTGCTTTAACGCAGTTTATGTTCGGTTCAAAGGAAGAAGCTGGTCCAGCGGCTGCAGGAGTCCGAGGAGATGACAGAGGCAGCAAATGTCAAGTGTGCATCGCTGGAGAAGACCAAGCAGAGGCTGCAGGCAGAGTTCGAGGATCTCATGGTTGAGCTAGAAAGGTCAAACGCAGCAAATGCCACCTTAGACAAGAAACAGAAGAATTTCGACAAGGTGGGTCTTTCTGTTTTGAAACATGTCCTCATTTGTATCATCATAAGGCTACACTGATTACATGTGCTGCTTCCTGCCAGGTTTTGGCTGAGTGGAAACAGAAGTATGAGGAGAGTCAATCAGATCTGGAAGTCTCCCAGAGAGAGTCCAGAGCGCTGAACACAGAACTCTTCAAGCTGAAAAATTCATACGAAGAAGTCTTGGATCACCTTGAGAGCATGAAAAGAGACAATAAAAATCTTCAACGTAAGGCTTCTGCAGGAAATAAATTGCTGTTTGGATTCTGAGCGGCTGCAGTCAACGTTTTACATAAAGTGTGTTGATGTGTCTTTTAGAGGAAATCACAGATATCACCGAGCAAGTTGGACAGTCCACCAAAATGCTCCGTGAGCTGGAAAAAGCCACAAAGCACACCGAACAAGAGAAGAGAGACATCCAGGCAGCTCTCGAGGAAGCTGAGGTATTTTTTCGCCCCAACAAACTTTAATATTTTATAAAATAACAACAACACTAATTGCTGTTTTCTCTCTCTGAAGTCTTCCTTGGAACAAGAGGAGGCCAAAATCCTGCAACTTGAGCTGGAGCTGAACCAGATCAAGTCAGAGGTGGAGAGGAAGGTGGCAGAGAAAGACGAAGAAATCGACCAGCTTAAAAGGAATTACCAGAGAACGGTGGAATATCTGCAGATCACGCTGGATGCAGAGACGCGCAGCAGGAACGATGCTGTCCGGATGAAGAAAAAGATGGAAGGGGATCTAAACGAGATGGAAATACAGCTGGGTCACGCCAACAGGCAGGCAGCCGAGGCAACCAAACAACTGAGAAATCTGCAGACTCAGCTGAAGGTGCGTGGGAACTTTTTCTGTTCTGGTTAAAAATTCTGGGATGATGTTTAAAATCCCAGAACTACTGCCTCCATCCTCAGGACACCCAGGTCCATCTGGATGAAGCCCTCCAACGTCAGGAGGACCTAAAAGAGGAGCTAGCTATCATAGAACGCCGCAACAATCTTACGATGGCGGAGAACGAGGAGCTGAGGGCGTCGCTGGAGCAGTGTGACAGAAGTCGAAAGCTCGCTGAGCAGGAGCTGATGGAGGTCAGCGAGCGTGTTCAGCTGCTGCACTCTCAGGTGAGAGCGCAAAATACAGAGTCCATTTTTTAGTGTATTTTTTTTGTGTAATTTTTTAGAGAACTGGACTTAATCAATAGTAAAAATAACATTTATTTGCAGTCTTTCTGTGTATAAAGTAGTTGAAAATAAGCTCTATTTAAACCAACTGCCCAATAAAATCTGGTTTTATATCAGCGCTGTGTAACAAACACACGAAACATCGGCAGTTTGATTTAGGAAATTATGGATTGAACTACCTCCTCTGTGTTTTACAGATGATGCGTTAAAGTTCAGATTTTCAGCTACTTTTCTCTTCATTTCTCTCTTTAATTTTGACACTTTCACTAATGTAAGGGACCCAAAGACTTCTTTCAATGTCATATTTCAATGTTGTTTAATGACCAGAACACCAGTCTCGTGAACTCTAAGAGGAAAATGGAAGCTGATTTGGCTCAGCTGCAGTCGGAGATGGAGGAGACCGCGCAGGAGGCGAGGAGCGCAGACGAGAAGGCCAAGAAAGCCATCACGGATGTCAGTCTCCTCCTCAAATCAATTAACTGCGCTGTCACTTGAATGAGGGCTGCTGGACTTTGAGGCTGGATTAAAATTTCACAGTTCACATTTGCATGCAGGCTGCCATGATGGCTGAGGAGTTGAAGAAGGAGCAGGACACCAGCGCTCACTTGGAGAGGATGAAAAAGAACCTGGAGGCCACGGTGAAAGACCTGCAGCAGCGTCTGGATGAGGCCGAGCAGGTGGCACTTAAAGGAGGGAAGAAGGAGATTCAGAAGCTGGAAGCCAAAGTACGATCTGACAGAGAGCAACGACACATGCCGAGAAATTAAGGCTCAAATCTAAACTAAATATATTTCTATTAAGGTCCGTGAGCTGGAAAATGAGTTGGAGGCAGAACAGAAACACAGTGGAGAGGCCGCGAAAGGTGTGAGGAAATATGAAAGGAGGATTAAAGAGCTCACTTATCAGGTAACAAGTCTGTTACGTAACAAAGCAAATTTCACAAGCTGCTCAGAGAAGGAGAGAAAATGTTCAAAGAGATGTGAGAGAAGCACTTCTGTTTGATTTCAGGGTGAGGAGGAGAAGAAGAACTCGGCGAGGCTGCAGGATCTGGTCAACAAGCTGCAGCTCAAAGTGAAAGCATATAAGCGGCAGTGTGAGGAGGCGGTGAGAGAAAATCCTTAAACACTGTGAGAAATGCAGGCGTGTTATGTAGACAAAACTCTTCTTTACTGTGGCTCTCTGAAACACAGGAGGAACAAAGCAGCATCCATTTGGCTAAGTTTCGGAAAGCGCAACATGAACTGGAGGAGGCAGAGGAGCGAGCTGATGTCGCAGAGTCCCAGCTGAATAAATTAAGAGCGAGGAGTCGTGACGTTGCTGGTAAAGGGGAATCGAAGTCTTAGGAAATAGAAATCATCAACTTCCAAAAAGTCCCCTGAACAAATGGTTGTTTTCAGCTTTGTGACAGTGCATCGTTGCATTTTCTTTTGTATTACTTTGAAGTGTTTTTATTGGGATTAAGAATCAACTTTTACATTTATCTGAACAAAAAAAAGAACAAATTAGTTCTGCAAAATCTTATGATACAAATAAGCTGAAGTCAAAAAGTCAATTTTTCACAGGAATGTTTGTAGCTGAGTGAAGTGACCTGAAAGTATGTGCGTGGGAGCAATAATATGAGCTGGAACAGTTCTCCAGTGCTTTCAAAGAGGATACACTGGACCACATATTACGAAAGGAAAGGTGGTAAAGCATCCCGTCCCATCAGACATGCTTACAAAATGTGTTTTCCATTTCACACCATAACCTCTTGATGTGTTTTGAACCTTTGCTGACAGACTGATAAACCCGCTGATGGTTATGCTGCTGTGATAAAATCAGCTTCTTATGAAGTTGTTTATTTAAAAATAAAGATTATGAGACATTAAGTTTCTGTTAGTGCTGTCTGCTGCTGTTTTTAAAATCATAATGACTTAATTTGAGCTCAGTCATAGAAGGCCTTAATAAAGGCAGGAGTCACACTGGATCGGCTCTCCGGCAGGAGCAGAAATACAAATGAACAGAACAAACACTTCAGTTCAGTTTACAAAATTATTATTATTTTTTTATTTAAAAATTACAATCTTGGAAATGAAGTAATATTTATCACTGATGGTTCTCTCTTTTATGATCTGCATGTGATAACACCGAGCGCATGGTATCTGAAATGAGCTCTTTATGGTCTGTCGTCGGGATGCTGTAGTTTGAGCTCAGCAAACACGTCTCGACATCTGTCGTGGCATTAAAGCCGTTCTCTTGGTTCTCGTTTCCCCGAGTCCTCATTAAGTGCTTTCATGATGTGGTTAGGAAAGAAATACACAGTTAGGTCCATAAGTATTTAACAGTGTACCTTAAATCAAATAATAACTGCAGTTTTTCAGTGAGAAGAAAAACCAGGATGTTAAACCAGGATGTTTAATACTTCTGCGCTCTCTCGGGCCACTTGGTATTCCTGAACTGGACAGTACATTCCTGGATGTGGACTGTTTGAGTGAACAGTTACTAATTGCGAATTAAACACTTGGAATCAACTCTGTATTTTTGTTTGTTTGTTTGTTTTTAAATCTGCTTCATCTGGCCAAGAAATGGCTAATATTATTTTACAAATGGTTGCAATTCCAAAACAATTAATGCAACACTCCTGTTGAATTGCGTTAAAGTGGACTATCTTCAATCAGATCTCACTCTAATATCTGCAGTGCATTGTCACTTCCTGTTCCTGTTAAAAAGCATGTGGTGTTTTGTGTAACTCAGGGGTGTCCAACTCCAAGCCTCAAGGGCCAGATTACCTCCTCAGCATGTCCTGAAGTTCTCCAGAGGCCTGGTAATGAGCTAATCGTTTAATTCAGGTGTGCTGACCCAGGGTGACGTCTAAAACCTGCAGGACACCGGACCTTGAGGCCTGGAGTTGGACACCCCTGGTGTAGCTTATCTGTGTAGCCCATTTAATGTAAACTTTTAGATAACGACTTATTTAAAAGTGTAATCTTCACTTTTTATCCAAAGCACACTCTCTGCTGAATCACAGTATTCACTCACTGTGTCTTCAGGGATTCGCTAGCTTAGCTCAGGTTGTAGTTGACTCGCTAGCAGCATGGCCTCTTCACCTGTCCCTCCTACAACTTCCTGCTCTGTGTGTAAGAAGTTTAGAAGTTTATTACAAGTACAATGATACTTGTAATAAATGTCACCTGTTTACAGCTTTGGAGGCCAGACTCACTGAACTGGAGACCCGGCTCCACACCCTTGAAAATCCCGTAGCTAGCCAGGCCCCTGTACTCGGTGCAGGCAAAGGTAGCTTAGCCAGCGTTAGCTCTCTCCCAGCTGATTGTCCGGAGCAGGTGGGAAAACAAGATGGCTGGGTCAGGAGGAAGTCTAAACCAGAAGTCCCTGGAACAGCACTGACACGTTCACGTCTCGTCTCTTCAGCAGCTTAAAACCAAGTTCTTCCTTCCCACTTTGCCAAGTGCTGCTTATAGTAGGTCTTACCTTACAATAAGCACCTTAAAACAGAACCTTAATACATTTTATATAAATAAAATTTAATGAAACTAAATTTAATAAACCATAAAATACTTTTTTTTATTTTAAGGGGTGAACTTTTAGACTATTTTTCTTGCAGGTTTTATCTTTAGTTTACACATTTGTGCTTTGTGTAGGGTGTGGAGCAGGATCCACATGCATGCACAGTCAGGGTGAGGCTGTTGTGGAAAATGACTAAACTGCATAGCAACAGGGAGTTTCCTTTTGCAGGAAGAAGACATGTGATTGGAGCAGAGATGAAACATTTGCAAGACACCAGACTGATCACCAAAGGGAGAGCCAAGTCTAAACTGCGGCTCCTCCTCAACTTTTTAACCAATCACATTCATGTATTGTTTTTATTGTATTAAAAAACGTTGGCACGCTTTTGTCCATCCAGCCTGTGACAGTGCAGAGGGACGTCCATGGTGCTGTGAGATTTTAACCTTCAACCGTTTAAAATATTTTGAAAACGTATGTTTCAAGTTTGCTCATCTTCTCCCAGAAATGAACACGACAGTCCACAATTTAAAAAATGGAACTTATTAACAATATGTGGGAATAAAACTGGTACAGATAAACTTCTGCAGTGACCAGAGGAGCGGCCAGGTGTTGGGTTGTGCCTCTCTCTTGGCTTTGCCCTGGCTATGAGCAAAGAAATGAAAATAAAATATTCCCTTGTAAAATTATAAAACAGTTAAAGTATTAATGAACTGTTGCTTAGTCCGTTAAAATAATAATAAATGATAAAAGTAACGCATTGTTTATTTCTGTTTTTCTTACTGACAACAATCAGGAAAACATTACTGGGTTCAAAACTAAACTTAAAAACAAGACTTACACGTTACAACAAAATAGAAGAAAATATGCAAACAGCTCACAGTAAAACATACAGAGTGATTGGACAAAATGAATGGAGTAAAACAGCCTGTTCCCACTCAGCTGCTGCTACCACGCTAAGGATTTCAACAAAAAAAACGATGCACACAGCCAGTATTGAAAAGCTGCTCATTAGCACTGCAGACACTCACCAGTTCAACTGTAACATTATTATCGGCTCACAGCTACAGCAGAAAAGCAGAGGGCTGAGATAAAAGCCCTGAACGCCACAGGCCTGAAAATCATTGCAGAAAAGCAGCTAATTTGGCCGCACGAAAATCCACCTTTTTCCCCTCCTGTCAGCACCGCAGTGACCAGCAGCAGCTGCTATGGTCATGACATTTGTAGAAATCCGTGTGAAGCAGGGCTGGAATTACCGCTGCACATGTGTGACTTTGAGCGCAGGAGGGTTACATACAAGTGCTGAAGGTAACCTCCAAGAGAGGAGGAGGAGGAGGAGGAGAACGTGAAGAGCTGACAACTTGTTTGCACTGACAGAAACAGGATGCTAAGTGGACATACGAGGCAAAGAGTGTCCACCGGCTCATCAATATTTTAGTCACACTGTGGGATTGTTCATTCACCTCGAGCACAGGAGCAGCAGCTTAAAACTGTTGCTGGATACTCAGAGGTTTATACAGATATTTAAAACAAGAACATAAAGAGACAAAAAACAATGACAAAGACACAAAAACTAATCATTAAAAACTTCAGTTTGTGGTCTAAGCGTTGAGAGGCCTCATAACTGTCATAATAAACTTTATATAGAGAGCGAGTTTTCGAAATCAGCATTTAATAACAGTGATTTTTCTTTCAGGGTCTGAGAAACAGTGGGATACGTTTCATTAAAATTCACAGAGATGAGAAATTTGACCAAAATATATACTGCTTAAAAAAATGAAAGAAAGCCATTTTGTGTGGCATCGGGTCAGTTACGTAGCTGAGGGGGGTGTTAATTAGTTTCAGCTGCTTTGGTGTTAATGAAATTAGCAACATGTGCTCTGAAGGAACAGAAACAGGAATGGTTTTACAGGTGGAGGCCACTCCCTCATGATCTTTTCTGATTCTTTTTTCAGTGGTTTCCTGTCAATGCCACTACTGGTAGCACGAGGCAATACCTAGACCTTACGAAGGTTGCACAGATGTCATTGCAAGAAGGTTTGCTGTGTCTTCCAGCGCAGTCCTGAGAGCACGGAGGAGATTCCAGAAAACTGGCAGCTACTTTAGCCGGACAGGGTCATAGGAAGCCCTTAACCCTCCAGCAGGCCACAGTGGGAAAGTCTCTAACCAGACAATCAGAGGCAGACTTCATGAGGGTGGCCTGAGGGTCTGACATCCTGTATTGGGTTTGTGTTAACTGCCTGGCACTTGGAGTCTGATTGGCATTTGCCATAGAATACCAGAATTGGCAGGCCCACAACTGGTGCCTCTGCTGGGTCTGGAGAACATTTTTGGGCATGACTGGTTTGGTGGTGGGTCAATGTCGGTCGGGGAAGTAAATCCATGGAGGGACTCTGCAGGCCTTCCAACAGCACCCTCACTGCCATGAGGTATCGGGATGAGATCCTTGGACCCACTGTTAGGTCCTATTATGCATTAAAAATCAAAATGGGCTCTTTCTGGAGAGTAAAATGCAACATCTCACCATAAATATGAATCAAGAAAAATGCCTCATTTAAATTATATAAGACAAAGATTTATGCGTTCATATTTGACACTTCAGTTAATTCAATTTGCTATTATTGTTATTATTACAAAGCCTGTAAACATACATTCTTCCATACTGCTTGAGATATGTGATATATTTTCAAGCTGACAAGCTGCTGTTCACACCTGCTCCCGTGCACTTCTCCCTCTAATATGACGACATATTAAATTACAGACACTCTCCCATGCTTAGTCTAAATGTGGCACAAAGCGGTCACCGTGTATTTCCATACGCCTGTGATGTTCACACGGCCTTCAGTGAGGCACTCACTGAACTCTGTTATGTGTTAACTTGTAATCAAAGCAGACAAAGCAGACACGTTCCCCCAAGGTGGCTGACTGTCACCAACTTTAGGAGTCATCTGGGCCAAGAAGCATCTAAATGTGAATAATTTAAGCATAATGCATAGTGCCACTGAGTTAGACCCAGAAACCAATGCCTGCCAATATGTTTGTATTAAGGTATATACAAAGGTGATTTAAATGTAGAATTATTATTAATTATTAATCAATAATAATTGTGTCTGGGTTATTAATTACATTTTTGTTTGACTTTTTCTTTAATTATAAGCTGTTTTTTCTATCAGGTGATGCTTGATAAACTTTTATTTAGTGCATAAAAAATAACAAGCATTAACCCGCCTTGCTCTCCAGTTCTCTAGTATGCAAAAATACGCTGGTATAAATAAAATGTTTTTGGAATGCAAAGTGACAACATTGAACAGGCATGACGAGAATGACATGATAACCTTTGAAAAGCATTTTATATGTATTAATGGCACATGTAAATCTGATAGAGTGCAAAAACAGATAATATACCATTTAGAAAGCCATATTTTTGACCTTTTGCTAGAATATATCAGTATTTGCTAGTCTTACATTGAAGATGTGATGGTCAGTGCTACTGAGATCATAGATTACACTTCTTTGATGCACGTGCATGGACTGTACTTTAAAAGAATGGAATGTGATGAAATATGATAAAAGGAGAAATAACAGTGTTCTTTAATCTCTCTTGACTTTAAGCCAGTTAATCCAAACAAGGTGCTTTGGAGGTGAATGAGCAGCTGGTCGTTGAGTCCAGTATGAACGTGAAAGTCACAATACATCATGCAGACAATGTTTATGTCCGGTTTATGCCCATTAATAAATACAATGACAAATTCTCCCACTCCAAATCAAAGCTGTCACGCTGAATAGCCCGATTAAGAGATTCATCATGCGTTAAATGTGATGCGCGTCCTGCAGATGGAGCCGAGACAGGTCTCGACAGTATGGAAGGCATGTAAAAATAGTTCTTGAGGATCATCACCTGCTGCTGCTGACATGTTCTTATTACCACAGCGAGATCCTGTGCCATATTTAAGTGTCAAGCAGAGATCGATAATGCAGAGAGATTGACATTTGGACAGAGTGACATTGCCAAGTTTGGAGCATCCGGTTTGCTTCAGCAGCATCTCGATAAAAGGAGTTTCAACCTCCTGCTGGAACCATCCATCTACTCTTCTGGTCCCTGTCAACAGTGCTGACTCAGGACTGCATTTGTTTTTTTAATCACTTGTTGCCCTGTCATTTTTAACTGAACTGGGTCTAGATACCTGGTGGGTGAGAAAATACAGTCATTCTCTCGCAAACTATTTTTAATTTCCTGACGTTCCTTTTTTCTTTTAAAAATTCAGATATCATCATGAGCACCGATGCTGAGATGGCCCAGTATGGGCCGGCAGCTATCTATCTCCGGAAACCTGAGAAAGAGCGAATTGAGGCTCAGAACCGTCCGTTTGATGCCAGAACAGCCTGCTTCGTGCCCGAACCCAAGGAGCTGTACATCAAAGGTGTCGTCCAGAGCAGAGAAGGTGGCCAAGTCACCGTGAAGACCGAAGCTGATGAGGTGAATATTTGTGCACGCGGCGTCGTCGTAGGTGGCAACTCTAACCTTAATCCATGAAGGAAAAGGCCAAAATGAGTCTTTGTGTGTCAGCTATAAATACTGTTTTCCTTGTTTCCTGATTGCCAAGACTTTGGAGAACAACTGAGTAAGAAGAGAAATGATATAGTCTGGTTGTCCAGGGCCAGGGTTAGGGTTTTAAGATAAGATAAACCTTTATTACACTCAACAAAAATATAAACGCAACACCTTTGTTACTGCTCCCATTCCCCATGGGATGGACGTAGAGACCTAAAATTCATTCCAGATACACAATATAACCATCCCTCCCAAACAGTGGTCACAAATCAGTCCAAATGTGTGGTAGTGGGCACATCTGCTATATTGAGATAATCCATCCCACCTCACAGGTGTGCCACATCAGGATGCTGATCTGACATCATGAGTAGTGCACAGGTGTACCTCAGACTGCCCACAACAAAAGGCCACCCTGGAATGTGCAGTTTTTTGCGCTATTGGGGGTCTGGGGACCCAGAACCGGTCAGTATCTGGTGTGACCACCATTTGCCTCATGCAGTGCAACACATCGTCGCATGGAGTCTATCAGATTGTCAATTGTGGCCTGTGGAATGTTGGTCCACTCCACTTCAATGGCTGTGCGAGGTTGTTGGATATTCGTGGGAACTGGTACACGCTGTCGTATACGCCGGTCAAGCACATCCCGAACATGCTCAATGGGTGACATGTCCGGTGAGTATGCTGGCCATGCAAGAACTGGGACATTCTCAGCTGCCATCTGCCCTGAACAATGTGAACCATGATTCATCCGTGAAGCGCACACCTCTCCAACGTGCCAGACGCCATCGAATGTGAGCATTTGCCCACACAAGTCTGTTACGGCGACGAGCTGGAGTCAGGTCAAGACCCCGATGAGGACGACGGGCATGCAGTTGAGCGTCCCTGAGATGGTTTCTGACAGTTTGTGCAGAAATTGTTTGGTTGTGCAAACCAATTGTTCCAGCAGCTGTCTGGGTGGCTGGTCTCAGACGATCTTGGAGGTGAACCTGCTGGATGTGGAGGTCCTGGGCTGGTGTGGTTACACGAGGTCTGCGGTTGTGAGGCCGGTTGGATGTGCTGCCATATTCTCTGAAACGCCTGTGGAGACGGCTTATGGTTGAGAAATGAACATTCAATGCACGGGCGACAGATCTGGTTGACATTCCTGCTGTCAGCATGCCAATTGCACGCTCCCTCATTGCTTGTGGCATCTGTGGCATTTTGCTGTGAGACAAAACTGCACATTCCAGGGTGGCCTTTTGTTTTGGGCAGTCTGAGGTACACCTGTGCACTACTCATGATGTCAGATCAGCATCCTGATGTGGCACACCTGTGAGGTGGGATGGATTATCTCAATATAGCAGATGTGCCCACTATCACACATTTGGACTGATTTGTGACCACTGTTTGGGAGGGATGGTTATATTGTGTATCTGGAATGAATTTTAGGTCTCTACGTCCATCCCATGGGGAATGGGAGCAGTAACAAAGGTGTTGCGTTTATATTTTTGTTGAGTGTAGTTCCACTTGTGGGAAATTTTTTGGTCACGGCAGAAAGTGGAGAGTACAAAGTTAAGAGCAGCAAAAATTAAGAATCTATAGAATAGAATGAGATAAAATAGAATAACATACTGCACAAAACAGAATAAAATACTATGTTGTATCAGAAAAATTGCACTCGGTAATATTGCACATCAGCGAGACTAGGCGATGGCTACCATGGTGTATTGGATGTGTGTGTGTGTGTGTGTCTGTGCTCATGTGTGGTCATCTGCAAAGTCTTTATTGTGGCGTCTGACAGAAGTTAGAAGGAAAGACCTCCAAAATCTCTCCGTCCCACATTGTGGTTGCTGCAGCTGCCACTGAAGGAGCTGCTCAGTGCTGTCAGAGTCTCCTGCATGGGGTGGGAGATGTTGTCCAACGGGGATGACAGCGTAGCCACCATTCTCCTGTCACTCACCACCTCCACTGGGTCCAGAGGGCATCCTAGAACAGAGCTGGCCCTCCAGATCAGCCTGTTCAGTCTCTTCCTGTCTCAGGAAGGGTCACTGAAGTTATGTCAATGACCCTCCCAACAGTCCGTCAGACAATTTGTTTTGGAGCACAAAGACAAAGTCAATGCACGGCCAGCATGCATGACACTTTTCAAGCCTTCTGCACCATGTGATGCTCCACCAAAGCAGTTAGAGTAGAGAGAAAGCGAGAAGAAGGAAAAGAAATAACAGAGGAGAGAAAAGGTTGCACGGATAGAGGTTGGTAATGCATTCAGTGTATCACGCATCCTCATCTCCCTCCATCACTCCTGCAGGGGAAGGAGGGAGACAATAGTAAAGAAAGGTCAAAACTTCTTGAGATAGAACAAAGATGGAGGGGTGAGGGTAGCGAAAGGGTTGGAGTGAGGAGGTTCCCAAAGGTCAGTACCACTTAGTCCAATTCTGAAAAAGGTTAAGGTCAAAGATGAAGAAACCAGCAACACGTAAATCCAAATGTGGCAATATGTATACATCTACTACATAAACATACATATACGTAAAGCTAAAAAAATGTCATTTTTTAGAGGAGAGTTTGAAATTATTTGTCTTATCCACTGTGTAACATTTTGTCTATGAGCATTTTCCCCAAAATAGTGTCATAATCTTTTTTAAAAAACAGTGAAGGTTCCTTAATGTTTGCTGATTTTTATGCTGTGTCCTTCTGGATACAAAGCAGATAGAAAAAAGTTTCAGTTTTGTTAGATCTTCTTTAAAAATGTTTTCATCTTTCTGCAACCATCGCCGTCTGATTTCCTCTGCTGACATTTTAGTTTGAACTGTCCTTTGTTGTCTTTGCAAACACAAAACGAGGTCTTCCGAGTTCATTTTGTGCTTCTGCAAAACTTCTCAGCTGCAGATATTTAAAGAAATAATCTCCTGTTCAGAGTGAAAAGGAAAACATGCGCATTTAGATGATAAACCTAAAGCAGAAATGCTCTTCTGCTCTTCCAGGTTATAAGAGAATCTTTTTCTTTGAAGTTTTTTCTCACATGATACCAAATTTAATCACATTTAGCAAATGATTTAGCCGTCTCCTTTGGGTGGTTTTTCCACTGTGTCAGAGCATAAACACACCAGGCAGAGGTAGTTTATGCCACGTGTGCCCACTGAGAGATATCATTTGTTAAAAATTAGAACATAATGAACCTCACAGACTAATAGCACAAGAATAACCTTGGCTATTTTTCAGATTTAATCACATACAATCAAAACACAACTACAACAGAAGCAAACGAAGCCCAGCTCAGTAGCAGCTAATAAAATAAAATAAAATATTTTGCTTTTCTGATTCTTTGAGTTTTATATTGTGCTGAATCTCATCACTCCTCTTTCCTTTTCTCTTCTCCATCCACTCTTACAGATTGTAACAGTTAAGGACGAAGATTGTCTTCCCATGAATCCTCCAAAGTACGACAAGATCGAGGACATGGCCATGATGACGCACCTCAACGAGCCCTCTGTGCTGTTTAACCTCAAAGATCGTTATGCGGCGTGGATGATTTATGTAAGTAATAAACGACATTCTCGTCTCTCTATATGACTCGCTGATTTGTCCCACTTATATTCTCCTCTGCAGACCTACTCTGGGCTCTTCTGTGTCACTGTGAACCCTTACAAGTGGCTGCCAGTTTATGACCCACAGGTGGTGGCAGCCTACAGGGGGAAAAAGCGCATGGAGGCCCCGCCACACATTTTCTCTGTCTCTGATAATGCATATCAAAATATGCTTACAGGTGAGAAAGAGAAAGACTTTCTGTGAGCTTTTAGAAGATTATTAAAGACAAACCAGCAGTTCACATGGCTGTTTTGTACAAATTTGTACTGAAGTACAACTATATTTATTTATTTTGTACTATATTTATGTTCTCCCCAACAGATCGTGAGAACCAGTCTGTCCTGATTACGTGAGTCTGAGCATGGAAGCTAAAAACGAGCCTCATATTCCAAAACATTACAAAATGAAGTGCTTTTATTGACCGACTTCAAGTATTGTATTATTCTGTCTTCACAGTGGAGAATCTGGTGCAGGAAAGACCGTCAACACCAAGCGTGTCATCCAGTACTTTGCGACAATCGCAGTGTCCGGTGGTGACAAGAAGGATCACTCTGCTGGAAAAATCCAGGTACTGATAGTAAGACAAGAATCCAGCTCATGATCCGAAGCCTGGATTTAATACCAAATCCCAAACATGGTGCTGGTCTTGTTTTTCAGGGGACGCTGGAAGATCAAATCATTTCAGCGAATCCCCTGCTGGAAGCTTTTGGGAATGCCAAGACTGTGAGGAACGATAACTCCTCAAGATTTGTACGTTTTTAAATCAGCGAAAACTGAATAGTGAAAGATGTGTAATTTAATTGTTTGGTGGGTTTTGGTGGGTATAAATCCAATGGATGACATTTGTATTATGTTTTCTTTGAGGGTTTTCACAGACTTTATGTTTTTACAGGGCAAATTTATCAGAATTCACTTCGGAACTACAGGAAAACTGTCTTCTGCTGATATAGAAACTTGTAAGTTTTCTTTTACGTAATTGAGTCATCCTCATATAATGGCAATTTTATTTATATAGCACATTTAATTACATGCAATCTCAATGTGTGTAACACAATAGACAAAAACATGAAAAGTTTACAATGACTTAAGGTCGTTTAAAGAAGTCAAAATATAATAAAACAAAGCAAAAACAAACAAAAAAAAAGATTTAATTTGAGGAACAGTTAAATGAGTTGCAAACATATATACATGCTATCTAAACAACATGTATTAGATGGTCAGGATTGTTAATTATTTCCTGTAAAACCATGTAGATCTGCTGGAAAAGTCCAGAGTGACTTTCCAGTTGTCTGAAGAGAGGAGCTACCACATCTTCTATCAGATACTGACCGGGCACAAGCCAGAGCTTATAGGTAATGTGAGCATATTAGGTCTTAAAGCATGATTTAACTTTAAGACATTTTTATAAGAAATGTTCTGCTTCTCCTCAGAAATGCTCCTCATAACAACAAACCCGTATGACTTCCCCATGATCAGTCAGGGGCAGATTTCTGTGGCCAGCATCAATGATATAGAAGAGCTGGTGGCCACGGACGTGAGTCAGCTCTGCAGTTCTAATCATTTGCAATGACATACAAATTTAAACTTTAGCTCATTATTTGTCATGTTTCACAGACTGCCATTGACATCCTGGGCTTCAGCAGTGAAGAAAAAGTCTCCATCTACAAACTGACTGGCGCTGTGATGCATTATGGGAACATGAAGTTCAAGCAGAAGCAGCGTGAGGAGCAGGCCGAGCCCGATGGCACTGAGGGTGAGTCCTTCTGCCTTTTCATTATCAATAAACACACCATGAATGTCTTTATGTCAAAGAAGTCCTTCTGTCTCTCAGTGGCAGACAAAGTCGCCTTCCTCATGGGGCTGAACTCTGCCGACCTGCTGAAAGGACTCTGCTACCCCAGAGTGAAGGTGGGGAATGAATATGTCACCAAAGGTCAGACAGTCCCTCAGGTACAGTAACAGCATAAAGACTCTTAAAGCGTGATAGCTTGGACTGATAGTTTAAATTACTGCACCAGAGGGTTGGGAATGATGCAAAGAGAAGTGTCGTCGCTATCCTCCTCACATCAGCTGGAAAACAAATCCTGTGATCAGAGTCAGATCTGTGTGAAGGGCATGAATGTTTCATAAGAACTGTCATCTCCAAGGACTCCAAGATAAAACACAATGACAAAAATAAAATAGAAAATGAAAAGTATGCAAAGATCACAGTACAAAGATTTCTAATGGACTTTAATGTGATGAATCCTGTTAGGTGCTGGTAACATGTTCACTGGTTCCCATTATTCCACCTAATCAGGGAGATTCGGTGTTTGATCATCCCTGTGAAGTTCATTTCCACTACTTTGCTGAATCAGGGATAAGCTTCAGAGCTTAATAAAATCTCTTTGGATTTTACATTTGTTTTGGCAGATAGAGTTGTCTGCCTCACTTGTTAGGCCCCCAGGTGGAATTAAAAATACTGATAACATTTTCCAGTCTAAGATAAATAGCAACTAATGATTGCAACAGTTGTACTAACTAGACTGTCAAGGACTCACATTTCTCTGTGTAAGAAATACATAATGCGGATTCAAGGGCTTAGACAGAATACAGCTTTTTTGTAGGCATAATCTTCCTGCATTTGTTTGCTTGGGCACCTTTCTATATACATGCAAAATAGCAAGAAAAGAAGAGCAGCGCAGGTGAGATGGACTGCAGTTGGATGCCAATTTACTAAAGTAAAACGTCTCAAAGCCCCATCAAAAGCAACATTAATTGGTCTTTGCTCGAGCAGAACTGCTTTCCGAGTCTGACATTTAAGTCAATCAGCACCTGTCAAAGACTGAGTCCTTATAAAGGAACTCAAAATAAGCTTCTTTCAGACCATATGAACAATTCCTTTAAAGTCCAGCCACAATGATGTCATTGCCATGTATTAAAATGTCATAAAGTGATGTTAGTGTAATGTTCTCCCCAGTCATACAGTTATGCTAAACGGTGGCTGGAGACTGCTGCACAAAATTATTGCAACCTTGTATAATGAATCTAAAATGGCAGTAAGACAAATCAGTGTGTGATTGAATATCAGCTTGTAATTTTAATGCAAGCTGTTTATGGTAATTTGATAATTAACTATGATAAATGTGCAAAAATATCAAATCTGTTGTTGTCTACATACACATAAACTATTATTTATAGTCAAGCCAGAACACCATAGTCCTGAAACAGAAACTATTCCATGCACAGTGACACAGTTGCTGCAGGACAGATGCATAACCATATATAACCATAATACAGTCAGTTGGTCCAATATTACTTTTAAGAGACACATTGAAGACGAGTTGCACTCATTGGTGCACGCTGACTCAGACTGATCGAAACATTTGCCAGCTTTTATGAATTTGTCAATCATTTCCAAACCTTCACCAATACAGTCACTGGGCAACTACTGATTTTTCCTAGTCAACAGGAGGTTGCCCACCTATTTGGTTTCCTCTAGTGTGACCTAGCTTACAGCTCTTGGACTATGTCCTTGTGTAATTAGCAGACAAATAAAAATGTATCATCTGGCAAAAACTACACTCAAAAAAATTGGGGGGGATTTACTTTAAAAAGTGGTTCCACACAAATGTGTTAAGGAAACAGTTTGGGTTTACTTAAGTTATTTGTGTTATTTCAGTGAAATATTGTATTATTGCAGGTTAACTCAACTGATTTTCATTGAGTCGGGTCAAATTAATACTAACACTAATTTAGTGGGTTTATTATGAGTTAGGAGTACAAGAGGATTCCTCAAAACCAACAATAGTGATGTTTCATTTTTTTAGTGTACAAAATCACCCTGCACTGATGTCAGTGTCCCCTTAATGAACTGGCTCACTAGCCTGAACATTATTATAGACTGGATAAAGTGCAAGAAGCCCAGATTACCTTGGTATACTTTCCTTTACAGCCTTTAGCTATCTGTAATTGTATTTTTTGTTTTTCCCACACAGTATTTTCTCACCTACTTTGTATCACTAAAAAGGTCGCCAATGCAGTCAGTGCTCTGGCCAAATCTGTCTATGAGAAGATGTTCTTATGGATGGTCATTCGGATCAATGAGATGTTGGACACAAAGCAGCCAAGGCAGTTCTTCATCGGTGTGTTGGACATCGCTGGATTTGAGATATTTGATGTAAGTTTCGACTCTCGCAGTCAAATATACTCTCTTTCCTATTTGTTGAATTCTGGGTTCTTGTTGTAGTTCAACAGCATGGAGCAGCTCTGCATTAACTTCACCAACGAGAAGCTGCAACAGTATTTCAACCATCACATGTTTGTGCTGGAACAAGAAGAATACAAAAAGGAGGGGATCGACTGGGAGTTTATTGACTTTGGTATGGACCTGGCAGCCTGCATTGAGCTCATTGAAAAGGTGGGATAAACATTCTGATATAAATGCATCAGATTTCATTTTGGACACCGTATCTCATGTGTTTCCATTATGTATTCAACAGCCAATGGGCATCTTCTCTATTCTTGAAGAGGAGTGCATGTTCCCCAAGGCCTCAGATGCTTCTTTTAAGAACAAACTCTATGACCAGCATCTTGGCAAAACAAGTGCTTTCCAGAAACCAAAGGTTGTCAAAGGCAAACCTGAGGCGCACTTTTCCTTGGTGCACTATGCCGGCAGCGTGGATTACAACATTAGCGGCTGGTTGGAGAAGAACAAAGACCCACTGAACGAGTCGGTGGTGCAGCTGTACCAGAAGTCATCAATGAAACTGTTGTCGTACTTGTATGCCTCTTTTTCCAGTGCAGAAGCAGGTACATTATATCTGCTTCACACACAGAAATAAACTTCCTGAATCTGAAAATCAGTGGGAACTTCAAACCTTAGACATGCAAACTAATATTTCTGTTCCTTCTTTGCAGAATCAGGTGGTGATGCTGGAGGAGGCAAAGGTGGAAAGAAGGGAGGAAAGAAGAAGGGAGGCTCATTTCAGACAGTGTCTGCTGTTTTCAGGGTACAGAAGTGATCTGTGGAAAGTTAACTTTCACTGTTTTGATTTTTAGGGGTGGTGATCCTCCAGTAAGCAACACAAATTGAATACTAATGACTTGTTGGGTTGGTCTTAGAGAAATTTGTGTCCATAATCGTGGCAAAGCCTCCTCGTGTTGTTGTTTTTTAAGTTGTTGGTCTAATGGATGGGATATCCCTAACTCTTGTTTTCAGTAAAACCAAAACATAAAAACTGCTCATTGATCAAATCTGCTCAAAAAGATTCATGTTCAGGTCAGGTCGCTGACATCACTCCACTTGACAAATGTTGGCTTTTTGACAAGTTTTATAGAGTCTCTTTTTGGATGTCAAGGACCTTTAAATTTGACCTCATTTCCCAAGAGGACGAGTCCGCGATTCCTTTTGATAGTCTCATTTTCCAAATTATGTGTGCCTGGTGTGAATGCTGAACTGAACTGATTTTGGATTATTTGCACCTTTATTCTAAATGTGTGATAACCTCAGAGATCTGGTAATTGTTCTTCTGCAGGAAAATCTCGGAAAGCTAATGACCAACTTGAGGAGCACACATCCTCACTTTGTCAGATGCTTGATTCCAAATGAGATTAAAAAACCAGGTACACATGAAAGAAAACACTTATTTAAGACAAAAATAATGCAAATTATTACCTGATTATTATAATCTGTTGTGTCAACTTCACTGCAGGTGTAATGGACAACCACTTGGTCATTCACCAGCTGCGCTGTAACGGTGTGCTGGAGGGCATCAGGATCTGCAGGAAAGGATTCCCCAGCAGGATCCTTTATGCCGATTTTAAGCAGCGGTTGGCACTGATTACAATTCAAAAACAGCTAATAATGAGCATTTAACTAAATCATTAGTGTTTATGATTGCTCCCATTTATCCACATCCAACAGATACAGAATCCTGAATGCCAGTGCCATCCCAGAGGGACAGTTCATCGATGGAAAGAAGGCTTCTGAGAAGCTTCTTGGTTCGATTGACATTGACCACACACAGTACCGGTTTGGTACCACAAAGGTATTTGTCCAGAGTGCTGTGAAGTTCTAAAAGCTTTTAGGTACAAACTGATCTGTTCATACGCCATAATGTTTGCAGGTATTCTTTAAAGCTGGCTTACTCGGCACTCTAGAGGAGCTGCGAGATGAAAAGCTGGCCTCTCTTGTGACCCAGACTCAAGCTCTGTGTCGTGGCTATCTGATGAGAAAAGAATTCAACAATTTAATAGCACAAAGGTGGCCCATCATTACAAATACTCCTCAGTAATCCTAAAAAACAACCACTGCAGGGAATAAAAACTGTATGTTTTTCAGAGACTGCATCTGGATTCTCCAGTATAACCTGCGCTCGTTCATGAATGTCAAACACTGGCCATGGATGAAGCTGTTCTTTAAAATAAAGCCACTTCTAAAAAGCGCAGCAACTGAAAAGGAGATGGCAACAATGAAAGAAGACTTCATCAAGTGTAAAGACGATCTGGCAAAGTCAGAGGCCAAGAGAAAGGAGCTCGAAGAGAAAATGGTTTCTCTGTTGCAGGAGAAAAATAACCTCCTCCTGCAAGTACAAGCTGTAAGTGTCAAATAACATCCAGTCAGTCAAATCAGAGTTCACGCACTCGTTTTTAATGCTGGTATATCATTTCATTTTCTCAGGACTCTGAAAATCTTTGTGATGCAGAGGAGAGATGCGAAGGTTTGATCAAAAGCAAAATTCAACTGGAGGCCAAACTCAAAGAGGTGTCGGAGAGGCTGGAGGACGAAGAGGAGATGAACGCAGAGTTGACCGCCAAGAAGCGGAAGCTCGAAGACGAATCTTCTGAGCTTAAAAAAGACATCGATGACCTGGAGCTCACGCTGGCTAAAGTTGAGAAGGAGAAACATGCTACCGAAAACAAGGTTTGTGATTTTTAATGGACGTTTTAGTTTTGGTGATAGGGAGGAAAAATCTTCTGTGAATTGTTCTACATGAAGCGTTGTCATTGTTGATGTCGATCAACCTGATCAAACTTAATGGCAGTTCATGTAGAAACCATCAAGTTGGTGGATTTATTTTGCACAATCTGCACAAATACATGAGTGGTATCAGTAAAATGCTTTTCACCTTGCCTTTTCTGCTTTTATATAGATCAAGATTACCAAAAACAACAAGGGGCTGCCTTGTCGCAGCTCTATGCACTTAGACACCACGATTGCTAAGAGCTAAATGATAATGTTCGCATGTTTACAGCTGCTTTTTAGGTCCCAAGATCTTCTACCAGCAAGTCTCACAACCTCGTGAACATCTTAGATCTAATCTGAAGCCCGGATTCAGTCCAAAGCGGCAAAATGGGAACAGAGACATTACTTTAGTTTAGTGAGACATATTTACCTTTATTCATCAAAGGACCGCTGCGACAAATGTTATATATTTGACTTTTATTCAATATAACTCAAAGTGCAAGACTGAACACAGGAAGTCATCAGGAAAGTACAGAGCTGAAGTGTAGTTTCACAGATATCGCCCCCTGGTGGCCATTTAAATGTATGCAGTGTTTTAGACCAAGAAGTTAATGCCCGTCCTTCACCCTCTATTAGTGCTCTATTAACAAAGTCATGTGACAAAAATCCATCTACTGTTTCAGTCTAGGAGGACTCACTCATTGTGTGCTCTAGGATTATTTTCTGTTTGTACTCTGATGTTCATAGCGGTGACCTATGACCTATTGCAGGTTAAAAACCTGATGGAGGAGCTGGCTGGTCAGGATGAAAACATGACCAAACTCAACAAGGAGAAGAAAGCTCTCCAAGAGGCTCATCAGCAAACACTGGATGACCTTCAAGCAGAGGAGGACAAAGTCAACACTCTGACCAAAGCCAAGTCTAAGCTGGAGCAGCAAGTGGATGACGTGAGCTGGTGTGACTACTTTCAGACCCTGGTGTCGCTAAATATCTCAATTAACTTTGTGCGATTTGCTTGTAAAGCTTGAAGGTTCACTGGAGCAAGAAAAGAAGATCCGCATGGACCTGGAAAGAGCTAAACGGAAGCTCGAGGGGGATCTGAAGCTGACGCAGGAATCCCTCATGGACCTGGAAAATGACAAACAACAAGCTGAGGAGAAAATTAAGAAGTAAGCTTTTGCAGTGGTTTTGTGTTCAAGTGGAAATGAACTGATTAAATACTTCATATCTTCTTATCTTCACAGAAAGGAATTTGAAAACAGCCAGCTGCTCAGCAAAATTTCGGACGAGCAAGCTATAAACAACCAGCTCCAGAAGAAAATCAAGGAGCTCCATGTATGAAGTTCAGAGTTAGACCATAAATTAATAACACTGTTAGAAATGACCTGTTTAAGTCTCGGTGATATCGTGTGTTGTGTTTTTCTGCTTTCAGGCTCGCATTGAAGAATTGGAGGAAGAAGTTGAGGCCGAGCGGGCGGTCCGAGCCAAGATCGAGAAGCAGAGGTCTGACCTCGCCAGGGAGCTCGATGAGATCAGCGAGAGGCTGGAGGAGGCCGGAGGAGCTACCGCCGCCCAGATCGAGATGAACAAGAAGCACGAGGCTGAGTTCCTCAAACTGCGGCGCGACCTGGAGGAGTCCACGCTGCACCATGAGGCCACGACGGCGGCTTTACGCAAAAAGCAGGCAGACAGCATGGCTGAGCTGGGTGAGCAGATCGACAACCTCCAACGAATCAAGCAGAAGCTGGAGAAGGAGAAGAGTGAACTGAAGATGGAGATTGATGATCTGGCCAGCAATATGGAAACTGTTGCAAAAGCAAAGGTGATGTTGCGGAACTCCACTTTTTCATCCTTAGGCTTTGCTCAAGTAGTTCAGCCACAGTTTTGAGGATATTTTGCTTATTCGCCTTATTCTTATGCTTCAATCATGGCAGGCGGGTGGAGCTTCTGAGAATATCATGTTAGGTATATTCAGTCTCGTCAACATCATATCCGGTCGTTAAGTGATGATGTGACGAATCCTACTTCCGGGCCTAAAGTAGTCTGCGTTTAATATGGCTTTTGTGTTGTTAACATGTTTAATGTTATGTATTTTCTTCTATTTAATCTCAAAAAGCTCCTAAAACAGTCAGTGATCACTGTTGACCTCCCTCGGCTTTTATTACCGCTAATCATTTATTTAAGCTCAGTTTTTAAAACCTTAGGATGTAACTACAGCCCAGCCCATGCAGCAGTATATGAATGACTAACCTCGTATTGTGGATGGATTATCTCAGTTGTTCTCCTGGCTGAAGTTTGGTCCTTTTACAGCATCCTGCCATGCGATTACATTTGTTCCTGATAGGGTTGCCAACTCCCTGAAAAATAAATAAGGGACACCTCGTGGCCAGGGCCGGGCAACCCAGTTGTCTTCACCCTTCCCAGTGTGGTAGCTCTTTTTTTTGTGTGTGAAATTATTTTTTTAACCATTTGACTTGAATTTGATTTAAGCAGATGCATATTCTTTGTGATATGACCATATGGGAAACAAATGATCATTTAGCCATTTATTTTTAGCTCAAAATGACAACATTAACACAGTAAAACAGGTCTCTTTCTTAAACAGAAGCCTGTCATGCTTAACTTTTGAGAATATAAGTAAATCTTTCTTTAAAAGAACTCTGCCCTGCTTAACTTAAAATTATATAAATTAATAGAAAGCAATACAACAAAAATATTCTTGTAACAGTGCACATATAGTGCATTTAGTACAATTGGCTTCAGTTGAGGTATTATTTCAGCTTTTCTAATGCTAATCAGCTGCTCCTGTTTGTAAACCCGCTTGTTCCCATGATTACGCATCATAACTCATCATCATTATTCATCTATGTATTACTTTTATGTATTAGTCATCTATTTGTTGTAATCATCTATCCTTGCAGTTGTTTATTACACAAAATAAATTATATTATCACACTTCTGGCCACATAGCGCTGATATTCACTGCACATGCCCATATTAACCTTAACCAGAGGGTTTAAAAAATAAACCAGTGTTTACATACCATATCTGCTTCTGCCATGGCCTGGTGGACAAAAAAATGGTTAAGGGTTCCCCGAGCTTTCACGCCCCTCATGTTCTTCATGTGCCCACCACTAGAAGCATGCCTATGGAAAAAGTGCGCCGGCACACAGTGCAGTGCGCTTTATAGGTGTTATCGTGCATGTTCCCAGCCCAGTGGTTTCCTTTTCCCATTCCTCCCTGTATTTATTCTTATTGTATTCTAATTTTTGCGTCATAACTTTTGCACTGTCCACTTCCTGCTGTGACAAAACAAATTTCCCACGTGTGGGACTAATAAAGGTTATCTTATCTTATCTTATCTTATCTTATCTTTCGCAGCCTTTTTTTTTTCTTTCTCTGGGCGAACAAACATTGCTGCTCTAATGCTGGGCTCACACTGTGCGATTTTTGGCCCATTTTGAGACGATTTATGAGTCGTGCGACCGATTTGGTGATCGGCCCGATTTTGGCCTTCATCGTGCGTCGTGTAGTATACGTGGGGTAACGAGAAGCGATGAACACCTCGAGCAGCTCCCGATCATCAATCGCTCGTGAGCCGCTCACACTGCTCACGCGCAAACAGGTAAACGTCGGTGAAAAAGACGGTGCAGCTCGGCTGTGCGGCGTGTGATCTGGACACAAGCGATGGAGGCACAACTTGTAGAACTTTGGAAAGCTCATCCGAGCCTTTTCGATGTGGCCTCACAAAATGATCACGACCACAACAACCGTGAAAATAGTTGGATTTACACTGCTGCTTAATCACAGCTGCCTGATCAATGTTTTTCATTAGCAATTTAGCAAAGTTGATGGTGGTGGTGTGTCTGTGTGAGTGAAAGACAGAGGGAGAGCGAGCGACAGATTTTCTGTTATAACCTTCATGTTATGGAGGCACAGTGTGAGCACTCAGGTCGCATCAGAGCATCGGGCGGTATAGTGTGAGACCCTGCATCGTGACCTACCAACTTCTAACCCCTGCGAGTCAACCGTACAGTTTGAGCAGGAGCTGAATAACGTGACTGAAAAAATCGCACAGTGTCTGCCCAGCTTTAGGTGTACTGTCGTCCGAGACTTGCACCGCAGTGTCGGCGTTTGTTTCCCTGTTGGCCATGCTTCTTGTTGTGGTCATCTGTTGTCTTCCGGTATTTTCTCCGTAAGCGACCTTTCCTCGACCAATGAGATGAGCGGTAATCTGAATTGTCATACTCGAATTGTCATAAGTGTGCTGTCAGCTCATTGGTCACAAAGCAGGAGAGGGGCTGGGAATTGTGTTTTCAAACAAAGCGTTAATTCCATTAAAAGTTATAGACTACTTTTGATTCTCACTGGATTACGGGACAAAGTGCGTCCCTTATTAGCTCAATACGGGACGTGTACTTTTGTTTCTAAATACGGGACGATTCCGTTTTTTAAGGGACGGTTGGCAACCCTAGTTCCTGACCACCGAGAACACTCACGTTAACTTTTATCGAGTGAGAAAAAAAGTTAGCTTGTTTATATTATGCTAACATAGCTGTGTCGCTAGCGGTCACGTAGCACATCATTATATACCAGCTAGCCCAACTTCAGTAACCCTACAAACGTCACTGCTGTTTAGTTTTCTGTCTTCATTTATGTTGGAAGTGATAACAGAGCTGTACGTTTTAATTTGTTTCCAAAACCCCGCAGTCAGGACATGCTATATTGTATTTAGATAGAAGCTAGCGAGCTAACTCCCTGCTAACTTCTAACTCCGTTAAATGTCATAAATTCCGTTTTCATGGATGCCTGGATGTTAAACTCAATTGTTACACCTGGTAGAGCAGAACACTGATCATTTTATTAAAGATGAAAGACTTTAGACAGTTTTTCAACTCTCAGTAATGCCATAGTGATCGTTTGATATATCAAATCAAATCACTTTTATTGTCACATCACATGTGCAGGCACACTGGCACAGCACATGCGAGTGAAATTCTTGTGTGCGAGCCCCACAAGCAACAGAGATGTGCAAACACAACAACACAAACGAGCAAAATACAAGAATGGCCAACCTGAAACTAATAAATATATGTACAATATATAATAGTGTATGCATTTCTGGATGTGTATACTAAATATTTTCCTACGTGTGTGTGTGTGTATACACATTTTTACAAATTAAATAGTAAAAAAAAAAAAATATATATATATATATATATATATATATGGACCATATATGGACCTGCAGCGGAGTTTAGGCCCAGACACGGCTAGTGACGTCAGACTTAACGACCGGATAGAGAAGAAAAGTAGAAAAAACCTCCCTGAAACAGAACATTTAGGGCACCCTGAAGCCTGACCTTGAGTTAAAACTGTGCTTTTAAGAATATATAAGAAGAAAATAATAAAGCATACTATAAGTCCATCTTAATTAGTTTTAGTGTGACAAGAGGAACAGTTTTAACAGCTTGAATATCTCATTTGTGTTCATTTATATTCTCACAGGTCAACCTGGAGAAGATGTGTCGCTCACTCGAAGATCAACTCATGGAGCTGAAAACTAAAAACGATGAAAACATGCGGCAAATCTCTGACCTTAGCAATCACAGAGCCCGCTTTCAGACTGAGAACGGTAATTCCTCCTTTTATTGGAGTCGATAAAATGACAGAGCCTTAATTAAAAAGTGTTCTTCTCTCCTTTGGCTGCTGTAGCCGAATTATCCCGACAAATGGAAGAGAGAGAAAGTCTCATCTCCCAACTGACAAGAGGCAAACAGGGATTCACAACACAGATTGATGAGTTGAAACGAATGATAGAGGAGGAAACGAAGGTAATCAGCACCCACACCTGCAAACAGCTGGTTTACTTTACTCTTTTCACGCACGGTGTTTCATATTGATGTGTTCCTCTGCAGGCAAAAAACGCCCTGGCTCACAGTCTGCAGTCAGCTCGTCACGACTGCGATCTCCTTCGGGAGCAGTACGAGGAGGAGCAGGAGGCCAAAGCCGAGCTGCAGCGCTGTTTGTCTAAGGCAAACTCGGAGGTGGCCCTCTGGAGGAACAAATATGAGACTGATGTCATCCAACGCACCGAAGAGCTCGAGGAGGCAAAGTAATTAAACAACGAGAACGGATCAGTGCATCAGGCTTTGACTAAATATCGCTCAGTTTTAAGCACTTTGATATAATAATGAGTAAACAAGTAAATGCACATTACTACGGTATTCATAATTTATTTTTGTTTCCAACAAAGCACAACACTTAATTTTCCACATCATCATTAACAAGAAAGGAAAAAACTGTAACGTTTCCTCCATCCATGACAGGTTTTCTAAAATGTTCTCATGTGATTAATTGTGGTTTTCAATCATTTTTCAGGGAAAAGGCTGAAAGACCTGTTAGATGTGTTTCACTGTAAATTATTACAATTAGAAATGGAAAATTACAATAAAATCAAAATGTTAAAAAATCATACATGACCCCATAAAACCTTCCATTATCCTCACCAAGCCGATGGGCCAATTCCTGTAGAAATATGAGGCTAGGATTAATATTTGACGTCGCTCCTTCACTTGAGGTAAAGGATTAGGAAGATTAAAAAATAGTTAAAAAAAGAAAAAGAAGAAAACCTATTTTAATACAAAGGTGAGAAGTGAGTGAGACTAAAACTGAAGCTTTAAGGTAAAGTCTGGGCTGCAGCATTTTGGAACAGCTGCTAATATTTGATTGGTTGCAGTAAAGTTAGTGAGTCTAGTCTACATGAGACAAAAGTATGGAGGTGTTGAAAGTGCTGAGGAAGAATTATACCGTGCTCATGGCTGGATGGCCTCTCGCCATCTTTATCTTCACAGAGGAGGGTCCTGGATTTGAACCCGGAGTTTCTCTGGGAGCTTTGATTTCTTAGTTAATGCTGCCTAACCTTGTGATATCTAGGGCCCTCTCACAGATGACATTCATAATCTCCAGTAGTTTGCTTCCTTGTTAAATAAAGGCTGAAAAAAAATGTGTCCTAAAACACAACACAACACACAAAAGAAACACTAAGACTTTTTGATTTGAAACAAGCGGTTTTACTTCTGACAGGAAAAAGCTTGCCCAGCGTCTGCAAGAGGCTGAAGAACAAATCGAGGCGGTGAACTCAAAGTGCGCCTCTCTGGAGAAAACTAAACAACGGCTTCAGAATGAAATGGAGGACCTGATGGTGGATGTGGAACGATCCAACAGCTTAGCTGCTACACTAGACAAGAAGCAGAGAAACTTTGACAAGGTATTATGTATTTATTATATTAATTATCACACACATATTACAGCATTAATTCTGACCAGCGAATGTCTCCCTGAGCTCAGATTCTGGCTGAGTGGAAGCAGAAGTACGAGGAGTCTCAGGCTGAGCTCGAGGGAACTCAGAAAGAGAGTCGATCTCTGAGCACCGAGCTCTTCAAACTGAAGAACTCATATGAGGAAGCTTTGGATCATCTGGAGACGGTGAAGAGGGAGAATAAAAACCTGCAGCGTGAGTCAGATCAGAATGTTTTGTGTGGATCAACAACTTTAAAAGAGTTTTTTGGAAATTTCTTGCAATTCTGATTTTCCAACACATAGAGGAGATCTCAGACTTAACAGAACAACTTGGGGAGAGCGGAAAGACGATTCACGAGCTCGACAAATTCAAGAAGCAGGTGGAAACGGAGAAATATGACATGCAGGCTGCGCTGGAAGAAGCTGAGGTATAACTCAAAAGGAAGTGAGGAAAATCAGAAAAATACTGCATTCTTACCATTACAGTGTGAAACGCAACCGAAATGTTTTTAAGGCTTCCCTGGAGCAGGAGGAGTCGAAGATCCTGCATGCACAGATGGAGCTGAACCAGATGAAGGCTGAAGTCGACCGGAAATCAGCGGAGAAAGACGAGGAGATCGACCAGATGAAGAGGAACCATCAGAGAGTGTTGGAGTCCATGCAGGCCACTCTGGACGCCGAGGTCCGCAGCAGGAACGACGCTCTGAGGGTGAAGAAGAAGATGGAGGGAGACCTGAACGAGATGGAGATCCAGCTGAACCATGCTAACAGGCAGGCAGCCGAGGCTCAGAAACACCTGAGGAACATTCAGGGGCAACTCAAGGTACAACCACACATTAATACTTTTATAACATTCACGAAAGGGGTTTTTTTTTCATGCAAAACTTTAAGAACTGGCTGAAATACTGAAAGCATGTTTGCAAAAGCAAAATAGAGACAGGTTTGGAAGATAAGAGTGGAGTAACAAGAGTCTTTGCATATAAGTTCCATGCAAACTGCAGGCAGCCGCAGCAATCAGACATTTTTGCTGCAGCATCCTCTTAGCAACCAGTTTCACCTCAAGCAGCCACTCACCAGTCTGAGAATGAACATTTCTCCCTAGCAACCGGAGGTTTCCAGAAGGTTGCCGACGGGTCTCTAGGCCTGTGTGGCTGAAGCTTGAAGAGCCAAAAATTAGACCAGGGCACAATTTTAGCTCAACAGTGAAGCAGGCCAAATGAAGAAACCCAGATTCGATTCGAGACCCTCTCTCTCTGTCACCTTTTAATACAAACAAAACCTAATAAAAGTGACAAAAGCCCAAAATAATTCTTTCTCGGATTAACATGAAATACAAATGTTAACATGTTTCACTCGAGCTCCTTTGGTTATCGCTTTTTTGATTTAAAGACACCCAGCTGGAAGACTGCTGCCACTAAATGTTTATGTTACCGAACCTGAATATCAGTTTAGTTCACATAGGAACCTGCCTCATACGAATAGGAAGCTAAATTAGCTTAAGTTATAACCAAGCTGATGACCAAGCTGTTCCATACACTGTAAATTGTGACCTGATGCTCAAGTTAGACAAGTGTTGGTCAGTGAGATCTCTCAGGTGGGCAAAGACAAATTAACTGGACGCTCACCTGAATGCATTTCCAGGATGCCCAAATCCACCTGGATGAATCTGTGAGAGGACAGGAAGATATGAAGGAACAAGTAGCCATGATGGAGCGCAGAACGGCCTTGATGCAGGCCGAGATCGAAGAGCTTCGAGCTGCTGTGGAGCAGACGGAGCGCAGTCGAAAAGTGGCTGAACAGGAACTGATCGATGCCAGCGAGCGCGCGGGACTTCTGCATTCTCAGGTAGGCTGCTCACCTGTTCAACAACCCATTCTGACCTGCGGGATTTACAGGTCACAGTCTTTTTTTAATTATCTTTTCCAGAACACAAGCCTTCTAAACACCAAGAAGAAGCTTGAGGCGGATGTAACTCAGCTTCACTGTGAAATAGAAGAAGCCGTTCAAGAGGCCAGGAATGCCGAGGAGAAGGCTAAGAAAGCCATTACTGATGTATGACGCTCTTACAGGGCTTTTATTTGAGTTATCACACGTTTGATTATCATAAAGATGTGATGTGCTCATGGTTCGGTGTCTCTAGGCTGCCATGATGGCGGAAGAGCTGAAAAAAGAGCAGGACACCAGCGCTCACCTGGAGAGGATGAAGAAGAACCTGGAGGTGACGGTGAAAGACCTTCAGCACCGATTGGATGAGGCTGAAAACTTGGCCATGAAGGGTGGAAAGAAGCAGCTTCAGAAATTGGAGGCTAGGGTGTGTATGGCTATGAAATTACATTTTAACAATCCACGAGCTTCGTTGCAGACTCTATGGGCATCAGTTAGCATGCTAAATGTTTGTGACTGTATTTGTCTGGAAGGGTTCCCACGAGAAACCCTCATCTGTCTAAAAAGAGCAGGGCAGCGTGGTTTAGGTTTGCAAACGTGCAGCTGAACAAACTAGAAGACTTCGGGAACAATGTCCTTTGGACCGGTGAGACTAAAATGGAGACGTTTGACCATAGTGCACAAAACCAAACACCCCATAGCAGCTTTTAGCACGGGAGTGGAAGGCTGTTGATTTGGGCACCTTGCAGTCATTGAGGTGATCATGAACTCCTCTTTATACCAAAGTGTTCTAGAGTCAACACATTGGTACAAAGAGGAGTTCATTGTCCTAATGAAACAGGGCAATGGTCCAAGCACAGCAGCAGCAAATCTCCAACAGAACAGCTGAAGAATCAAAGTGGTGCAATGACCCAGTTCAGACCTAAACCTGACCGAGTTGCTGTGATGGGACCTTCAGACAGCGGTGCATGAACCAGTGCTGTAAAATTCAATGAACTGAAGCAACATTTTAAAGAAGAGTGGGCTAAAATTCCTCCACAGCAAATTGAGGGACTGACCAAGTTGTTGCTGCTGAAGGAGAGTCAAACAGCTGCTGAATCATGTGAATCGTTGCGTCTTTGCTTTCATTAGTTACGACACGGTGTAATATTTCACGTGCTGCTGTGCATCTGAGGTTGTATTTAATTCATTTACATTTTTTATGTCCTGACATGGAAAACCTCCGACTTTAAAAAGGATACACTTTTGTTTTCACATGAGTGTACTGAGCATGAAAAGTGTGCTGTTAAAGTTGGTTGCAAACATTTTTACACATTTTCAGTTAAATCAAAGCCCTACAGAAAACTGAAAGCTCACTGTAACATTAAAATCTACTTCCTCACGTCTCCAGGTCCGCGAGCTGGAGAACGAGCTTGAAGCCGAGCAAAAACGTTCCACTGAGGCCATCAAAGGAGTCCGAAAATATGAGAGGAAAATCAAAGAGTTAACCTATCAGGTAAAATTAGCTGGTGTTTTTAGCAGTTAAGAAAATGAGAATGGATATTTGTCTTTTCTTGTCTCTCCTGTTTGTAAGAGATGTTCATCTTGTGTTTTCAGTCCGAGGAAGACAAGAAAAACAACATTCGGCTGCAGGATTTGGTGGACAAACTCCAGAGCAAGATGAAAACCTACAAGCGACAAGCTGAAGAAGCTGTGAGTGAATCACTGTCGGCACAAATATATTCAGAGATACAGTGAAGTGTCAGAGCGCCATCACACTGAAAACAATTGTTCCCCAGGAGGAGCAGGCCAATGTGCACATGGCCAGATTCAGGAAGGTTCAGCATGAGCTGGAGGAGGCCGAGGAGAGAGCTGACATGGCCGAATCTCTGGCCAACAAGATGAGAGCCAAGAGCCGTGAAATAGGCTCGAAGGTACTGCATTCGATGTAGACTGTAGCTACGAGTGTTTAGCTGTTCCTCTGAAAGAATAACAGGCATACACTCCCCACCATGTTAGGTTTAGGGCAGAAATATGACAGAAGCAAGCACTCTGGAAAGTAACAGCTTTGTGTTTTCTTATAAATGGTTAAAAAATGTATTGTTTTTTGCATCAATTTGCTTGTTTTCCAGGCCCAGGAGGGACAGGGCGAGTAACAGAGTGCACTTCACCAGTGCAGATATATAAAAGTTCATCGATTCTCACATTAATACCATAGCATGTTAACACCTATTAAAATAAACACGGCTTAACGAGTGGCATAAATTCTCTAGATGCTTTAGCTTAAAGTATTTATGTCTCAGAGTAATTAAGCGGCTTATTTAACACTTATAACTTCTCACACAACCACAGCTCCAAAGTTGATGACTTTAATTGAAGGGGACACCTGTGGGATTGATTATATAACATCAACATCACTTCATTTAATTGCTGGCATGAAAATATAAGACGCTGGTCTCCTGTTTTCTAAAGGTCAGCAGATGCTTTCAGTAATTACAAATCAACACTAACACTTATACACTTCTAACTTTACACATTTGAAGCTTATAAGATGCCACTTAGAGACATTTAGGATAATAAATTTGTGTCAAAATAAAAGAAAAAAGGGGGAAAGGTGTTGATGCTGTTTTGCTCCATGTACCAATTTCATTCTTAAAAAATTTAAACAAAAGCGTTTTTTCTCTGCCAGTAGCTGCAGATCAGAAACAAGAATTAAAAACTAGTCCGCAGATGTTTCCCGGTTTTGTAGGAACATATCGTTTCTTTGGTCTAGCACATAAATAGAGTTTGCTTGGATGTGCGCACATTTGCTCTTGTCTTTGAAATGCATGTAAGTAACTATTAATATTGAAAGTGTGCAGAATGGAGGCTGGAAGATGCATTTATGAAGCATTTGGTTACAATTTTCCCACCTTTCTATCAGTGATCAAGATTTTGCTCCTGGGTCACTTTTCAGTTTCATCATTTTTGGTGAGAAAAGTGAACCAGAGTGCAATGATTTAATTTATATACAAATTATTTTATAACTTCTCAGGATGGCAAATGATAACATGCAATAAATGTTTCTGTAAAATTCTGAACAGAAATAGAAATATTGAACTAAATTTGACTTTTTGTTATTTTGACATAAATAGCATCCTGTAGAATTTCAGCAGCATGATGCTAATCTGCACCAAGCAGCTCGTTTTAGCAGAACTAAATGTTTAGTATCCAGAACTTCCAGCACGTCTAGTCTTTCCTTTTTGTCCCAGTGACAGCCTCTTTTTCTTCTTCTTCTCTGGTCTTACCTTTTGTCTGTCTTCAGTTTTAGAGCAGCATTAAACAATTTTAAAATCAAACCTACTTTGTCTCATGTTTGCTCCGACTCATTCAATCACAAGGTCTCAGTTTTTATTCCATATGCATCAATAGCCATTTGTATTAATGGACACTTTTTTTTAAGATTAAGGATTTTATTATAATTGAGGCAACACACATTCAATAACACAACACAAATACATTTAAGCAAATACAGAAGATAACTGCCTCGCTTAAGGTTTAAAGTCACTGTGTGTATGACGTGAAGATTTGTTAACCTAACCTTACTAAATGTGTCTTTGGACTGTGGGAGGAAGCCAAAGACAGAATTTTTATTTTTCAGTTATTAAAATATCAGCCGCTGGCAGGATGCTGCTGCTCGTTTTACAGCGTCCAGATCAACGTTATCATGGCAGTACTGCTCTGTAACTGAGCACCGCTTCATCTTTTTATCTCTGATTTTGTTCTCCACCAATTTTAGGTCTTTATCTGAGAATTAAGTTACATAAATTATACCCACAGTGGCTTTAAATGGAAGAAAAACACACGTTTGATTAAGAATATGTTGTAAATGAGCTCAAATGAGTTTCAGAGACTCAGCTTTCGATATCATCTTAATGCCCTTTAATCGCCGCTACTCCCCGCTATCTTTTACCTGAAAATGAGAAGAACAAGAAGTCATTAGCGCTTATTACAGTGAGTTTAAGGTGCATTAGCTTTGGCTGATTCGATCACCTTGCTCGTGTCTCGATTCTTCACTTTCATCTTGTTGATCTGGGACTCAGCGATGTCGGCTCGCTCTTCAGCCTCCTCCAGCTCATGCTGCACCTTCCTCAACTTAGTCAGGTAAGTGTTGGCTTGCTCTTCCTGTTAACAACCAAAGAAAAAACTAAATCAAATTCTCCAAACATCTAACTACAACATGTTTGACAGAAAAAACACTCACAGCTTCCTCAGCCTGCCTCTTGTACGCTTTCACCTTCAGCTGGAGTTTGTCTACCAGCTCCTGCAGTCTCATCATGTTCTTCTTGTCCTCCTCGGACTAGTTTTTGGTGACAGAAAAGAAACGATCTCCATTTTTTGAAACATTTGTAAAAACCTTGCATTGTGAAAGTGAACAGGGTTTTTTCTACCTGATAGGTGAGCTCCTTAATCCTGCGCTCGAGTTTGCGCACACCTTTCACAGACTCTGAGCCATGTCTCTGCTCCGCTTCAAGCTCGTTCTCGAGTTCTCGCACCTGGAAGGGCGAAAATGTTTGGTCATCAGTCTCCTGTGTTTTTGAGCAACACCCTCCTGTTCCTAAAGCTGATGAAAGATGTTATTTGGTCAGATTACCCTGGCTTCCAGTTTTTGGAGTTGCTTCTTTCCGCCTTTCATGGCCAGGTTCTCGGCCTCATCGAGGCGCTGCTGCAGGTCTTTGACAGTCGCCTCCAGGTTCTTCTTCATCCTCTCCAGATGAGCGCTGGTGTCCTGCTCTTTCTTCAACTCCTCCGCCATCATGGCCGCCTGAAAAAAAGTAATAAAATGGCTAGCATACTGCTGCATCTTTTAGGCTTACACTGAGAAAAATCGACTTACATCAGTGATGGCTTTCTTGGCTTTCTCCTCAGCGTTCCTGGCTGCTTGGACACTATCATCCATCTCACTCTGAATCTGAGACAGATCCGCCTCCAGCTTCTTCCGACTGTTGAGCAGGCTGGTGTTCTGCAGGCGAGGATTTGAATTAACATAAGAGGGACAAATAATGATGATGAGTCGTGATACCTTCAAATATTTAAATAGATGTTGTTTCAGAGAAAAAGTGGATTCTAACTGTAGAGCTACGACTGCTGCGATCTGAGAAAATTCTGAGAAAATTAAAAATCTGGTTTGAAAAGTTTGCCAAATATATTTTTATTTGTTCTACTAAATCTATTGAAACTTATAAGTAAGAAAAAACAAAGAACTGGAATACTTCTGAGGTTTGTACCCATTACTGACAGACACTGACACAGATTTTCGTCAACAAATTTATGACCTGACATCGATTCGCTAAATTAGATAAATTATTTGCAGGTTGCAGGTTTCACTGATCTCACCTCAGGGAGAGCAGCCTGATCATTTAATATCATTTACTGAATCATTTAGTCTGCAGGATGCCTTTCATCTGATTGCACATTCTTCATAAATATAACCCCAGTTCTGGCCTGACCCCCAACATTTCTCAACCCTACCACCAACTCATGGTCAATAGCTGTCCGTTGTGGTCGTGCCATCTATTGCTAATAAAAAAATGTGTGCACATGTAAAACTGGTGGATCTGAACCTGTGAGTGTAGCAGCTGAACTCTCTCGCTGGCATCCAGCAGCTCCTGCTCCGCTAGCTTGCGGCTTCTCTCGGTCTGTTCCAGAGCTGCTCGGATCTCCTCCATTTCAGCCTGCACGAGGTTGCTCCTGCGCTCCGACATGGCCACCTGCTCTTTCATGTCATCGGTGTTTCTCAGGGCGTCATCGAGTTGAATCTGGACCTCCTAAACAGAAATGTTATAAATAGAAGCATGTTCTTAAGCTGAGGTAATAACAAACTCTTCTCGCTGTCTACACGCGGCCCACCTTGAGCTGAACTTGAATGTTCCTCAGCTGTTTCTGGGCCTCGGCCGCCTGCCTGTTAGCGTGGCTCAGCTGGACCTCCATCTCGTTCAGGTCTCCCTCCATCTTCTTCTTCACTCTGAGGGCGTCGTTCCTGCTCCGGACCTCAGCATCCAGATTGGTTTGCATTGTGTCGATGATTCTTTGGCTGTTCCTCTTCAGCTGTTCGATCTCCTCGTCCCTCTCAGCTAGCTTCTTGTCCACCTCAGACTTCACCTGGTTTAGCTCCAGCTGGACTCGAAGGATCTTGGATTCCTCGTGCTCCAGTGAGCCCTGAACAAGGACATGCAGTAATAATACCCAGAGACAGCAGAGTTTGTTTAAATATTGTTCTTCTACTCACTTCTGCCTCCTCCAGAGCCGTCTGAGCCTCTAACTTCTCCTGCTCAGCCTGTTTCTTTGCTTTCTCGAGCTCGTGGATGGTTTTCCCCATCTCTCCCAGCTGCTCCGTGAGATCCATGATTTCCTCTGCAGGGAGAAGGAAATCATGATAACGATCGACATTTTGCTGCATTATTAGAGATTTTTATAAAAAGGGGGACCTTGACATACGCTGCAGATTTTTATTTTCCCGTTTGAGTGTCTCCACTTGTTCCAGGCATTCCTCAAAGGCATTCTTCATCTTGAAGTTCTCCGTGCCCAAAGAGCGAACATCTTTTAGAGCTGACTCCAGCTCTGCTTGACCCTCCTCGTATTTCTGCTTCCACTCAGCAACAACCTTTACAATAAAAGGCTCACATATCAGTAAATGGTTTCAGATAAATATATCACTTTATTGTCAAAACATGATGCTGCTTGCATATGGACGCTCAACAAGACATCAGGTATCATACAATCTTTATCCTTCCTTTGGGTCTTTGGCACCAGATATCCTCTATAATGCTGCTAAACAACTGAACAGTGTTAGCAGATTGCTGACAAATAGTTATGGCTTGAACTGAAGTCAGTACTTTAATTATCCTACGAGTTTTGTCTTATTAACAGCTGCGTAAAGAGAGGTTTGGGAGTGTTGACCACTATTAAAGTAATTCTCACCTGTTCCACTCTACCTTCCTCCTGCAGGATATTCTTCTTACTGAACCTCTTAACGAATGCATCAGTCACATCAGCAATTTTAGGATATCTCATGAAAACCAAACCTTGTCAAAGTTTCTCTGCTTCTTGTCCAAAGTGGCAGCAGCAGCATTAGACCTCTCCACATCCATCATTAGGTCCTCCACCTCTCCCTGCAGCCGCTGCTTCGTCTTCTCGAGAGAGGAACACTTGGAGTTAACGGCCTCCACAGCTTCTTCTGCATCCTGCAGACGGAAGGCTAACTTCTTCCTGTAGGAGAAATTCGGGTCATCATTAGCACAACATTTAAAGTGAAATGAAGACTGTTCTTACTTTGCCTCCTCGAGCTCTTCGGTTCGTTGGATGGCGTCTGTCTCGTATTTGGTTCTCCATTGAGCCACCTCGCTGTTCGCCTTGGACAGACAGCGGTGCAGCTCGGCTTTGGCCTCCTGCTCCTCCTCGTACTGCTCCCTTAGCAGCTCGCAGTCATGACGTGATGACTGCAAACTGTGAGCTAAGGCGTTTTTAGCCTGAGCAGAATGAAAGCGACACCATGAACACACTAAACTGCCAAACATTCAGGCTAGTGTGTTTCGGCACAGCTTACCTTCACCTCCTCCTCGTGAAGCCGTTTCAGCTCCTCGATCTGCTGAATGAAGGCTTGCTTACCGCGGGTTAACTGTGACATCAGGGACTCCTTTTCTTCCAGCTGCCGAGACATCTCAGCTGGATGGGAGGTGTAAAGAGAATTAAAGCAGGTGTATCTGTGACTTTATTTGACTTCCAGCTTGTTTACTTTACTCCTTACCGTTTTCTGTCTGAAGCCGAGCTTTCTGGCTCGAAAGGTCATTAATGAGCCTCAGATGCTCCTCCTCTTTGGTTTTCACCTCGTTCAGTTGATCTTCAAGTGATCGGCACATTTTCTCTAAATTGATCTTCAAATTTAAGAAAGCAAAAACATAAACCTTGTAATGTTTTTACATTGAAGGGAGCGTAAAGACAAAGACAAGTTTAATGACCAACCTTTGTTTTGGCCACGGATTCCATATTGCTCGACATGTCATCCAACTCCAGCCTTAACTCACTCTTCTCCTTCTCCAGCTTCTGCCGGACTCTCTGCACGTTATCCAGCTGTTCTCCCATTTCAGCCACACTGTCTGCGTGTTTCTTGCGCAGAGCAGCAGAGGTAGCGTCATGCTGCAGCATGCACTCCTCCAGCTCCCTGCGAAGTTTGAGGAACTCAGCTTCACGCTTCTTGTTCATCTCCACCTGAGCGGCGGAGGCTCCTCCGGCCTCCTCCAGCCTCTCGCTGATCTCCTCGAGTTCCCTGGACAGATCAGACCTCTGCTTCTCCACTTTGGCTCGAGCCGAACGCTCGGCCTCGATTTCCTCCTCCAGCTCCTCAATTCGGGCCTGAGTTGCAAATGTGATTCAGGAATTTTATTTGTTATTTAAAAATGGTTGCACCATTTAAATTGAAAGCTTTTAGTGCATGTGTGGTATTTTTTAACCTGGGACACGTGAGACATCCAGTTCATGTGGCTAACATTTTAGTTGACCCACTTTTATTAAGACCAAAAGTTTAGAAAAGTGGGTCAGAGCAACTTGTACCTCCTTTTTCACCAGTTCTTCTTGTTGCTTTTGTTAAAACCAGCTCACATTTTGCCAGTTTTGATAATGAAACATTACACAGATGAAATTGAAGTCATGTCTTTGTCAGATTTTTTGGGATACGGCCCCTCCTGTAGCCACTGATGTCAGTCTTGTGGAGCCTTCTTTATTTATTCGCTTGCAGAGGTTTAAACCTGACTTATTTTCATTTTCTGCCTTCCTGCCTATTTTATTTACAATCTATGACCTCAGTAAACACTTTCCTGATTATTTTAAAGTTTCAATCACTAGTTTTAGGTCTTATTGAACACAAGACGTTTATTTTGTAAACTATGATCCCAGTTAGTGTCACTATCAGGATGCAATGTCCAGTGATGCTACAGCCAGTGTCCATCTTTTGTGTACAGGCTATAGGCGCTCCAGTCTAAGGAAATGTTATTGGCCATAATGTTTTGGACATCATCGGAAATCAGTTGAGTGCTATTGTTGAAAACCGCTACAGAAAAGCACAGAATCAGCTTCATATTAGTGACGTTGCAGTGATGGAGATAAAATGTACTGTATCTGTTATGTTGTGTTTCTACTCAAAGCAGAATAAGTAGATATACAGTCGATGAACCTTTCTCATCTGCATCATTATATTATCTGCCAATAATGTAAATCCTGAAGTGGACACCAGCTCAGGTAATTCAAAACAATTCTCACATGGAGCTCTTTGATTTTCTTCTGCAGCTGACCACTGAGTGCTTGTTCGTCTTCTATCTTTGACTGCAGTTGTGACAACTCAAAGTCTTTCCTGTAAAAAAAAAAAGGAAAACTTGCTGAATGCTTGAAAATTGTTATTTTTGAAGCCTGAAGGGTTAAAAAGAAATATGTTACTCTGAGGGATCTGTCATTATTTCAAGTTGACCATGTTCAAGGATAAAAAGGGCTCCAACCCAGTACTAGCAAGCAACCTAATAAAGTAACCAGTGAGTGCACAGTGCCACATAAATGAATATATAACACACATTAAATAGTGCAACAAGCTGTAAGCAGTGAGATTAAAGAGCTGGTTTGAAGAATATGTTTGCATAAAGCTGCCTGTGTACAAACTTTATCATCTCCACCAGCTCTGGTCCTTTTGGTCTCTTATGTTTGGAGCATGAATGTCAAACAGAAACCAAAACAGTGAGCCGGGAGATGATAAAACTTTGCACAGAGGGAAACTACAGATTAATTCTTTGTGGGTTTGTGATCACAGCCCCTCCATTCACAGCTAACACCTTTCCTGGCTTCAAAACTTTGTTTGCCCATAAACTGTTAACTATCTTACAAACTCAGTTTCCTATATGTATAAAGAAAATAACATTTTTAAACACTCTTTTCAGCACCAAAACATTGAGTCCTTACTTTTTCAGCTTTTCTTCCAGCTGTTGCTTGTCATTCTCCAGATCCATGATTGACTCCTGAGCAAGTTTCAGGTCACCCTCCAGCTTCCTCTTGGCTCTTTCCAGATCCATACGGACCTTCTTCTCTTGCTCCAGTGAACCTTCCAGCTAAAGATAAAGCCATCTTACACATCTTAACAGCAGCTGTACACTTCAGTACTTCTGCATGCAGGATAACTCACATCATCCGCCTGCTGCTCCAGTTTGGTCTTGGCTTTGGTAAGCGCGTTTACTTTGTCTTCCTCGGACTGCAGGTCGTCCAGTGTTTGCTGATGAGCCTCCTGCAGGGCTTTCTTCTCTTTGGACAGTTTGGTGATGTTTTCATCTTGGCTCATGATTTCTTCTACTAGGTTTTTTACCTACAGCGATGATTAAGAAGGAAGATATAACAATTCTCCTCTACTGAGATGATACAGCAGTTGATTGGAGACTCACCTTGTTTTCTACTGCATGTTTTTCCTTCTCCACTTTAGCTAAGGTCAACTCCAAGTCGTCGATGTCCTTCTTCAGTTCAGAGCACTCGTCTTCGATCTTCCTCTTCTTGGCGGTCAGCTCAGCGTTGATCTCCTCCTCATCTTCAAGTCTCTCGGTCACCTCCTTGAGTTTGGCTTCCAGCTGGATCTTGCTTTTGATGAGTCCTTCGCACCTCTCCTCTGCATCCAGCAGGTTGTCAGCCTCCTGATATCAAGATTGTGGGCTAACATTATTTCTCAAAAGTCGCAGCACCCACGTGGACAATAAGTGGTTCTTAACTTACGGCCTGGACTTGAAGCAACAGATCGTTCTTCTCTTGTACGATGGAGACCATTTTCTCTTCCAGCTCCCGCCGACGGGTTTCTGATTTGGACAGATCTTCCTTGAGTTTTCCAAAGTCCACCTTCATTTGGGCCATTTCCTTCTCAGCCTCAGCACTCTTCAGAAGAGGTTTCAGCTTAAAGTACAGCTTCATCCACGGCCAGTGCTTTACATTCATGAAGGAACGGAAGTTATACTGGATGGTGTAGATTGCGTCCCTGTCAAAGTAGAAATTTCATTTCATTTAAGATGCAGGTTTTAGCTGTGATGGATCTATAAAGCATGCAGGGCCTGTTGGCACAGCCTATAAGAGTTAATGTATGATTTTCTCTTTCTTTGTTTTTAGTCCACCACACATGAATGCAGTATGCATCTTTACTTTCTGGCCATCATCTTCTGATACTCTAGCCGGACGAGGTATCCGCGACACAGAGCCTGAGTGGACATCACGACCTGTGCCAGTCGCTCATCTCTCATCTCCTCCAAGGCGCCGAGCAGGCCGGCTTTAAAAAACACCTGAAATGAAAGGTCATTACCACTCTCACTTCTCATTGCTCTTCTTTACCATTTAACCCTTGTTATATGTTAACAACTAAAAACCTTAGTGTGTCCAAACTTGTACTGCGTGTGATCCACGTCGATTGAGCCAAGGAGCTTCTCCGCAGCTTTTTTGTTATCCATGAATTGTCCCTCTGGAACTGCGCTCGCGTTAAGAATCCTGTACCTGTCGGAGAAATGATAAATCTGAGTATAAGAGCAAAAGGTATGAAATATTCAAAAGCTTTGAGTGTTTACCTCTGCTTGAAGTCACCATAGAGGATTCTGCTGGGAAAGCCTTTCCTGCAGATCCGGATGCCTTCCAGCACGCCGTTGCATCGTAACTGGTGGATAACGAGGCCGTTCTCCATTATGCCTGTTATTGAAGGCAGTAATTATTTTAGTTGCATTACTGTGGTTATATAAATGTCAGAATAAGTGGATTATTAAAAACTACCTGGTGTTTTGGTCTCGTTTGGTATCAAGCAGCGCACAAAGTGAGGGTGAGTGGTTCTCAGATTGGTCATAAGCTTCCCAAGATTCTCCTGCAGAAAATCCACACGTGTAGAAGTTTTGTTCTAATAGTTTTGACTTCTTTTTAAACTCAGGAATACTTTTTTGTTATGCTCATGACTAGCAGTTGCTTAGCAATATTTAAGATTACCCATAAAAAAGGTTTTCTAGGAGGCACTGCAAGGCTTAATTTGTTAACCTTGAGCAAATCTGGGGCAAGCATTAAAAATACGGACGAAGGAAACTACACCACAAGCTTAATCCCCCCCCCCCAAACAATTTGTGAAGAAAACGATGGGTTTTGGTGTTACCATTTATTTTTTAATAGAATATTTAAAAATACAATCTTTACTTATTTAAACTGATTTCCAGGATGATTTCTAATTGATGCACACCCTAGAAACCACTGGTAAATTTTATGTTACCCTGAACAAAGCCGACACAGTCTGGAAAGATGCCCCCTTCTTCTTGGATCCCTTTTTGGCTCCTCCTGCAGCTGTCTCTGCATCAATGACAGTTTAAAACATAACACGACCGTATCATGTTAATAAACAATCGAGCGCTAGTGGAAAAAAGGCATACTTACCGTCTGATCCAGAGTAGTGCGCGTACAGCATGGCCAGTATTTTGACTGATGACTTCTGGTAAAGTTGCACCACCGACTCATTGAGCGGGTCTTTGTTCTTCTCGAGCCACCCGGTGATGTTGTAGTCCACGGTGCCAGCGTAGTGCACCAACGTGAAGTGGGCTTCGGGCTTCCCTTTGACTGGTTTGGGCTTCAAGAAGCAGTTGTTCTTGCCAAGATGTTGGTCATAGAGTTTGTTCTTGAAAGACGTCTCTGTTGATTTTGGGAACATGCACTCTTCCTCAAGGATGGAGAAGATGCCCATTGGCTTGGAAACCCAAAATTCTTGTTAATAACATTCTCGTATTTGAAACATTAAGTTTCATGTTTCTTATTTTTTAAATCATACTGCATATAATACCTTTTCAATGAGCTCAATGCAGGCTGCCAGGTCCATACCAAAGTCAATGAACTCCCAGTCAATCCCTTCTTTTTTGTATTCTTCTTGTTCCAGCACAAACATGTGATGGTTGAAAAACTGTTGCAGCTTCTCGTTGGTGAAGTTAATGCAGAGCTGCTCCATGCTGTTGTGCTAAACACATAAAATATGTTATTCAAGTAAATAAACAAATTTCTGTGAGATTGTGAGGAATGTACAGATATATTTTAAACACCCACATCAAAGATCTCGAAGCCGGCGATATCGAGAACTCCAATGAAATGTTGTCTGGATTGCTTCGTATCGAGCTGCTGGTTGATTTTTGCGACCATCCAAAAAAACATCTTCTCGTAGACTGATTTTGCAAGGGCACCAATAGAGTTGTAGACCTGGAAAGATGGTGAATTATCTTCATACAGTGCTGCACAAAAGACATCTAAGACTAAGCTGAGGAGGATGCAGCATAACGGGATAGATAGATAGCCTCGCATCTTGGCCTCATTTCAGTAATATTGTTGTACAGACTGCATGCATCATGTTTGATGTCCTATCAAAGTTAGTTCGTTCAGCGTCACACTTCAGAATCTCGGAGTGTGTAGGCTGCTTATGTTACAGTCACTCCAGGGAAAACAATGGAGGGGGGCCATGAAATGCTCATCAGCACATATTGATCACAAAGTGCTGCCAATCTGGCTGCGTTTACAATTCTAAACATTCGCCAATCTGTTAAATGTCATTCAGTCAGTCTGAGTTAGATTGCTGTTGTTTGGAGACAGGTTGCTTCCCTACAGGCGACTTGTGCAATTGCAACCTCTGGATGCCAAGAGACTGAGGATGTTGGCCAAACAAATGTTTGGCAAATTCAGAAAAAAGGAAATCAATCACCGTAGCAACTGCTGATTTTTTTACATAGTTGCAAAGAGGTTTCCATCTTGTTTTTACTCTGGTGTGACTGAGCTGTTATCAGGATGAAACGCTTTTAGATTCTGAGCTTACCTGCTGAACATTTTGCCCTTTGGTGACGTACTCATTTCCAACCTTCACTCTGGGATAGCAGAGGCTTTTCAGCAGATCTGCCGAGTTCAGGCCCATCAGATACGCTGCTTTATCAGCCACTGCAGGGAAAACAGAAGAATATAGATATGTGACCTCATTCATAGCTCTTTCTTTTGTTTGTTTATTTGTTTGTATCGCCCTCACCTTCAGTGCCCTCTGGCTCAGCCTGCTCCTCCCGCTGTTTCTGCTTGAACTTCATGTTCCCATAATGCATCACAGCGCCAGTGAGCTTATAGATGGATGCTTTCTCTTCAGAGGAGAAGCCCAGAACATCAAAAGCTTCCTGTATTTAAAATAAAAGAGGCCAAGTCAGATTTGAATGAGCTGTAACTCAGCTCAGCGAGATCTGAGTCCACTCACGTCTGTAGCCATTAGCTCTTCAGCGTCATTGATGCTTTTCACACTGATTTCTCCCTGACTGATGAAGGCAAAGTCGTAGGGGTTGGTGGTGATGAGAAGTAGATCTGAAGGGAAAGAAATGAGGTTTATGCAAATGAGCATTGAGAGCATCAAAGTAGTTCAAAAACAATTCATCAGCTCACCTATCAGTTCAGGCTTCTTGTTGCAGGTAAGCTGATAAAAGATGTGGTAGCTTCTCTCAGCCCACAGCTGAAATGTCACCCTCGACTTCTCCAGCAGATCTTTCAGAAAGAAAAAACATTTTACTCTTTGTGGAAAGATAATTTACCTCATTCTTTATCCAAAGTTAGTGAGTATAAACCTACACGTCTCAATATCTGCAGATGCCAGTTTACCAGTCGCACCAAAGTGGATTCGGATGAATTTACCCTGTTCAACACAAAAAACGGGGCATCTCATTTCTCACAACCATCTGGGAAATTAAATCAAAGTGTAAAGTCCCTGAGGCTCACTCACAAAGCGAGATGAGTTGTCATTCCTCACAGTCTTAGCATTCCCAAAAGCTTCCAGCAGAGGGTTGGCCTGGATGATCTGATCCTCCAGAGTCCCCTGATGAAGAGCGGACCTTCACGTAAATCTGATGCCCACTGCACTCTGAAACACTGACTGACTGACTGCTGATGAACTTACCTTCATTTTGTTAATTGCCTCTTTTTTCTTGTCTGAAGACACTGCAATTGTTGCAAAGTACTGAATGACACGCTTGGTGTTGACAGTCTTTCCTGCACCAGATTCTCCACTGAGGAACAAAAGAAATGAAAAAGCCAACATTTCACCCTACGAGTCATTCGATGCAAAGTCCTCGTGAAGAGAAACAGTCTCTGTTAAACTTACGTGATTAGTATAGACTGATTTTCACGGTCTGAGGACAGAAGAAATGGAAGTTAGACAAAAAATGTAAAGATTCCTTTTGCAGAGACGTTTCTGCTTTGGCACCTGTGAGCATGAACTGATAGGCGTTGTCAGACAGGGCGAAGATGTGAGGGGGGACTTCCATCCTTTTCTTTCCCCTGTAGGCCTGGACCACCTCTGGGTTGTAGACTGGCAGCCATTTGTAAGGGTTCACAGTCACACAGAAGAGTCCAGAGTAGGTCTGCGTGGGAAACACGGAAGAGGCTTTCAGGTTTTCGATTGCAACATCAGGTGGCTCATTGCAGCTGCATAAGTAATTCAGCCTTCAAATCTGCATCACAGCAAAAGTTATATTGACCACATGTGGAACATTAGTCTGCTTCATTAAAACAGAGTATTTCATTAACTTGGTTTTGGATTTTTCTGTCCTTTCTTCTGGGGCTGAAAATTGAGCCAATGTAGAAGTGCCCAAAACTGCAGTTCCTCTAATCTCCACACAAGACAGACTCAAGTCCCCACAGACTGTCATGTTAACATGCCAAACTTCATAAGATTTAAAGTTTGTTTCAAATATGTTTCCCGCTTTAAAAGAGTTTTATTGAGGGGTACTTTTTATTTATTTATTTTTGTGTTTTATTTGTTTTTATAGCTCATCCATTTAGATGTTGATAAAGCTTAAAGTTAGGCCTGCAGCTGCTTTGATTGACAGGTGTGCCGACACAGGTACCTGTAGCCATTTGCTATCGATTAGGCCTCCTAATGAGTGAATGAATGGGACCTTTTGGAGAATGTATCTTGCTGTGAGTTTTTAAAAGGCCTAGTAAGTTAGTGCTTCATTTACAGAAAATTCTAGCACTTTCTTACTATGTTGCTGAACACCAGTTCACAGGTATCTGTGTGTGTGAGGTGAATCTATTCAGAAATAGACTGTGAAACTTATTTCTCATTGTGCACACGTCTAAGGAGCTAAATACTAAAAACTGTATAAATATGAAAATTGTGGCACAACTATCAAATTAGTTATACTGTATGAAAATGGACAATTTCACACTTTTGGTTTTTACAGTACAGATGAAGTATAATGTATTTTTTTTAATGTAAAAAAAAAATAATCTCAAATTGGATTTTAGCAAATTTTTAACATTATGGATCCACTCTAATAAAGTAAAGTATATTCCTAGTTATAAAATTAAAACTTTTAGTATTATTTACAAAAATAATTCATAAAAAACGACAGTAACTCCTAATTTAAGTTTGCATTTTTACTTATATAACTTATGAAGCCCAGAGTGAAGTCATCTGTTTCTAAACAATCACACTGCAGCTTCTGAATAATCTGAAAATCTGGTTTCCAATTTTTAACGCCTCGCTGTTTTAATTAACTCTGCGCGCAGCTTCATATTTTATGTTTGACTTACGTAGATCATCCAAGCTGCATATCTCTCCTTGAGGTTGTACAGCACAGCAGGCTCGTGGAGGTGTGTCATCATCACCATGTCCTCAATCTTATCAAACTTTGGGGGGTTCATGGGAAACACTTGGTCCTCTCTGACAGCTAAAGTCTGAAAAAAGATGAATATTGAAACACGATGCCCAAAGTTAAGGGGGAAAAAGGTCTTTCAAAGGCCAAATGCCTGCAGGATAATTACTGCCTTTACACGTTTTAATAATGTGGAATCACATTTTCATTCAAATTATTACTTTTGTGGAAACTGAAGCAGCATTTAGGGCTTCAGGCAAGATTAAATGTCTCAGTTGAAAGCCAGAATAATAAAGTTCAGGAGGTTTTTTATTGCAGATTTTATGACAGCTGTATAAAATCCTTCTAAAATATTAGAAAGAATAATGTCCTCGTGAGACATCTCATATACAGAAAGCTCTTTTTTTCCCAGGCTGTGTTCAGTTGTCACCAAAGCAGTTTATTAGAGCAACACTTCAGTCCACCCACTCTGTCATCCGCCGTCTTCACACTGACTTTGCCGTCTGCCCTTTCCTGGATCTCAGCCTTGACATACATCTCTTTCTCATCGCTCGCAAAGCACGCCGTCTTGCTGTCAAACGGCCGTGTCTGAGCCTCCGTCCTCTCCTTCTCAGACTTGCGCAGGTACTGGGCAGCCACCCCAAAAATTGTCATTTCCCCATCGGTGCTCATTTTCTCCTAAATCAAAGATTTAAAAAAACACACACCAATCATCTCTTGAATTAAAAATTATGTCAACATAACACTTAAAAAATGCATCCCGAACATTATCATACTCACCCACTTTGCTGCACAAGTACAAGAACAGAAACACTGAACAGTTTGCGTTTGGACCTGATCACAAACAAAGTGTCTCAGCTTTTCCAAAACTCCAGCGCAGAAGCTGTTAAATGGGATCGTTACCCTGTGGTTTTACCAGTGGCACTGTCCCTTTTTATATCACACCATTGTCCTTGGTGTGAAGCCTTCTTCCTTTACATGGGCATACACTGATAGAGTTACACAAACCTGCTGCCCATCGCGGATGAGGATGGATCATGGATTAAACACAAGGTGCAAGCTACAGTTATATTTAGATCCAGACACCTTAAAATGTCCCAAATGGAGAATAGTACACTGGGACAAATAGAATATTTAATGTAAGTTTGGCACATGTGAAGCTGGCAAAGTAAAAGAAAAGTGGACTAACCAATTAAACAGTTGAATAAAAAATAACATGATGGAACAGAAATAAAACACAAATGTATTGGGCATGTATTTACACAAATTGTAGCTCTGGTTTTATATCAGATCAAAGAGAGAGCTCTTAGGGACTGAAGCTCCGCCCACCCACCCACTTTGTTACCATGAGACAACCAGTCAGAGGAAAATTGTCTGAAAGGGAGAGGAGATAAATCAGCTAAAAAAAGAAAAAAGAAAGAATGAATAAGACAAAGAAGGATTATTTTGAACTATGAAAATGTAAATCATGCAAAGCTACTGTAGAAAATTCCTAAAATAGTAATATGGTGGTATGAATGAACATACAAGGTCCAAAAACAAGTAATTCGGTCAACCTTGACCTTTTTATCCTTATTTTGTTTACAAGAAAAATTATTTGTAAAGTCACCATTTAAAAGTATTAGTATTATTTAAACTGGGAAGGCCATAGGAGTACTCTCTTGAGTGCCCTAATTACAATACAGTAAAACCATAAAATGAAAAAAGCATACATAAAACCAGTACAAAGGTATTCAATGAACTTGTAAATAAGATAAGATAACCTTTATTAGTCCCACACGTGGGAAATTTGTTTTGTCACAGCAGGAAGTGGACAGTGCAAAAGTTATGAGGCAAAAATTAGAATACAATAAGAATAAATACAGTACACAACTGTACAGAATAGAATAAAATAAAATACTATATACAGTAGAATAAAATAAAATAAATATACAATAAGATAAAAATAGAATACAAATACAAATACTATATACAACTGAGTAAAAATACAACGATGACAGAAAGGATTATTGCACTTAGTATTATTGTATATGTATGGATGTGTGTGCTTGATCAGTTAAAGTCTTTATTATGGAGTCTGACAGCAGTGGGGAGGAAAGACCTGCGAAATCTCTCCGTCCCACACCGTGGGTGCCGCAGTCTCCCACTGAAGGAGCTGCTCAGTGCTGAGAAAAGACCCTTGATTTTAGAGAAAATCTGACAGAAAAGCCATTTGAAGTCATGTCATCATTGGCCAGTATTGATGCCATGTTGTAATCGTTGTTTTGGGACACTGTAAAGGTTATATACTTACTCAGACATTTTCTGGCTACACTGCAATCCAAAGTAAACTGTGGTTCTTTTGGTCAAGCCTTCTTCTGTTTAATGCATCCAAATAAACAATCATAAACACAAATTTTCATCCAAATCCTGCATAACAAAAAAAGCTCAACCCCTACATTACAGAGGTGACATGCTGCAGGTTATTTATACTATCTCCATGGGAAATAAGCTCAATGTGTCCCCTGATTAGCCAGCATGTTTTAGGGGTTTTAAACTTCTATATTGGTGGATAAAGCAGAAAGCGATGATTAATGTCCGGACACGAGCAGGCAGACAACCTTAAAAGTGGATTTGAAGCGGATTGATTATATTCCTTTTAGAGGATTATTGCAGGCAGCTGGTGAGGAAATAAAGGCCATCAAAGCCTGAGTAGGATACTGTTGTTTTAACAATGAGCCCTGGCAACGCTCCAAAATAAACAGTCCGGTGCGAGAAGTGCATTGTTGCTTATGTGAGAGGACGCTCGGTGATCTTCAGTGTGGACGAGAGCTGCTGCCAGTTGTTCGTGGCTAACGTTTCAGGAGAAGCTTTTGCTAAAGGTTATAAAATCAAAAGCAAGGTGAAGTAAGGGACGGGATTTTAACCTCGCGTCTGGTTTCACTTTGATTGCAGTTCTCTTTGAACTGTCTCTCTGTGACGTTCCAAAATGGTTACAAAATCACACAACACCAGCAGATAAATAGACCTTTTAAAGCATTAGAGGTTTTGTTGAGCACATAAAAAATCCATTAAATCTGAAGGATGAACCAAGGATGTTTTTTTTATTCAGCAATAGCTTGAAAGGTACCGAGAAGGAGACGAGAAGCCTGGTCGTTGGGTAACAAGCTTTTGTTTAAATCTGGTGAATAAATCGCTTGTCCATGATTATGAAACCTTCAGATGTGGTGGACATTTTGACATTTGAGTCTGCACTCTGTTAAAGAAACTTCAGCTCCTTTATAAAGATTCCTGCTGGGACCCCCGGATCCTGGACCAAAGATGGTGGAAAGCAGTAACCATTACCAGCCAATAACCATGATTCTGGAATATTAAACCAACATGACACTGATCTTTCCATCGAGTTTAAAGAAGTATGTCACTGTCATGCGTCACATCCACTCATTTTAAGGTTATTGCTTTTGATTTTTCAGACATGATACAACCTTAAACAACCAGCACTAACAAGGAAAATGTGTTTTTACAGTTTATTGTCAGGCGTGTACGAGATTGTTCCCCTCGACTGGTCTCAAAACAGCTCGTTAGTGTCTTGATGATGTAAAAGACATTAATATTAGATCTCTTTGGATCTTTTCCTTTCCAATGAGACAGCCAAGTTCTTTTGATCTACACTAAGAAAAATGACAACCTAACAAAAATGACCTAGTTTTCTGTTTTTTTTTCTCTTTATTTTGAACTTTTAGACCAAGCAGCTGTGTACTCCAGTGACAGAATGAGGAGAAGACGCAGAACATTAGACAAACATGGAAATTATATTTTGATTAATTTAATAAACTCAGTTTGCCTAGAAACATAAAATAAAAATGTCAGTTTATGGATCAGTAAATGCAGTGTTTATATTTATATCACTTTATGCTTTCTTTATCCACACTAAGCAATAACTGAAGCAATATTTCGTGACTATGTCTAACTGGTCAAATTTGCAAACGCAGAGCTTAAAGGAGGCACTGGGATGTCTACATGATTGTTTTAAACTTAATAAAATAAATTAAAATGAAAGAAAACAAAGCATTTTTAAACCTAAACTAAAAACTAATGAAATTGTATCATTCTGTATGTCATATTTGTTCATAACTACACTGAACAAAAATATAAACGCAACACTTTTGTTTTTGCTCCCATTCCCCATGGGATGGACGTAGAGACCTAAAATTCATTCCAGATACACAATATAACCATCCCTCCCAAACAGTGGTCACAAATCAGTCCAAATGTGTGGTAGTGGGCACATCTGCCATATTGAGATAATCCATCCCACCTCACAGGTGTGCCACATCAGGATGCTGATCTGACATCATGAGTAGTGCACAGGTGTACCTCAGACTGCCCACAACAAAAGGCCACCCTGGAATGTGCAGTTTTGTCTCACAGCAAAATGCCACAGATGCCACAAGCAATGAGGGAGCGTGCAATTGGCATGCTGACAGCAGGAATGTCAACCAGATCTGTCGCCCGTGCATTGAATGTTCATTTCTCAACCATAAGCCGTCTCCACAGGCGTTTCAGAGAATATGGCAGCACATCCAACCGGCCTCACAACCGCAGACCTCGTGTAACCACACCAGCCCAGGACCTCCACATCCAGCAGGTTCACCTCCAAGATCGTCTGAGACCAGCCACCCAGACAGCTGCTGGAACAATTGGTTTGCACAACCAAACAATTTCTGCACAAACTGTCAGAAACCATCTCAGGGACGCTCAACTGCATGCCCGTCGTCCTCATCGGGGTCTTGACCTGACTCCAGCTCGTCGCCGTAACAGACTTGTGTGGGCAAATGCTCACATTCGATGGCGTCTGGCACGTTGGAGAGGTGTGCGCTTCACGGATGAATCATGGTTCACATTGTTCAGGGCAGATGGCAGCTGAGAATGTCCCAGTTCTTGCATGGCCAGCATACTCACCGGACATGTCACCCATTGAGCATGTTCGGGATGTGCTTGACCGGCGTATACGACAGGGTGTACCAGTTCCCACGAATATCCAACAACCTCGCACAGCCATTGAAGTGGAGTGGACCAACATTCCACAGGCCACAATTGACAATCTGATAGACTCCATGCGACGATGTGTTGCACTGCATGAGGCAAATGGTGGTCACACCAGATACTGACCGGTTCTGGGTCCCCAGACCCCCAATAGCGCAAAAAACTGCACATTCCAGGGTGGCCTTTTGTTGTGGGCAGTCTGAGGTACACCTGTGCACTACTCATGATGTCAGATCAGCATCCTGATGTGGCACACCTGTGAGGTGGGATGGATTATCTCAATATGGCAGATGTGCCCACTACCACACATTTGGACTGATTTGTGACCACTGTTTGGGAGGGATGGTTATATTGTGTATCTGGAATGAATTTTAGGTCTCTACGTCCATCCCATGGGGAATGGGAGCAGTAACAAAGGTGTTGCGTTTATATTTTTGTTGAGTGTAGTTTTTCTTTTTGATACAGTATACATATACATACATATATTAATACGCTTTACTGTATTTAAATTCTTCATCGGCTTTAATTTTTGCCCTAAAATCTGCTCTCGTGCACGTTCATGCACATCTGCACAGTGCAAATTCATATCTGTGAAATCCTGCAGGGCCGGAGGTGCCGCAGCCACAAGCATCTTTATTCTCTGAGAGAGAGACAGACCTCGTCTGTCTGAGCATGAGCAGTCTGATACTCAATACATGCAGAGCTAATTCAGTTTAGCAGAAGAGAACAAGCCGGCGAGACAGAAAAGTTCTTGTTGTCCCCCTCCCGAACATCACAGCTCCATCTGACAGTGTCCGCTTTTGTGTTTCCCAAAAACAGACTGACAACCACTGGCCTTCTCTGCTCGACAAAGCTTCATAGAAAATGTCCCGCATTGATCACAACCAAAGCATGCCTCTCTGCCAGGGCTTTCATTTGGTACAAGCAGGGAAAAAAGCCTCTTAATGAAAAAGATATTCAGTGTCTCTGCTCCCTCTGTGTCTTGAGCTGTGACCCTGGAGAGACGTTGGATCATTTTGGACAGTAATGAGCTCTAATAATCCTTTCAGTCTCTTTACTCGTTTCCACTGGCTGGATGACTGACTGCTCCTCAGCTTAACAGCATGGTAGGAACTTTATTTTAATTGCCTTATGTGATTAAAAAAAGGAGTAGCATCAAATGGACTCTAATTATTAAAAGGAAATACTGCAACTGTGTGAAACCTTGTATTTAGTTTAGCTTTTTTACATCTAAATGAAGCAGAAATGGAGACATGTAGCAAATTTTTATGATTCTAAGAAAATTGATTTGAGTTGAGGTGAATATTCAAAGCTCCTGTAAAAAAAAGTACAAACAAAGGGTTTAAAAGCTTAATTTTCTAAGGAAACACATTTTGTTGCTATGGATACTTTGGTTTTAGAGCATATTGAGGAGGTCAACACAGTCTCTTGACAGTTTATAAAATATACATAGCTTTTAATCTTTTTCTATTTTTCTGAACATGAATCTTCAAATTTTTCATGTTCTTGGAAACATTTTTATGCTAAGAGGTCTCGTATGTGGGATACTGACCAACGTCCATGTACACAAAATTAATATTTTCCACTTTTAGAGGAAAAAAAATTTGGACTGGAAGCCTGTGGAGTCAATTATTTCATCACTCATTTTTTAACCCTTTAGTGGTCACTACAGTGGACAGCTATTCAAAGGCTGTTTTCTTGTATTTGTGTCGCTGTTGATGGTATACTTGCACATAAACCAGTACATTGGACACTGATGCGTCACTCCATACCCTGCCACCCACTTCAGAGGAGATGTTGTCCACCTAAGTGCACATGTAAAAACTCTTTGAAAAGTACATTAAAAAGTACAGTAAAAAAATGAAGTTCAAAAATCTTTTTTTCATGCCAAAAGATGAATAAAAATACTTAAGAAAAAAATCCTGATTGAGGTTGTCATAATTCATGCATGAAAGGGTTAAAAAATACTTCATGTTATTAGCATGTAAAGCTGCTGTTAGATTTAGGCATGAAAAGTTCTTTGTGTGAGCTCGGCTGCAGTCACACAGGTCGGTTAGGGTGGGTGAGTGGTTGTTGGAGGTTGCTGCATTCGTCCTCGTGCCCACTTTAAGCTTCACCGGGAAATCTACGTCCTAATGTGACACATAACCTGATGTACACCTCCTGAGAAGTCTGCAATTATTGTGACTGGCCTGTTCTGCACCGTCGATTCCTCCTGTGCATTTCCGGCTACTTCTGCTTCACAGTTTTGGATTTATCAGTGAGAGAATAACAATTATCGCCACAGTTGAAGGAATAATAATCGCTGCATCAATATAAAGATTCGCAAATGTCGGCAAATTACCGGAGGGAGATCGCTGAAATTATCAGAACAGGTGTGAGGTAAAGAAATGGAAAAACTTGAGGGACAAATATCTTTGCATTTTATATTTTTATGTCGCCTGGCAACACATGTACAGCATCCAGTCCTTTCTTGTTATTGTGTGAGTCCGCTGATTTTTAGGGTTAAAAAATATCAGCCACAAAGATTGGTTATCTTACCTGTAGGAGCACCAACTGCAAGTTTGGGACCATTCATGGTAGGACTGTGGCTCAAAACATTATAAATCTCTAAATTTTATAATCATACAGGTAACCAGAACTGAAGGATGCCTGACTTGTTGTGTGTGAAGATAAACCCTTATCATTAGATTCTTATCAGCTGCTGATTTGCTTATTGCATTGATTTCACACGTCCTCTGGCTGGCAGTGAATAGTGCAGCCCAGTGATATCTGAGCTTTAAAAAACCCACACAGATCTGTAAGATATCTCAGCCCAATCCCACAATCCTCTGGGGTTCTGCTCTTAATGTTACCCTCCACTTGCGTTAGGGCGGTTTTCTCTGAAAAGGCAGAAACTAACAAGACAGGCTGTGTAGACCTCTCGCTGCTTTCCATGAGCTTCTCCTGGTTGACGAGGGCTGATGGGGAGAGGAAGGAAGCACTGAGATCTCCCACTACAAAGGAAACCAGATTAGGGGGCCTTAACTTTATTATACGCTCCATAATAACATTTAAAACACTTAACACCGAACAAAGGGATTCATTTTAGACTGCACGCAGTACAAAAAAAAAACCAGACTGTGAGCAGCAGTAAATTAAGGACTTCCACAGAAAATATGGGTGGAAAGAACTTCAAATTGGGACATCGCTTCACTGAGAAGTCAAAGTAATCTCAAACCTATTTGAGGCTCTTAATCTGAATGTGGTTTTAAAGCAACTTAAAATATCAAAAAGAGAAAAGCACCAGTGTATAATTTTAGACTGCTCCGACAACATCTAAAAGCACAATTTCTCACAGGTTTGTTTCTGTGCCCCGGGGCAGCTGCTCAGACTTTCAAACAGAAGCAATTTTAAAAGCAAGAGGAAGCCTCGGGGAGGGTGTGCTACCACTCCACACAGGACGCTGGTTTAGACAAAGAAAAGAAGAAAAAAGAGGAGGGCCCGGAAATTATCTCACAGATGCCCTACTCAGTCCGCTGAAAGGCTGATTTGTTCTTTCTTTCTTTAAGCAAGAAGACGTCTTCTTTCCTGTCGTTTAACGGGAGGCCACAGCCCTGCCAGCACTTCTGTGATGAACAAGATAAACACTCCAGTTCCCTGAAGCTGTGCTTCCATCAAAAATAGGGAACTTTTCCTCCACTTTGTTTCCACCGCTATCTAAAGACACGTTAAAATTAGGGAGATTAGTCTTGAGAGGGTGACAGTTGTGTTATTACATCATTTTTTTACAAAACAACCATCTGAATTGAAGTTGGTATATTATTTGCCGGTGGATGCTTTGCTCTGTATAGATACAAACCACAGTGTGCACTGAGTTACGTTCAAGCATGCCTGGAGACCACAAACATTATTATTATTATTATTAGTTCACTTAAATGATGAATGAAATCTAAAAAGACTGTGTTAGTAGTGTGGTGTGTGTATGTCATTTGTTTTTGATGAGGTTTACTAATAACAGCCAGGAAACTAAAGAGCCACGCAGAAACCAAACCAAACATCCCAAAGAGCCCAGGATCTTCACTTCGGACAGTAAGGGCATGCAACTACATGAAAATGTCTGGGATAAGTACAATTTATGTGCAAAGCAACTGCACGTGTCGTGCTCAAAAGTGCCTTCATCTGAGAAAACAATTAAAAGTTAAGAATGAAATCACTCCAGTTGCCATGAAGGGTTCTGTAAAAATAATAATACAGGTGTGCTTTGAAGGCTTGACCTGCTTTTTGGCCTGCCTTGGGCACAGAAATTTGGAAAACAGTGGTCAACCAGGTCCAGTTGCTTCACAGCAAGAAAGTTCTGGGCCCAATTCCACCAGCCCTCCAGGATCGTTCTATACAGCGTTCTCTCCAAGTCCCCCGGCTTCCTCCCACAGTCCAAAGAGTTGAATGTTAGGTTAGTTAGATTTTTTTAATACTGCGGCCCTTTCTCACTGTAATTAACCTAATAATCAAATCAAAGACAATATCAAAAGTTTCCCATGTAGAAGTCTTTTTCCTTTTCGTATCTTTTCTTTTTTGACCCGCCCATCAACCCTGAGCTCCTCACAACTCCAATTTTTGGGCAGTGCAGCAATTATGGCACGCTGATTTGTACAGAAATATTTAATAATGAATAAATTACAAGTTCCATGTAACCCTCCATTCAAGCAAATGGAGGGTTACATGTGCTAACAGAGTTGAATCTGTACTGATGGGGACCGAGTCTGACTCAGGAACTCTGGACACTGAGCACGGTGTCGTTTTCTTTTAAATAATGAACTGATTTTGCATTTTTCGTGACCTTTATGTTTCTTCCTGTGGTGGCAACTTAAAACTTGTTGTAGGAACCAAAGTGATGTGCACTGTCTTCTTGTGGCAAACGCTTGATAAACTCAGTGTTGTTCTTTGTTTGCATTGGTAGACGCTTCGATCGCTTCACCTTAAAGCTGGCTCAGTCAGTCTCAAATAGGACACTAATGAACATGCTCTATATGCTACAGTACTGCAGATGTGCACAGAACATCTGGGTTCCTCAAAAAGGAAGGTGGAACCATATGCATCACGCTCTATAACGATACCATCTGACATTCTCTCTCATAATTAATGCCCCAGTAATTGTTGCATTTTAACAGGTATAATTTAATGCTTGGTGCAAAAAAGACTTGCTGCCTCCGCATGGCATAGGTGTCACTGTCAGGAGAGGATGTCACTTATCTTGTCCGTGCAGTAAACATCCCCTAGCTGTGAGTTCAGCATCTAACACACTGCAGAGATCCACAGCTGAAGTTATCTGCTGCTCTCACAGCACACCGACATCAGAAGCGAGGATAGAAAAGAGCCAATGAGACCCATTTAATGTTGCACATCAATCGACTTTATCCACCCACTCTGCCCTGTTACCCATCCGAGCAAAGAAACACGATACAGCTCCTTTATCACTCCGCTTGTAATCTTCCATTTATATATCTGTCCCGTCGCATCCGCCCACCTCCCCTCAGATGTCTGATTGGAGTGCACCGTCCTGGAGTTCAGCAGAGCCTCTGTCAGACTCAGCAGACAGATCTGTACGGGCCACGCTAGCCTGCGTTTGAAAATGAACAGCCGGGCGGCGGCGATCCCTGCAGATTAAAAACGACTTTTCCCTTGTAAAGCACGCTGCAGTAATTTCTGGCCCTGCGCGCTCCGAGTGCAGCCCAAATAAAATGGCTTCAGCATGACGGAGGCTCCTGGGGATTGCTGATAAGGTGGAGCGAGCATTTATCATTATTTATCCATTCAGTGGATCATATTTCACCACATGAATAACACCATTATGTAGCAAGTGCGAAGCGCTGAAAAGCCCAATGGGAATACGATGATAATAACATTACTTATCCCAGAGGTTGTCATGACTCCTTACAGTTACTGTGTATGCAAGCTTGTGTAGAGGCGGTAACGTGATATAAACTTTAATGACGCAGCAGCATCACATTACAAACGCGTTTACTCAATCTTCCCTCACTCGGGGTAAACTCAGCTATCTATTTGCACAGCCTTCAGGATCCCCAGCAGTTAATGGCCACGTTATTAAACCAAACTAGCTTTCAGCTCCGTGTGTCTGGGATTAATCAACCAAATGTGCACTGTGCAACTTGATAGGAAATTAGGAGACAAACTGCCTAATTAAAAATATTGTGGAGCTAACCAACAGGAGTTAAGGTCAAACATAGCAGTATGTTGTCTCCTGCAGGCTGTACATCCATATTAAAATAATGTATTGTAATATTTTCATGCAGAAACACCTGGACACATGCTGGGTTTATGTGGTAGTAAACTGGGAATTTGTTCTGACAGAAGCCAGCCCCTGAGAGCTCTGCCGCACCCACTGAGGAGACTGACAGCCGGCCTCTTCCCCCGGGATGGAGCAGCTACATTACACCTGAGGGACTGCGGTATTATGTCAACAGCTCCAGTAAAGGTACAGATAGAGCACTGAATAAAACACCAGCTTGAGATTAGATACACCAGTTAAATGATGGTTCCTCTAACATGTGGAAAACAGTTGTAATCACACACTAAATATGTTGGATGTAACCATAATTGCATCAACCCATTTGCTTCTTATTTTTCAGATTCCATAAAAAATGCTTCATAAGAAACCAACAGCGTAAACATGACAGACGCCCAATTCAGTCACACTAGCTTGTCGAGGTAGAGCATCGGGCTTCAGTCACACAGGTTTAGAAACCAGTCCATGACCTATCAAACAGAGGTTGCTTGAGAAAAATGTGTTTTCCCAACCAGTTGACAAGTGATTTCTGGAAGTTGTGGCTGAAATAAATTATAAAAAGTCAAAAACCTCCTTGCAATTGCTTTAGTTGCTAGTAGGTAACTAAATGCTTTTGTGCAGCACAGCCAACCAGTCACAGAAAACATATTTTTCTCTTGTGACCAGTTGTTGTAAGATGGTTGCCAACTGGTCTCCAGTTAACTGAAGCCTAATTGATAATCTACAGCTTCCTGTGTTGGAGCACACGTAGGTCAAAGCTGCCACACCCCTACCTTTAAGTCTTAACAAAACCAGCTTGGTAATCAATATAAAGAATTGACCCTCTGTAGAGTCATTATGACAGTCTGTGGGGACTGACTGACTTGTGTATCCAGACTAAACTGACCATTAGGAACTCCAGTTTTTGGAATCCAAACATTAGCTTGGTTTTTATTGCAAAGCTTTTTATGGTTAAAGAAGGAATGAGGACACCAAAGCAGGTTTGTGAGCAGGCAAAGAGCAAAATAAAGATGACTCGTTATTGCAGGTGTAACAGGAGTGCAAAAGGTAACTAAAGAACAAGTCCATGGTTAAGCAAAAGAAACACTGGGGAAAATAACAGGAATTCAGGAACCACAGGAGATAACAGAAAACACAGCAAACAGTATGTCGAGCAGAAACAAGCCGAGAGCACAAACACACACAGACACACTGAGGGAAGGTGAACACAGCTGTAGAGAAAACACAGGTGCAAACAATCAGGGAAACGAGACCGTGGACAAAGGCTACCAAAATAAAACAACATAAAGCAACATACAGGAAGACCTGCAGAAAGGGGGACCTGAGGGAAACTAACTATAAAACCCAAAGACTAAACCGAGAGGTCAAAACAAACAGCACCTGTAACTGAGGATAAACTGACAGGAAACACACGAGGGTGAAAAACTAAAGATGAAGCAAACTGAACATAATTAATGATAAATAATATATATAAAATTGTAGGTTGTGTATCCTTCAGGTGTTAATGGGGTTATTGAAAATGTGTATATGTGCGTATGTGTGTATATACGTAGGTATGGATAGATAGAAACATATATGTGTATATATTAAAAAAAAAAAAAAAAAAAAATTACACATAACATATAATGTAATTACAAGGAGGTATTTCTGTAGTCTATTGATACTAGATAGTGGAAAAGGGGTGGGATTAAATAAGCTTATGCTTCTTCCTGCTCCTTTTTGAACATGGACGTTATTTGGAGTTGTGGTTGCTCGTTTTCCTTTTGTTTGCTTTGTTCATTTGTCTCTTTTAATTCTATTTTTTTTTTTTTATACTTTTTCAACATGTTCAAAATAAAGATTCAATCAATCAATAAACACAACATCAGGTCCATTATTATTATTATTATATTTAACAACTGAAAATTAAAACCATATGAGAAACATTTACTTGCATTTCATGATGTTTTTTGGTTTTTATTAAGACATTTATTTCCTTTTGTTTTTGCATTTTTGGCCCTTCATCGTCACAGAGACGTCTACACAAAAGTGCTTTCTGACTGAATTAATTGTTCTGCATATCCATGATGATTTTTCCTTTTTTTGTTAAACACCGTCATATATTTGTGCAAAGGAATTGATACCCAGGAACAAAACGTTCCATCTGAATCCACTGAAAATCAGCTTAAACAATCAAACTGTACTGTTTATTGCCGTTGGGCATTACAGTAAATCTACACCTCCAATGTGCTGATTCCAGCAGATCTGGTTTAATTTATATATCTCAGCATTCAGCTCTCAGCGCTTTAACACTGTGAACGGTGAGAGGCCTCATTATCATTCCTCCCCATCATTGTATCTCAGCAGCCTGTTCATGTGGAGAAAGGCCTGCCGATTCGATCCACTTTAATCTGATTATCTTAAACGTGTGGCACTCGATACCGAGCAGTGAGACTGTGGATTCAGAAGTGTCTTTTCTCTGCTGTTTGTCTTCTGCTCCCACCGCTGAGGAGTCGTACTAATACAGAAGCTCGAAGGCAGGTGACCTTTCACAAACATCTGCTCCGGTGTGTGTGTGTGTTACACTTCATTTGGAAAGGAATCCAGGGGGATAGGATGGGCTCCCACGGGACAAACTGAGGCTGCTCCCACAGCACCTCTGGCAACGATTGCTCTTTGGCTCAAGCACAAACACACAAACAGACACACAGTGCAGAAAAAAATAACCCAAAAGCTATTTTTACATTCAGAAGCCATGTGCGGCAGCAGTCTCTTTTCATTTGTTAGTTTGCTGTTGTTTCACGTCTGAATATGAAGCTTCAAAACAGCTGCCACCAGGATGCCAGCGTACATCGTTGTGTTTATTAGGAAGCTGCTTGTTGTTTTCAGCCAGTGTCATTTACTGTAATAGAGGAGGTGCACGAAGGAGGATCAGCTGAAATCTTTCCATTTAGAATGAAAACAACAGAATTAAAATGAAAATGACGGAATTTGAATGAAAATGACGGAATTTGAATGAAAATAACGGAATTTGAATGAAAACAACAGAATTTGAAAACAAACAACAGAATTAGAATGAAAACTACGGAATTAAAATGAAAACAACGGAATTTGAATGAAAACGACGAAATTTGAATGAAAACAACAGAATTTGATCAAAAACAAACGAATTTGCATGAAAACAAAGGCATTTGAATGAAAACAACGGAATTTCAATGAAATGAACGGAATTAGAATGAACAGACCAGAATTTGATCAAAAACAACGGAATTTGAATGAAAACAATGGAAGTTTAAAACAAACAACAGAATTAGAATGAACAGAAAAGAATTTGAATGAAAACAATGGAAATAGAATGAAAAGAACAGAATTTGAATGAAAACAACAGAATTAAAATGAAAACGACGGAATTTGAATGAAAACAACAGAATTTGATCAAAAACAAAAGAATTGGCATGAAAACAACAGCATTTGAATGAAAACAACGGAATTAAAATGAAAACGACGGAATCTGATTTAACACAACAGAGTTTGAGAACAAACAATGGAATTTGAATGAAAATAATGGAATTTGAATGAAAAGAACAGAATTTGATCAAAAACCAAAGAATTTGCATGAAAACAAAAGAATTTGAACAAAAACAACGGAATTAGAATGAAAACAACGGAATTTGAATGAAAACGACGGAATTTGAATGAAAAGAACAGAATTAGAATGAAAACAACGGAATTAAAATATATAGAAAAGAGTTTGAATGAAAGCAACAGAATTCTAAAACAGACAATAGAATTTGAATAAAAAGAGTAGAATTAGAATGAAAACAACAGCATTTGAATGGAAATGGAATTTCAATGAAAAGAACGGAATTAGAATGAAATGAATAGAATTTGAATGAAAACAATGGAATTTGGATTAAAACAACAGAATTTGAATGAAAACAATGGAAGTTTAAAACAAACAACAGAATTAGAAAGAAAACAACGGAATTAAAATGAAAACAACGGAATTAAGATGAAAACAACAGAATTTGAGAACAAAAAATGGAATTTGAATGAAAACAACGGAATTAGGATGTATAGAACAGAGTTTGAATGAAAGCAACAGAATTCTAAAACAAACAATTGAATTTGAATAAAAAGAGTAGAATTAGAATGAAAACAACTGCATTTGAATGAAAACAACGGAATTTCAATGAAAAGAATGGAATTAGAATGAAATGAATAGAATTTGAATGAAAACAACAGAACTAAAATAAACAGAACAGAATTTGAATCAAAACAATGGAATTTGACTGAAAACAATGGAAGTTTAAAACAAACAACAGAATTAGAATGAACAGAAAAGAATTTGAATCAAAACAATGGAATTTGAATGAAAAGAACAGAATTTGAATGAAAACAACAGAATTAGAATGAAAACAACGGAATTAAAATGAAAACGACGGAATTTGAATTAAAACAACAGAGTTTGAGAACAAACAATGGAATTTGAATGAAAACGACGGAATTAAAATGAAAACGACGGAATTTGAATGAAAACAACAGAATTTGAGAACAAACAATGGAATTTGAATGAAAACAATGGAATTTGAATGAAAACGATGGAATTTGAATGAAAAGAACAGAATTTGATCAAAAACAAAAGAATTTGAATGAAAACAACGGAATTTCAATGAAATGAATGGAATAAGAATGAAATGAATAGAATTTGAATGAAAACAACAGAATTAGAATGAACAGAACAGAATTTGAATCAAAACAATGGAATTTGAATGAAAAGAACAGAATTTGAATGAAAACAACGGAATTAAAATGAAAATGACGGAATTTGAATTAAAACAACAGAGTTTGAGAACAAACAATGGACTTTGAATGAAAACAATGGAATTTGGATGAAAACAACAGAATTTGAATGAAAACAACAGAGTTTGATCAAAAACAACGGAATTTGAATGAAAACAATGGAAATAGAATGACAAGAATAGAATTTGAATGAAAACAATGGAATTTGAATAAAAATGACGGAATTTGAATGAAAACAACAGAATTTGAATGAAAACAACAGAATTTGAATGAAAACAACAGAATTTGAACGAAAACAACGGAATTTGAAAACAAAGAACGGAATTTGAATGAAAACAACGGAATTAGAATGTATAGAACAGAGTTTGAATGAAAGCAACAGAATTCTAAAACAAACAATAGAATTTGAATAAAAAGAGTAGAATTAGAATGAAAACAACAGCATTTGAATGAAAACAACGGAATTTCAATGAAATGAACGTAATTAGAATGAAAACAACAGAATTAGAATGAACAGAACAGAATTTGAATCAAAACAATGGAATTTGAATGAAAAAAACAGAATTTGAATCAAAACAACAGAATTTGAATGAAAAAAACGGAATTTCAATGAAAAGAACGGAATTAAAATGAACAGACCAGAATTTGAATCAAAACAATGGAATTAGAATGAAAAGAACATAATTTGAATGAAAACAACGGAATTTGAATGAAAACAATGGAAGTTTAAAACAAACAACAGAATTAGTCCCTTTGGAGCTGCAAATATGAGAGTGGGATTTGGAATGATGAAAAAGATTCACAGGCAGGAGCTGAGGCTTTGTTATTGTGCATGAAAACCTTTGGTGCTGAAGAACTGACTAACAGTATACAGTCAGCTGATGAAGCAATGTGCCTCCTGCCAATGAACAGTTAAAGATATTTAATGATACAGGAGAATTGTTTTGTGTTTACAGCTTCTTACAATAAAAGCATTTATGTAAATTAACCACTTGCCATGTTTATGTGGGAGAGAGGGAAATACCAGGTAAGATTAACATGTTAACAGTTTTGATGCAGCACCCTCTTTGCGGCTGATTTCACCCAGCAAACTCAAACAACCACTCACCAACTGTTTGGGGGATACGATTTCAAGTAGCAACCGGAAGGAGGTTGTTGACCAGTCTCTTGTTCTGTGTAACTGAGGTTTTATTGCCTAAACCTAACCAAGGAGCTTTCAGAACCCAAACCTAACCATCTACTTCTTAGTGCCCAAACCTCACATAGTATTTAAACTTAACCAGCTTAAAACTACAGCCTATATCACTGCCACCCTTCACCTACATATCGAGAACTTTGCAGGAAGACACAAAATTGCATTTACTATTTACCTTTGATCACACATAATTATTTAATAACCACTGGTGTAAAAAAACAAACAAAAACACATTCACTACACTTGTGGAGTTCCCCATAATTTCACTCTTGGGCCTCAGTAATTCAGTCACTCAGATTAGAAATAGCAGGAGCATTGCTCTAACAAATCACCAGCAAAACACGGACAAAACCAAAATATTGCTCTTCAGTGTCTACCTAAATTAGTAGGTCTAATTTAAGTATTAATTAATTAATAAAGTATGCAATGTGATATCCAGTGACTTATAAGTTAAAGTGTCCTCATTGCAATAACAGATATTAGAAGTTCTTGACTTTAAGCTTTTCATGCCTATTTGGATATTTGTGTGTAGCTTTCTTGCCACAACAGTAACGTTGCTGCTGAATATCACTCCTAATCCACACTTTCTCTTAGAAGAAGCTGTTTGATTGCACATAAGGACCGACACTAATTCACCCACAGTTACTGCAGCGTAAAGGACTTCCTGCTCTGCTAAGTGGAATGATTGATGCTAAACGGCTAAACTACAGGAAGCCAGTTGAAATTTATCCAGAATGGCATTTTGCACCTAAAAGGACTGCATACATGGATGAGTACAGTCTAATTTTTTTTATTGCATTTTTCAGGATACGAAAACTTCTCCTTTATCCTCTTGCCCTTATCTGCAGTCATTTCTCCAATGTCTGAAAAAAATAACATTTAAAGTACTAAACAGCTTTTCTGTGCTGAGATGAGGTCTGAAAATCAAAAAGGGAAAAATCCAGATAAAATGTCACAAAAACAATCAAATAAACAGGAATCCACATTTTCAAATAAAATTTTAATATTTAAATTTTACCAAATTATTTCTACACCAACATGTACACAAACATACCCTCTGTACATACATTTTTATTGGCCGTTGGGCTGCTTTGGTCACACAGACCAGCAGTCTGACTCCGACTGTTTTGCTGTCACAAGAGCAAAAACAAAATCAGTCAGCGACTGAGAAGCTTCCCTCTGCATGAATCAAGTTCTGGATGCAGAAAGATCTGAATTAGTTTGCGAAATTCTTTGGAGAAATTCATAACAATGTCGCCCTGTTTCAGTTTTATATTTGTGAAGATGCTGCATGAACATCTAATTTTGTCCTCTGCCGCTGTAGAAAAGAATGAAAAAATGTTTTGAGAGTTAATTACTTGTAAGCCGTAACTCCACAGCGTCTCTAGTAATCCTGCTAACAAACAGAAAAGCCAATCATATAACCTGCTGCTTGGTGGAGTCTTCATGCACTCCTGCAACAGAAGAAACTGTGGATTAATTCAACTTCTGCTGACAAAGTCACCATGACATTAGAAAAATCTTTTGTGCTAGCACATCGGTGGATGATTCTTCATTGGCTGCCTCTTAAATGCAGAATTTAAATTTAATAAAACCCTGATTTCCTCGTACAACATCCTGATCAGCCTCCATCATCTCTCACGGTATCATATTATTGTAACAGAGCACCTCACTCTCAGACTGCAGGCTTGTGGTTCATGGAGTTTCTAAAAGTGGCAGGCAGACACCCTGTCTACTTTTATTATGAGGCTACAAACTTCCTTTTTTGGTAAAGCTGATAGTTAGGATTGGATCATGTGACCCTGAACTATCCTCAGTCATGCTGCAGGACTTCTTTTCACTTTCTACTCTCTCCCACCGTTTGTGTTGTCCTTGGCTTTCTGTGCTGCTCTTTTCTCTCTTCCCTTCTTCTTCCAGCTGGTCTCAGTAGATGGCTTCCCCTCTCTGAGCCTGTTGGAGGTCTCCTCCTGTTAAAAAGGAGTTTTTCCTTCCCACTGTCTCACAAGGCATCTTCTGACTGTCTAGATTTTGAAACCAACAAATTAAGGCATCGTTGACCTTCTGTGCTCTATTGTGCTTCATATTTATACACCTGAAGTCTCTATAAAGCTGTTTCCGTCCTTAATCTTGAACAACTGCGAAGCAGTGACTGAGAAGCTGCCCTGCACATTCACGTTAAAGCAAGTTCTGTTTTTGTCTTTGTTTTGACTTCTTTCCACGCTGTCCTCCTTCCTGTTGTTTATATCGTTCCAGAAACAACATGGCGACGTCCGTCCTCGTCAGCTGAAGCCCCGCAGAGACCGCTGGCACGACAGAACTCCTCACCATATGGTAAAACTTGGCCTTCATCATCCTAGTCATCCATTTTTAGAAAGCATTGCAAAAGGCACAATCACACGGAAAACAAAATAAGAGCACCTAGAGCAGAAAATAGGCGCTGAAGGAATGAGAAAGGAGGTTTGTGTGGTTAGGAATGACCAAGAGAGACAAAAACAAGCTGATGAGTGTCATCTCGGTGCATAAACTCCTTCCATCACTGGGGTTATTTGCATTTGGAGCTACAGGTTATAACTTAATTTTTCAACATTTATCCAGTCAGACATATTAAGCCTTTTGGCAATCATTCATCATCAGTGCTAATCTGCTTATTATGCTAAGACCATGTTCCTTCAGCTAAATGTGACACAATACTAATCATTTTTCCAGAGACTCTGTAATGTTTTTCCAAAAGGCTCTTAAGGAACCTTTGACAAATCTCTCGTAATACATTTCTCTGCTACATTATCATGAAGCTCATCCAACACTACAAGAGGAAATCCTGCACTTTCTTAATGAGTGGCTTATTATGTTCCATCGCTGCCAGCATCCTTGCTAACGACATCTTTGCACATAGCAGATGGTTTGCTTCTTTGTGCTGGCATGTGGCCCAAACACACTTAGAGGAAGAACAACCGGGGAGGCAGTCAGCTGCAGGGGAGTTTGTCAGCGTTTAACCAGGCAAGCGCGATCCCTCCTCGGAGAAAAAGACGTTTAGCGAAGGCCCAGTTCAGATCTGAGCCGCACAAATGTTGACTTTGACCTCTGGACAGGAAACCGGGGATCTGAGCAGCTGGTCCGAGCAGGCAGGGAGAAATAACGGCACGGCATCCAACGGGAAGAAGATAAGACGGAGTTGCCTAACACGCGTTTAAGGACAACAGATACATAAACATGCACCTTCTGAGTCTGTCTCCTTAGTTAATAAAGAGACTGTGCTGATCAGCTAGAATCAGAGATGTTTCCTGGTAAGCAGGTGTGCAGATGCTTTTTCTCCCACAGCTGCACGAGGCAGTCACTGAAAACCATCACTGCTTTTCCACCAGAGAAGCTCTGCTCCTACAGGCGGGGTGCACCCAGAGAAACTACAGTGACTCCAGTTTACCTCTGAGCCAGACTTTGTATTGAAAAAACTGTATTTTTTAGTATAAGTTGCACACCTGTGGATATTTTGAAGACATACAGTACAGGCTTACCTCTTTTTCACTGATGCAGTGCCGGTGCTGAGACAGGTCTGCCTTCATGTCGGCTGGAAAATGTCATGCGATGTGGTCCCAGATATATTCTGTTTAGTGTCAGTTTTCACAGTTCCGTGTTTGTTATTTGTCTTTTCTTTCTTTACAGGTTTGTTTTCTTATGTGTTGTTTTTGGTTTTACTTCAGATTTCATTCTTTTTGCTCCCACTTGGGTCTGCTCTGTAACCAACCTTCTGTTGTTGGATGTATACATGTTCTCGTTTTTGCCTTTGTCCTTGTCACTTTGTCAAGTTACACTCTGTGTGTTCACTCTCCAAGTGTTCCCTGGGCTTTTCCTGCTTTTATTTTGAGTCCTTGCTTTATTGAGTTTCTAGGTTTGTTGTAACAGCTAACACAGATTGTGTTTTCTTTTGTTTGCTTTTTATTTACGTCTCTGTCCTCTAATCATCGTGGGAAGCAATTTCATGCTGCAAAGAATTTGGAAATTGCTGATTTTCTTGCAGCAGTCCTTTCCGTAGCTGCTGATGTTCCTGCTTCCAACTTTGGTGGCAGGAATTTTCTGTGACTTCTTATGAAAGTGCTACATGGAAACAGAAATTGGTACTGGGGCCGTATCTGTGAAAAAATATGTCTGATAACTCGTTCTTGCTTCAGGTCCTGATGTTTTATGGTTCTCAGTTGGAACCCTTTCATGTTCTGAACTCCTTATTTTGCTTTAGATCAAATGAGAAAACAATCTAAGAGCCCATGTTTGTGGACGGTCATCTCTGCAAGGTAGTTGGCCGATGTGTGGTTACCTAAATGTAGCATATCATATTAAACCATACTGGACTATTAGCTACATTAGGCAGTCATGCTGCATTATGCTTATTGCATTTTAACATTACTCATAAATATTCCTGCTCACATATTCTGTTTCTCTTCACTGTGACTTTAAAAAATCTGATTTTTGTACCAGGCGTGTTGTCATAAACACTCCTTATCATTTCTTAAAGACCTCGTAGTACCATATCACCCCATTAGAGCACTTCGCTCTCACACTGCAGGTTTACTTGTTGTTCCTAGAGTGTTTAAAAGTAGAATAGGAGGCAGAGTCTTCAGTCCCTCTTCTGTGGAACAAGCTCCCAGCTTGGACTTTGGAGACAGACACCCTTTCTGCTTTTAAGATTAGGCTTAAAACTTTACTTTTTTTTTATAAAGCATATAATTAGGGCTGGATCAGGGGACTCTGAATCCTCCCTTAGATACACTCCAATAGGTCTAGGCTGCTGGGGATTCCCATGATGCATTGAGTGTTTTTCATTTGCCTTTTTCTCTCACCTCTCTGCATTTAATTATTGCTTATTTTTAATCTCTGGCTCTCTTCATGCTGTTCTTGTGAGGTCAGTCAGTGAGAAATAGTCAACACAAACTAATTTTCTCGACATTGAAAGTCAAGAAAATTAGTTTATTAACTAGTCGATCTGTTGTATTTTCAGAAAGAGCCAGGCTAGCTGTTCCACATTTCCTGTCTCTGTTTAAATCCTCAAGAGTCCCATTTTCACCCTGAAGCTGTCTTCTTAACAGAAGGCCTCACAGGGTCCTTTCTGCTCTCTTTTGTGTCCAAACCACATGGATCAGAAACCTGCCAATACTCAGTTTTATGGTCACTGACAAAGGTCACCGAGGGTTGTGGATTCTTTAGAGCCCTTCTGAGTAAAGTGACGTTCATCCCTATTTCTGGAGAGGCCTCAGTGTCCTGGAGGGGCCCTAATCCGATCAGCGTCCCCGGCTGTGACGCGTGGCCTCGGGGGTCACGCTCTGCCGGGATCACGTGTTTACCTTGAGCTGGAGATGGGCCGGTTTGATATACAACGAGCCGACAGCTCATGAATCACAAAGAAATGAGGAACCATCATGGGCCTGTAGGATGAAACCAGGGACATGCTACAGAGCTGTGAACCCCGAGGGCCCAGATTATGAATATCTCAATATGCTTTTCTGTGTGAGTTTGAGGACAGAACCACACTGTACCAATGTGAAATTAGAACACTGTAGTAGTAAAAAATACTCAGTGTCCTCCAAAGGGTCTAACAGCTAAACACTGATTGCTGAATTATTCAATGAATTACTGAATCAGCAGCTAGTTAACATGATATTTTGGGTTGTTTCTAGAGTTCATGTCTTATTTTAGTTGGACGTAGCCTGTAAAGAAAATGTTTCAAGGATGTGTGCCTTTATTATAGACGTTTACTTTTTAATTTAAAAACTTAGCTGTAGTTTTTCTAGTGTCACTACTTATAAAAGGTATTTGTGGCTAAACATCAGTTAGCCAGTTTTTACTATTTCTCTCATGTATAAACCAACAAGGGTAAAATTAGTAGATAAACATTGTAAAAATGTAGATTCATATTTTATGAATTCTACACTTCTACAGATTTAGCGGCTGAACGGTAGAAGCCCCGCCCATTTACATTATGACGCTTTTCCCGTCACCATGACTGGATGATCCGTTCACTGCCTTTGTGTTTAATTTGAGATATCATCTATGGTTTTATTGTGACTGGCTAAAAATGTTTGGATGGATGGCGACCAAATCCAACTAAATTAAATCAAATGATGCCATAAACAAGATTGCTTTGTTTTACTTATTCCACAAGGGGGCACTATGGCGCAAAGAGAATCCCTAACTGATGCATCTTTCCCAGGTGTTCCCTGTCCTCTGGATCAAAATATAAATCCCTGCAGCTGCAGTTCAATTTGTCTGACACAATAAGGTGATGTTAACACCTTATTGTTAACACACCCGTTAACACAACCGTGCTTGGGACTGGACGGCATCAATGCCGTTAGCTTGTTAACACATTGACGCCGTCCAGCCTCACACATCCGCAGTAACTCGTTAACGGAGATTTGTCGCGTTAACGTCATTTTAACGAGATTAACGCTGACAGTTCTTTCTTGTTCTGAAATTCTGCATGTCAGGATGTAACTCGTTCACTTACCATCTGCTCGTTTTTGTCAACTCAGTGCTGAAAAATACTTTAAACTCTAACGTGAGTAATTATCTGCTTTTCTTCAGCCAACGGATGCCACAGCAGCACAAAGAAAGGTCAGCCTGCAGAGGTCGCTAATGTTTCTCTGAGGAAACCTGCGATGCACAAGCAGGTAAGCCGAAAGAGGCGCGCAATGATGTTGAGTCTGAAGTAACAGCAGATGATGATGATGATTACTTTTATGGTGTGATCACATTTTAATCAAAGCAAGTCTCCTCTCCACTTTCCACTTTCTCGTCCAATAAAAACACCCATTTCTTAGGAGTTGGCTTACATCCGTTTTTTTTGCCAAACCTAACATCAGAGTTACCTACCATCACCATCACAGTCTCACAGGGTCAATGCATTCGTCTTTTAACCAACAAGTATCTCAAATTTGAGCATCTGATACCCCGTCACTGGTGATTGGTTGATAAAACTGGACAATCATTAACCAAAATTAAGTTTGATTTCATACAAATCACCTTTATGTAACGTTTCTAAATTAATAGCAACTCATAAGCTATGAATAGATCAGAAGTGCTAAGACTGCTTTCTATTTACTTAAAGCATCCTCCACTCTGACAGTTTTCTTACTGAGTGCACCACGTGTCTATTTAAGATCACTTACATGTAGATTTTCCTTAGCTGTCAAAAAATAATTTGCTGTTACAGTAACAAAGGTTTTCACCCTCATTAATGCTGATAAATGTAATTATTCCAGTCTCATCTTCTTTTATAGCATAGGACTCCAAAACCAGGAAGAAATTAACCTATAATTCCCTCTCTTTATTACTTTAAACTGAAACATGAGGTGATCACAGTCATTTTGGCAAAGTTTAGGTTTGAAGGTTTCTCAGAAATGACAAACTGCAGCTGTTCTCAGGTTAAAACTGTTTGAAATTGCTTTAGGATAATAACAACACAGTCTGAGAATGTAACCTTGGTATCTGAGCACTTGGAATTCATTTCTCTGAAGATATATTTACTAAGAATAGCTGATAGCTCGCTCATTTGTTGCACATTTGGCAAGAAATGGCTAAAACATCTGTTTAAATAAAAATGGAAAAGCTCACTTTCAGAGTTCAGTATTTAGAAGCTTTTATGCTTTTTCTAGAACCTCCATGCAGTCTTGAATCACTGCCTGTTCCCCAAAGAATTACTGTATGATGCCCTGTTGGCTGTCTTACTCTTTAGCAATGATTGTCAGGATTGGATACTAGATACTTCAGCTCAGTGAGACATCGCCCAGATTTGCTGCTAAAACTCTGAACTGCCAAAAAGTCGCGTGTTTTTGTTTGTGCATCGTGTCTTTTCGCGTCCTCCTTTCTGTAAAAAGCGAGCAGCACTCACAGCACGCTCTTTAGTTTGGTCAGGCTGTTCTGTGGTCACAATCACCCATATCACCACAGCCACAGTTTTCCTGTAAAAGATTCCACTTCAAAGGAAGCTGGCGCTCTCTTTCCACTGAAAGCAGGGCCGCTCCCGCAGCTCCGATGGACCCAGGCCAACTTCGATTACATGCCAACCCACGTGACTAATTACGAGTCAGATGAGGGCATACAGTGTCATGATCACACAGGAGAGTATAGGTGGACGGACAGTTGGGCCATATGGGCGTCTGAGATTTGGACAAATGTTAGAGTTTGTGAAGAAGCAGGCCAGCCAAAAAATAATAACAAATAATCAAAGCTCACACTGGGAGCGCCGGGTCCACGGATCCCGCCAAACCTGGACTGTGGTTGTTGCGGTCAGAGCTGCCAGCCGCCATGTTTTGCACGACCAAGGTGAGAACATGTTTGTCGCGCTCCTCGGTGTCGTTCTCGTTTGATGGTGTTGTTGTTGGACCAGGTGGGTGTTGTACGAAGGTGTGGCGAGGAAGCTGCTCCGTGCGCAGCTTTTACGTTCAATGCCTCGGGTGAAGCGGCATCACGTGAGGAAGACGATAGCGATGTAGCTGCCGGTGTAAACACACTGTTTACACACAGCTGAATCTGAGCACTTGCTTAACCCTGTAATGTGCATGCGTCTCATTCCCAAACACACACACACACAATCAGAGACGCTGCTTCTCATTGGCTGCTTGTTTTCCCTCCTGCTCTCTCCCCCCTCCTCCCAGTTGTAATTTGTCTCTTAAATATCATCATTCAGCCATTTCCATCAAGCCAACCCCCATCACCAACACCTACGCCTTGCTGCTCCCTCCTCCCTCACTATCTGGGTCTCTGGGGAGGGAGGGGGGGCAAGGATCATGTAAATACACCCCCCCCCCTCCTCATCTGCCTCCTTGTCCTCTCTCTTTTTTCTTCTTTCCTCGGAAATTTCCCTTCTTCCCATCCTCCAGTGCCTCCATCCCTGAACTAGCTCAGTGATGTTTCTTCATCTTTTATCTCTCCTCCTGCATGGACATCATTGGGTGAGATGAAAGGGGAAGGCAGGTGTGGAGGTGAGGTGGTGATTGGGCTACAACCTTAAAACTCATGTGACAGCAGATTAACCGGAGGCAAGACTTTGTCACGCTCCCACAGCCGCCACAATTCCCCTTACTGCCTCCCTCCTCCTCCTCCCTCATGCTACCTTCCCACCGCAGTTACACACACCTCCCTCCCTCCCCCTCCTGCAACGCAACTCCTCTCCGCTCGCTCCGCGGCTTGTGAGACCGTTGGCAGCCTTGGTGCGTGGAGGGAAAGAGAAAGGAGAGAGGAGAGAGTGAGGCTTTCCCAGAATAGAGAAGCAGGAGGAGGTGAGAGGGATGATGATGGAAGCCAGCTTTGACACTGAGGAGAGTTTTGACGATCCCTCCTGTCTCGCCCCGCAGCCCCCCGGCTCTGTTTCGCCGGCCAAGAGGCAGATCAAGGAGGTCAAGGAGACCAAGATCACTGTGAGTACTGAGAAACTTAATCCTTCCTCTTCTCCTTCTTTGTGCTTCTATCTGTGCATCCTCTGCTGAAGCTCCTCATGCACCTCAATTAAGTTCAAATCACTTGTTTTTTCTCTTTTACCATCTGTTGACGTTAAACTCAAATCATAATGCATTACATGTCCTTGTGGAGTAATGTGAGGGGGTTCCCTGCAATACTGGATACCTCAATCATCTGAATGAAGAGGCTGTGCGGGAGTCTCGCACTCATATCGGTCTCATTGACTTGAGCGGCCTCAGTCTATAATATTGATTTTATGTCTGTCAAAGATTAATTCACGCTTTGGAGACTCTCTGATGTGTTTTTAATGACTGATAAGTGAGGAGCCTGCAGAATCCTGTTGGTATTTTTATGATATGTCAGATTAAGTGTGTGTTTGTCTCCTCCAGTTGTTATCACCCTCTGCAGGTCACACTCGGAGTAGAAACTGAGGTCTTCACCACGGTGCAGGGATTTTTTTCTATAATGTACACAGTAGCTTTGTGTGAAGATACCCAGACAGTAGTTGCAGTTATGTAATCTCTCAGTCCATAATGCAGGCTGTGGTGAGGGGGTGGTGGGGGGCAGCGGTTAGGCGGTCGTGCGTTGATGGAGAAGCAGACAGAGGTGGGTTTTGTGTCTCGCGAGGGGCTGATTTTGCACTCGGTGGGCTCGCTGACCTGCTGCAGCCACGGGAGCCGTCAGTCTGGCTATTGTGAAAAACACCACCAGACCTGAGAGAGATGCAGCAAGTCCAGTTTCCATGGTGACAAAGGCAATAGCACTGATTAATGGGTGTTGAAATGGAAAACACCGCCATAGGAGAAAGTGGTGGTGGTGGTTTGAGAGGGAGGGGGGAACCATTCAGATATTCACAGAAGACATACTGTTTTGAAGATTATTTCTTCCTCCTCTTTGTTTGCTTTTCCAAAGCCTTTCACAGCTCGCAGATCTATTGTTGTTCTTTGGCTTCATCCAAAGAGTTCTCATGGAGAGATTTCTTTCCTTCTCCACTAAAAAAAAGAGGAATTTCTGGGAAGTCTTGATGCTTGGGAAGAAAAAAAAACAATCATGCATGCTAAATGTCTCTGCAGCAGCTGGAAAAAAAAATACAGGTGATAACAACTAAATCAGTGACGTCGGCCCTCAGAGGTGTCTTTTTGTTCGTCGTGGTGCACCTCACGTTACACAACCCCTCCACAGTTGTCATGGAGACGCTCACATCCATGACTGTTGGCAAAATGGACCCTCGCGGGGCGCCGAGGCTTCACACACGAGAAGCAGCCGCCTTGCGACCTTGTTTTCACCTTCACCACATCTGACCGATCGGATCAGATTTAATAATTTTTGAGACTTGAGGTTTTTAGTGAAACATTCATGCCCCTGTGGTTTGACTTGTTGCTGGGCTGCACGTGCTCGGTACCACGTCAGCTGGCATCTTTGCAGAGGAGGTTTCAGTGAAGAAACGGCAATCTGGGTCCGAACAAATGGAAAGAAGAGTTAAAACACGGTCCAGATTTTTTGCCATGTTACCGTGAAAAGGATTCACAAGGTTCATCAGAGTTAGCTACCAAGCTGGCTCACTATCAGAAGATGTTAAGTATTTCTGAAAAGTAAAATAAAAAAAACGTATCTGGGCTGCTGGTGAAAAAGTAAATGCCAGAAAAGTTCAGCTAATTAACATATGATCTCTCATAAAGTGGCTAGGTATCATTACGCTCATATTTCATGTGGCATCGTGTGAACATTGATCAAGAGCCAAAATGGATGTGACTTAAGTACTGGTTGCTAGGGAAACGCATCTGTTCTGCATCATTCGTTCTTGGAGGTTACTGGATGAAATCGATTGCTTTGGTCGCTAGCAGTACACAAACGCGCTAACTGCTAGTAAAACTTGAAAAAATTTAACAAAATGGAAAATTTCACCTTGAAAGTAAAATAAACCTTCTCCATTTCTGGTTTGTGTTGCTCTTTGCTCAGTATCACTACAGTATGGCCAAGAGCGGGATAGTGTTCATAGACAAGTCTGTGATTTGCATTCAGGCTGTGACTGCAGCATTATGCTAGCAACCAGCCTTTATCAAAAGCAAGCTAGCCAAGCTACAATTAAAAGTTAGTATTAGCTCCTATTTTTTGATGCCTGTGCACGCCACCGCATCATTCTCATGAGCAAAGTGAAGCGACGGAGCCATAATTCAGTTCAGCAACATGTGACATCATCCAATGCATGTGAATGAGAAGCAAGAGCGTTGAAGCCTGAAATTAATCGGTGTCAATGCTGCCTAACATCTGTGTGTGCAAATGGTGTAAATGGCACCATATATTTCAGCTACCTTTAATTTAAAACATGTTTTAGATATTAAACCTGTATATGTGATTAATGGCTTTAAATGTATCTTACAGTTAGTATTTGTATTAACAATGATTAACCTCGTTTTGTCTCCTGTTTTATCAGCTAATAAACTAAGAACATTCCTGGTTGCTCCCAGGCTTGGAAACAATATTAACAGACAATAAAGAAGAAAACTGAGTGGGGGTTATAGTAAGGTGAACCTGTGTACGGCTGTGAAGGTGGAGTCTTGCAGGAAATGTGCTATATGCTGCTCGAAAACGAACATTCGCAAGAGAGCATTTCAGTTGTTTGTTCATCTGCCAGGTTTACGTCTCTCACGGACCATTTGTTCTTTGACTTGATTTCCCCCCGCCCCCTCCCCCGACTCTCGTCAGCAAAATAAATAAACACAAAAATATGTAATGAAATAAGCATTGCCTGTAGCTTGGATACTAAACTCTCATGAGGGCGAATGCTTATGAATGCTGACTGAGGACTAAATGTGCCAGTTCACTCAGCAAATCTACACTCATATATAGCTTGCAGCTTTGTTTTGTGCTAAATTCAAACAGTCAAGCCCGATGGCTGGACTTCAAACACCCCCCCAAGACTGGCCTCGGTCTGATTTATCACACGCTGTGGCATAAAGGTAATCTATATTAATATTTTATTCTCAGCCCCAGAGTACCTCACTAAGCAGCCATCAGGGAGAAGTAAGTTAGCCAGACAGGCTTCCCTTAGATGAATGGTCTCATTTTTTGCTGGATGTGAGAGGCAGATAAACAACAGTCATGATAAATGTGGAGCCAGTGTAATGGAAAATCTGGTGCCCATGACAATCAGTATGGTCTCTGAGGCAGAAAATGAACAAAGTGACTGGTCTGCACACAGAGTAAATCACACCGCTGCTCCTTTACATTACAATGTGCTGCTGTGAGTTAATGTTGTTTATTAGCTTGCTACCATGCCCGTGAGTTTCAGTGGCAGTTTGCCATATTAACATGTCCTCTGGATTTTAGCGATTATATAACAAAGAGAAGAAGAGCATTACTCATCTATTTTACGTTCTGTTTTTTGGAAGTTGTTATGATGCTTTGTTTGTGGTGGCAAAGAGAGGAGAGTGAGGAAGCCCACTACATATTAATGCTGGGGTTGGTGAAGTTTTAAGTGCAAAATAATCAAGGTTTTATGTGGAAATATACCTGTATATGGAAATATTCACACTCCTCTGTCACAAATACTGAAAATCTAAAAACATTAACTGTTCTATACTTCTTTCTTGCCTTCTCTGTTGAGCCCTCCAACATAAAGATATTTGCGTCATAAATCTACTGCATGGCTTGTACAGGAGAGCTTGTAATATACACAAGTATGGCACTTTTATTTTACCATTAAAAATCAGGCGTCATCTGCCTCTAAAATAGATAATTATCAGCTTAGCGTAGCTTCATTGTGAATTTTATTTCCTTGTGTATTTTTCCAGCCTCCAAGGCTTTACTGTTTTGGTTTGCTCTTATGGTATTGTATTTGGCCACAGCTACAGTGCAGAAGACAGCGAGAGGCAATCGTTAAAGACAGTATGTATATATATATTTATATATACATATATATATTTTGTTGCTAAAGAGCAACCATTTTCAAGTGAAAGCTAGAAATGGTAGGGGCCAGAAACAAAGCTGCTTTAAAAATGGGTACATATTACACTTTATAATCCCTGGTATAAATAAATATAGACTATATTTATATAGCAATATAGAGCATTTACACTTAAAAAAAACCCTTTTAATCCTTTTTAATGATTCTGTGACTGTATTAAAAAGAAATTTCTTAGCCATCTTAGCAATTTGGTCATGCAAGTAGCCTGGTGTTTGCTAACATTGGCTTGAAATACTTCTTGGTTTTAGGTGTCAAAACTGAGTTTGAGACAAGATGCCTACATAAACTGAATACCCAATAATGTGGTTAATGTTACCTGAACAGCCAACTGAAATGAATGACTGTTTACCGTAACAGTTAGCTGGCTAATCTTAGCTCGCTTCTCTGCTAGCAAGTAAGTTTTTATTTGGTTGGAGACTGTGGCCCTTTCTCAATATGTGTACTTGAGTGTCGCAGACCAAGTATTGTTCCAATTGTCTGTGAAGGTTCTCAGTCATCCAGGTCATCGTAGTCTAAGGAGCTTGGAAAGAAAAGCATCTGGACTTCTTTAAGTTGCTTGAAGACGTTTCACCTCTCATCCGAGAAGCTTCTTCAGTTCGAGGGTCAAATGGTGGAGAGTCCCAGATTTAAACCCAGTGGGAGTTTCCCCCCAAAAGAGGGACAAAAGGACCCCCTGATGATCCTCTACCTAATCACATGAGCCAAGGTGTGAAAACGGGTGTGGGTCACAATCAGCCAGGGTTTCAGGTGAGCTCATTGTGAAACCTGGCCCCACCCTATCATGTGATTTCCTGAGGTCAGATGGCCCAGGATGTGAGTGGGCATTAAGGCGTCTGGGAAGGGAAAATCTCAAAACTGGATTATAGATGGCAGACAGTTGGTGTCGTAAGCCACCGCCTCTGTTCAAAGACAGTCGCTCACAGTGGACATAGATGGCTTCTTTCACTCCTCTTTCAAACCATCTGTCCTCTCTGTCCAAAATGAGAACATTGGAATCCTCGAAAGAGTGACCTTTACATTGCCCAGACCTCTACATTGGAGAGACCAAACAGCCACTTCACAAGCGCATGGCACAACATAGAAGAGCCACCTCCACAGGACAAGACTCAGCTGTCCATCTGCATCTAAAGGACAAAGGTTACTCTTTCTTATTATCCAAGGTATGCTAAACTGGCCATCTATTGTACTGTGGATGCTCTTAGATCCAACCATCTTTTAACTTACATGTCAACCTATTAAAACAGGGATTCCCAAAGTGTGGGCTGGGACCCTCTTCGGCCATGAAGGTCCTGCAGGTGGGCCGTAGTTTACTTTAAAAGAATTTACTAAATAAATTTACTTTAATAAGTAAATTAAAGATTTTGGTTGGTTGTAATATCACTCATTACTCTTTCTTGTGTCTTATGGTTGTGTATCATTAGCAGTTTATAACCAACTACCTGTGTTGCTTGTGTTTTTTGAATAACAATTTCAAGGACATACATCACTTTCTCTTGCATTTTGAGTAGAGTGAAGGCTTAAGGTGATGTTGGCCTCGTGGCATTTTCTCTTATGTAAGTGAGCCGCAGCACTCCAGACCTGAGAATGGCTTCATTAAAACACTGGCACTAGAGAAGCACTGAATATATGAAAAACACTGTGAAAGATAAACCAATTCCCGAACAGCAGCTTGTGAGATCCATGTTTACCGGCTTCTGCAGATCTGATAGCAAAGCAGGAGCTCCACCCACACAATAATAGCAAAAGTACCGCTTTGTTTTTGAGCATTCTGCTTGATGCTTTATATTTAGTTTGATGGGTACCACACAGAGTGTGCTGTGAATAAATCTTCCCTGGCTTTGAATCTACCCCAAACTTTAATCCTGAAGCATCGCTCACCAGCTGGAGAGGTAAACCTGGATGCACATGACTGATATTGTGTTGCTTAAAACGAGCCCTGTCCTGCTCTTTATTTCACATGCTGGAGTGAAAAGAAAGAAGCAGCTGGTAGATGTTGTTTCTCTCCAGCCTGTGTGACAGCAGTACAGTGGTGAACTCATGCTGTAAACAGTGTGAGTCAGTGTGTGTTTTTGTGCGTTTGTGGATGAAGCAGCCTGCCTGGATGCCCATGCAGTTTGCAGCAGCGGTTGACATGGCACAGAGGGTATCTTGCAGTGCCAAGAGGGAGGACTCGCAGATGGTGAACATTACATAATTGCAACTCAGAGAGTAATTGAAGACGCCGTGGACCATGGAGTCTGTATTCAGGCTGAGTGCTGGGTGTGTTTATCTCTCACACTACATATTGTCAAGTTTACAAAGTTAATTTGTTCGATTTGAGCTGTACAGAAGAAACGCTTTCTCTTTGTTTTCGGTGATAGTCTGTCTCCCTCTCCTCCCTGAAGCCTCCATGGGTCACCTTCCTCATCGCCACATACGTTTACTCACGCCTGACCTTTTTCCTGCCATGCGCATGATCCAGATAAAACTCTAACCTTGCTTGCGTCCACATTTAGTTTCCTTCCCGCAGCACTTCAGCAGCTCTGTTTCAGTTGGGTCATAACTCGTCATCTTTCTGTCTCCTCTCGTTTCTTACTTCAGATAAACTGTGTGACTTTTCCTCTGCCTGGAGAAGGTCCGGAGCAGCAGCTCCTCAAGCCCGACGAATGGAGCTACTGCGATTACTTCTGGGTGAGTTCCTCAAAAACACAGAGACGCAGCAGAGTCCTGACTCGCTCCCGGGCTTTATTTTTGCATCTCCTGTGACAGCATCAGCAGCCTTAGAGGCGGAAACCTTTGTGAAGTGCAGCCGCTGTTTTTAGCTTTGTACATTACTCTCTTTAGCTTTGGCTTCATAGATTAAAATGTAAACAACGTTTAATTTTAGAAGTCCATTTTAACAAATGTTTAAGCATAAATGTATCTATTTATATACAAGAAAGGTACCAAGAATGAAGCCAAGCTAGAAGTGCCTTAAAACAGCACGGGGGCAGCTCCTCCAGTTGGAAAAGTCTTCTGGTTGCACAAAAGTCTTCAGGAAAACAGCCCTCGATTTCGATTCTCTGCGACCTCAGTAAACACTTTCCCGATGAGTTGCATGTCATACTGAACAACAAGTGAAGCTCGTTCTATAAATTATGGTCATCGTGAGCGTCAGAGAGTAGGATTATCTGAGATATTCACTTACAAGTCATCAGGAAAGGAGCTTGAGGTTTCACTGTCAGATCCACACTTCACTCATTACGTCTCATTTGAAAAACACCAACAGGGTGATGGTGAAACACTCACATAACACATGATCTTGTCCTATAGGCCAGCGGTTCCCAACCCCCGGGCCTTGGACCGGTACCGGTCCGTGAGTCGTTTGGTACCAGGCTGCGAGAGTTGAGGCTCAGGTGTGAATGGTTTTCATAGTTTTTATCGGTTTTCAGCGTTATTTTGTTATCGTTTTTATCGTTTACTCGGTTTTCCTTGGTCTTTTCACATGTTTTATGAATAAATCTTCTTTTTTTCGGTACCGGTACTAGTTTTATTTTGTTGTATTTATCCGCGACACCTTAAAGGCCAGTCCGTGAAAATATTGTCGGGCATAAACCGGTCCATGGCGCAAAAAAGGTAGGAGACCGCTGCTATAGGCGGACTAGAAAGTGCCATAAGATTTCTGGTACCTAAATTAAAGACTTCTGGTAGACGCTCATACACCAGGTGCTATAAACAGTGAGATATTAATGACTAATCTCGTGTTGTGGATGGATCAACTTAGATGTTCTCTGACCCATCTTTGGTGTCTTCTTCCTGCCATGTGACAGTGTTTTTCTTTGCCCATCGGGTGCTGACTTTACCTAAGTGTAGACTGAACAAGCAAATAAAGGAACCTTTCACTAATGAAGAAAAACCAGCCACAGAACATGAATCTTTTCTTGACCGATCAATGTTCAATGTTCTGAATCCAGAACTAGAATATTTTGGTATCTAATCATCATTAAATCTGAAAATGTGGATAAGCTTAATAAAAGACAGGAAGTCCTAAAAGTCCTATTTTGTGATGAAACTACAGACATGAGGATCCATGCAGCTCTTCCCTGTAAAGTGATTATGTTTTCTTTGCAAATGTGACGTTGGATCTTCCATTTTTCTTACCCAGCACATAAACTAGCCTTTTCAAGCATTACACAAAGGATTTGTTTTATTCCAGTCAGCACCTTTTGTTGACCATTTGAGCAAATCTTTGCCGCTAAAAGCAAATAAAAGCAAAACGCTCACATTAAATTATGTGCGCTGACAGAAAACGGTCAATATGTCGATCCAGCACTCTCCTTCTCATTTAACAAAACCTGTTATCGGTTTTCATGCAAACACAAATGACGTCTCTCCCGTGGCTCCTGCAATTTTCCAAACATTACCATCCTTAATTAGATTTGTACACAAAAACCCTTCAGCCTGTCTAAGTGACTGAAATCCAATCCTCGTCCCCCTGCCGCCTCTTCTGCTGCTGTTTGGCTCCTCGTTTGCGGCCTGTCATGTCGTGTTGCGATGTTTTGTCTTGTTTGTCAGCTGACCTGCTGCTCGGACCTGCTGTGCGACATGAATCTGACACTTCTGTTCCTCTTTTGCCGTCACAAATGATGCCGAGCTCCGCACATCCCGGCCCGACCGTTCGTGTGACATTCATGTGCTCAGAAAAAAAAAAGGAACACACACATGTAACACACACACATGTAACACACACACACCCACCGGTGACTGACGCACGCACACCAACGCATGCCCTCCTTGACATGCAAGTGTGAGTCACGCTTTCATGAGCACGGCTTGTGACTCAACACCGGCAGCTCATCCTCACAACACCGCCCGGTCCTCCACACGCTCTCAGATGTAAACAACTAGGAGGTGTTAGTGGACGGTCTGTCCGTGAACTCATTGTTGCTGTGACTGAATGATGCGCTCCTCTTCCTCAGACCGACAGGAAAGACCCCCAGGGCACCACGTTGGTGACGGGCTTCGAGGTTCTCCTGCAGAAGCAGCTGAAGGGCAAACAGCTGCAGAAGGAGATGGCCGAGTTTATCCACGAGAGGTAACGGCTCGGCTCCGCTGGAAATAAGCAGTTTGGTGTCAGGAGATTAAATTAATTAACTAACAAGAGTTTGAGACACACAGCTGCTCTGGAGTCAGAAATAATCCCAGAGCTGGAGCTGGAAAACCACATTTTGTGAATGGAAGGATTACCAAGGCTATTAATGGAAAAGTCTGGTCATAGTCTCGATTGTCTTGTAGTCTGCACTGACTTTATAAGTATTTTTTATCCATCTAAAGTCTGATCATCTGACCCCACTCTTATCCACCCACTGAGTCATTGCGTTTGTTTTTATTAATTCCACACTCATTGGTCTCTTTTTCCTACCAGTAGGTCATTATCACCCTAATAAACACTCGCGGTGTGTTTTGGCTCTGCTCCACAGTGCGTCTTCCTGCCCTCACCCCTCCCTTACCCTGTTTCTACCAGTTTCTTCCTGTTAAAAGGGAGTTTGTCCTTCCCGCTATCGCCAAGTGCTTTTTCAAAGAGGGTTGTCGGAATCGTTGCCGTTTTTATCTTACCATATAAAACGCTCTAAGGCGACTGCTGTTGTGATTTTGTGCTGAATAACTTAAATTACATTGAAATAAACTGAATAAGCAGGGGTCGTTCCACCCTGTGAATGCATGCTGTAGGTGCTGATTACAGGTTATTAGGCAGTAAAAATCAGCATCGCTGAGAAAGTTCAGATCTCTAACACTGAGTTCTTTGTGTTTTATCAACATTTCAGTTTCAACCTGCTCAAAGCATGGAGTCTTCTTCAGTTTTGCTGTGTACAGATTAGAAATACACCCGAGGACAGAACAGTGCTTTCCAGTAATGTAACTGGACACTTTATACACACCCTCGTTTCTTCCCAATAAGAGTTTTGCACTTGTCTGAATGATGCAGCGTTATCGCATCTAGAGTTAGTATAAAACATGGCAGAAAGACTCCTGACAAATGCTGGATGTAGGCAACACATCACTCCAGTCCTCGCAGAATTTAACCAGCTTCACACTCGTTACAGAAACAAATGTAGGATCTTATTAATTACTTTAAAATCTTCATGTGGTGTGGCTAAGGGTTATTACACACTGCTGTTACAGGTCCAGGTTTAAACCAAGAACAAACACTGTGGAACAAGCGTATTCACACTCCTATTCAGTCAATCATTTCATATTTCAACACACCTGTCGTGTAATGTTGTTGTGTTCAGCTAAGTAGCTAAGTAAGTCAAGTTAATAAAGTAACTAAGAGTTAACTAAACCAAGTTTGACACTATAATGAGTCTCTGTTTGAACTTGTGGTTCAAAGAGGTATCGCACGAGCGTATCAGCTACTTAATATTTTTTAAAAGCTAGAAGTAAAACTAAACTAAACCTCTTAAAAACTGAAACTGAACAAAAAATAAACTGAAACTAAACCAAACTGAACTACGCCTCTTAAAAAGTGAAACTCAAGTAAAATAAACTGAAACTAAACCTCCTTAAAAGTGAAACTGAACAAAAAATGAAGTGAAACTAAAGTAAACTAAACCTTAAAAACTGAAACTAAAGTAAAACTCTGTAATAAAGCATTTATTTTTTTCGCTCTCTGTAAGAAATGGGAAGCCTCTTAGCCTGGTTGATGTGTATGAAAGCTTTTCGACGAAAGCATACCTAAAATGATTTTATTATGTGCAGCACATTAAATCCACACACAGTAAACTTGCAGGTTAAATGATCCCAGACATTCCCCTGTGTGGTTTCACTCTGTTATTAGAGAGCTGTAGATCTCAGTAGGATATTTCTGGGCTCAAAATGAGCCTTTGGGAGGTCACCGTTACACATTAGCACGACTGATCCACAGCTTCATTAAGACAAAGAGTCAGTGTTACCTTCCTTAAGAGAAGTCTGAGCTTTTTCCTGTTATTTCTGGGTATTTGACAAACAAAATGCCTTTTATGGTTGAGTACGCGAGGGTGTGCCAAATCTTCTCGTATGCGGGAAAAATCCTCCTACTGAATCAGAACCAGGACGTCAAAAACACCACAAATAACTTTTACATCCGATCTCACGCCTCCCCATAGAATTAGCTCCACCTTATCCAACAAAAGCTCCATTCACGTCGTGGGAAGTGAATGAGGAATCTCCTGTGAATATACTTAGAATTGACTCAAGATTCCCAGTTCCTTTGGGAAGATTTCCACTCGGAGCTGACCTTTTCCCATTTCTCTGGGTTGCTCGGTGCCTGTGAGAATTAAGTCAAGGCATTAAGTCAAGGAACGGGCCTGGTGACCTTCTTTGGGTGACAGATTTACTCAGGTGTGGCCGGTAAATGTGAGGTAGTGAATGTCACAGAGGGCACAAACACGGCTACCGGGGCTGAACGCAGCCCGGGGCGAAAATTAGTAAATCTCACAATGAAGGCGTGAAGAGCCGCTCTGAAAACGAACTGCTGTAAAGCAAAGCAGGGGCTCGGCTGGGCTGCCGATGCACGAGGGTCAGAGCTATGCCCGGTGTTGGATTTTTTAAGATTCCTGTCAGAAAAGTATTTGTGTTAAAGTATTTTCTTCCAACCACTGAAGCTGTTTCTGTCTGTCCTCCCTTGAGCCAGGCAGCTGACAGTTCCTCATCTTGTTGTTTGTGTTTCAGGATAAAGATTGAGGAGGAATATGCCAAGAACCTCTCCAAGCTGTCTCTCAGCCCCCTGGCAGCGCAGGAGGAAGGGTGAGTGCAGTAAACAGAAGCTGTGAGATGAATCAGTGAGTGCAGCTCAAAAAGCTTCCTCTTGAAACAGGAGACAGTTTCAATAATCACCAGAACCGCTTCTAAAGATAGGACGATTTTAAAATAGATTCATCCTGTTTGTGTTTGATGCTGCTTTCAGAGATGACTCCTGTCATCGTGTTTGTCTGTCGGCAAAATAACACGATCCCAGAAGCAGTTGGTAGAAAGGGAAAGGCTTGGCAACGGTGGACTTTAACTGCTTTCCCGACACTCATAAAAACTGTATTATATTAAATTAGATGCAACCTGAAGATCAAATATCAAAGAATTCAATGAGATATATAAAAAAATGTCCAGTAAAAAAGTTTAGGTGACCACTTTAAAATATTATGATATTTATAATATTATAATTATAAATATTTATAATATTATTTGAAATGATTGAAAAACACAGCATTGATGACATGGGGCCATATTTACTAACTAGTGACAAGATTAGATGTGAGAGGTGGGAACTCTGAGATTTGTGTGACTGATCCTGTTACATGTGTATTTCCTTTCTCAAGACGTGAACTATAAAGAAAATATTTAAATCAAGTGTGCAAGCAAACTGATTTTATAGCCTTTGCATTTGCTGCATTTGGTGTTGGCCTAAGAAATTTACATTACCAATGGTTTGTGTTTCTCTTTTCTTTGTGGGGTGTATGCAGCTAAACCGCACACTGTATGTAGAAGATGCACATAAGGCCCTTTTCCATTAGTACCTACTCGGCTTGACTAAAATGTGACGTCATCAGACTGCATGCCACCGATTGGCTGGTCAGTAGCATCACTTGATGAGTCATGAGAGCATCTCTCAAGCCACAGACCGAGGAGCGGGTATATTCTTGCCTCGACGTCCACCTTTTTTTAAAGCGTTCGTGTTGCATATTAATGACGTTGCTATGACGACAACCAGAGGCGTTGCTATGACGGCAACCAGGCACGTTAGATACGCTCAAAAAAATGAAAGTGGGCAGTTATTACATTTACAAAATTCAAACTTGTAATGTGAACAAAATAATTTCATGTTTCTGTGGTGAACGTAATTAAATCATGTAGGATCTGTATGAAATTCAGCAACTTAATTTATTCTTGTTGAGATGACAGTGGCGTGGAGGTTGCTGTCCATTTTTTTATTCTGTTGTGACTGAGCTACAAGTGCTCTGTATGAAACCAGTTGTCACCCACTGGTTTGTGTTATCGTGAAGCATCAACTTTAGCGTTTTGACCGCCTTCATGTTAGGGTTTTGTAGCCAGAAGTGACCATATTCAGACAGAGTGCTAAGTTACGAGCTAATGCTAAAGGTGCAGCCAGAACACAGAAACTGATACCTGCTAATTAGTGCTAACAGACTGAAGTACTCATTCAATAAGTATTCTACTACCAGTATTCATTAAAGCCTATGCAGACTATGTCGCATTATCAGGTAAGTCCATAAACATTCCCCACACTGCTTCTCTGCTTTGATGTCATGATTGATCAGTATGTACTGCTTTGCTCTGGACTGACCTTTGCTTGTATTGATCAGTTTGGTCGTAGGATGTTCACAGGGCAGCAGGAGGTCAAACCAATTCTTCAAAAACACTCAGATCGTTATTTATTTCCCCCACATTCAAACATACAAAGCATCAGGTCAAACATATACATAGAATATCAATAATTATTTTTGTTTGTACAATCTCGAGATCATCTTAAAAGACATGGTAACAAATTCTGCTCATTTCCAGCTTCATGTTTTCATTCTGGGACTAGAGTAGCTTTGCATGACTCATAGTTTAAAATAATCCATGTTTATCTTAAACTGGGGCTTGGTTTAGCTACTTGAACAAAATAATTCATTTGACCTCCTCTACTTTTGTGGCCGCTCTATATTTAAACCAAATTTCTTCTCATTGGCTGCTGACATCTGTTCTCAGTGACAGTATAAAGCTAAGACAAAAAAAAAAGGAACGGGCTGGTACTTTTAAAATGTTTTTCTGCTCAATTTGAGCTTTCTCAGTGCCTTCTTGCTACATTCACCCATTCAAACACACACATTCACTTTTTTATGCCTAAGCACTTTTAATCTAACACACAGTCCAAAAGATGCTTCAGGATCAACTCAGGGTTCAGTATCCCACCCAAGGGTACTTGGACGTACAGGCTGGAGGAGCCAGGGATCAAACTGCTGCCACTAAAAGGAGAGTTCAGAACCAGAAACAATCCTGCATTCTTATGAAAGTAACTCAAAAAAAGAAAAGCGTGTTCTACCTTTTGTCAGTTTGGTGAAATTTTCCAACACAACCAGGCTGAAGAAGCTTTGGATTTTTGCAAACTGTCAGTCACATGTTTGTATTGATGTTCTGAGCTTTTTGTGTCACAGTACTGGGTCTGTGACGCAGTGTCTTTGTGTGGGTTTTAGTTATATTCTTTGATTATTGTGATTCATGGGTTTTGGTTCTGCTTGTGTTATATTTTTAGTCCTAGGATTTTGGTTTCTGTTATTTTGTCTTTTTCATGTTCCTCGTCTTGTGACGCTCGTCTGCGTGTTCCTCCATGTTCCTCTGTGTTATACTTCCTGTTTTACTTTGACAGTCTGTGTCTGTGTATTCTGCTTTGCTTCCTTTGTCTCATTAGGTCTGATTTGTCCCAGCTGTGTTACCACCTGTTCCCCATCCTCTCGTTGTCCTGCTGGTGTGTTTAAGTCCTGTGTTTCTCTTTGTCAGGCGTCGCATCGTATGCTCTCCACGCTGTGTTTTCTCCTCTGTGTTTGTGGTAGCTTTCTAGTTAGCTGTTCAGTTCTGTTTTCTAGTTTCCCCAGATTTCTAGTTAGTGCTTCGTGTTTCTGGTTTTAGTTTCCTTATATTCATGTTTGAGTTTTCCCAGCAAATAAAGCTGCTGCTTTAAGTTTTTGCCCTTTATGAGTCCTGCATTTGGATCCTTCCTCCTGCCGCTCACAGCACACTACATGACATTTTGATCCATGGCCTTGACAAATATGATCCTTTGGTATCATTTATAAAAAATACTGGCAGCTGCCAGTCCACCTGTGGTATCAATTTGACATCCTAAGCGACTTTGTTCTCAAACTTGGGTTTCCACTCCCTCTGCCCAGCGGGTGACGACAATACTCCATCAGCCTTTTACAGCTGTCGCTAACACCGAAAAGAAGAAACTAGTAATGAATAAAAGCTAAACTTAAACGAGCAAATTTATTTTTTGTTTTGTTTTGTTTGTTGAGGTCTGCACAGAGTCCTTTGAGGACTTTCTTTGTTTCGTTATATATAAGCTGAGACCATTATTTGAAACTTTGCTCGGGTTCTGTACGTATGGATTATTTGTTTTGCTGCACAGGATCTGCTTTTGCTTTTTATGCTGTTAAGGTAATAATTCTGCATCTTGTATCTGCTTCGTTTGTACACTTTGACCCAACCGTTCAATGCTTTTGATCTGTGAGTTTAACTTCTTTCACGTCGATGTTCTCTCAGGACTCTCAGAGAAGCGTGGACTCAGCTTAAGAAGAGTCTCCATGATGAGGCTGAAGTTCACCTCAAGTTCTCCAACAAGGTAAAATCTACTCATATACAGATTAAACACCAGGATTGAATTAGTTGATCAGCTCTACTTTAGCATTATTATTCTATCCTGTAGACAGAATCATGAAGGTTTTTTCTTCTGCCTTAAATTTTCAGTTTTGTGCACCTTCAGGTCAAGTGTTGAATGTTTTCAGTCAGCTGTGGAAACGGATACTTGATCCGACCACATCCTGAGGTGACGGGTTTTGTTTACTTCAGCCTCGCCTGTGTTGACCACAGAAAATGACCCGTCTGTGAGTCCGATTACCGGTGATGCAGAAACAGCATAGTGGCTTCAGAGGCAGCCTTAAATAAAGCAAAGGCAGCCTCTGAGCTTTTCGTAGCTCTCTGTTGTCTAATTAATTAGCTACGTATTCTGACAAGCCCCACGCCGAAGGCTATGCAGGCCTTTCCCAGCTCCAGCAGGGCTCCATGCTTTGTTATCACGGGTGGAGGTAAAGTATAACAAGGCGGAGGAATGAGGAGTCTTATCAAGCCTGCAGAAGCCGCAACTTGTTTTGCTCTCCGAGTTTTAAATAAGCTACAGTTCATCAGTAGCTTCAAGCTTTGCCATTTGCACCAGATTAGTATTCAGCATGCAGAGCCATCAGTGCTGAAAGGCACCTCGCAGTCCATTGAAATGTCATTTAAAAAAACAAATCGTAATATTGGACAAACTTTTGCTGAGAGACAGAGACAGTTGACACCCATTTAGCTGCACTTTTCCACAGTTTAATAAAGATCCAAGTTAAATGCACTGCCAATGTATGTATTGATTTTAAGGTGCCTAAAAACTGCAAATTGTGCTGTTCACACTTTAAGATATGGATCCAATAAACATAAATGGGAGTAAGTTTTGATCCAGGTAGACATTACTAACCAAACTGTGGGCTGAAACGCTCCATGCTACATCCCCCTGTCAAAATTAAGCAAAAAAACAATCAAAATCCACAAACATGTAAATCCCAGAAACATTTGAATGGTGCGTGAGGTCTCTGATACAACCCCATAACTCTGCTGCCGGGCACCAGGGAGTTAGCCGCTACCAGTAAACACTGAAAATTACCTAAAGCTACAGACTACCAGTGGCTGATGCAGTAAAAGGGCAGGTGTTCTTCAGAAAAAAATAAAGTATAAAAGACATGGTAACAATCGTAAACATCGGGTTAGCTTTACACCTCTAGAGCCGCTCTTGGAGACTAAATGCTTTCTTCTAGACTGATAAAATCCATCTATTTTCTTCCACTTGTCCAAAGTTGGGTTATAGTGGCAGCAGGCTAAGCAGTGTATTCCAGATGCTTTTGCACGATGTGATCCAGATGATATATAAAGTCTCTCCAGCTAGTTGTGGCTGAACCAGAGATTCTCCTTTCAGCTCGCTTTGACCAAAAACCTCCAAAGAAAGATACGAAGGAGGCATCGTGATCAGATGCCCAGAGGACCTCAGCTAGCTCTTTTCAACACAGAGCCTAGCCACCCAATGGAAACTAGTTTCTGCTGTTTGTATCCACGGTTTTATTCTTTCGGTCACTTACAACTCGTGCCCATAGGTTAGGGGTGTCACCACCTGCCAACCTGTGAGGATCAGGAGTGGATCTTACTCATATAGATGAAGTAAAGCCAAGGACCACTCTTTGGAATAATTCATTGTATTCAGATTTACATCACAGGTAAAATTAACCACACCATGAGTGCTGTTGGTAGATTGAAGATTCTAGTTCGTGTATATCCACTTTTTTCTACTTTAAGCTCAGTTTAAACGTGGACTCAAGCTTTAATTTAACTTCAATTTAATTCAGTTAAATTCAGCAGTTCCTCAAGGACAGTAAGGTAAAGACTCTGTAATAATAGAGAGAAAACCCAGCAATCAAATGACCCTCTTTGAGCAAGCACTTGGTGACAAAGGGAAGCAGAACCGGGCTCAGGGAGGGGCACCTAAAGCAGCTCTGCCATAATTGCTGAATAGCTGAGTAAAGCTTAAAGTCATTCTTTAGATTTATTTCTGATTTTGTGCATGGGTGGGTGGTTTTGTATTTGACTGCATTTTACTGAAAATGAGAGAGCAAAGCATTAGGAACACCAGAAAGCTCTTAAAGCACGCTGCACATTACTGATATCTGACTGCTTTGTTTTCACAGCTCCACACGGAGGTAGAGAAGCCCTTGCTGACCTTCAGGGGCGACAACTTCAAGAAGGACCTGAAGAAGTACGACCATCACATCGCCGACCTCAGGAAGCAGCTGGCCAGCCGCTACGCCAGCGTGGAGAAGGTGCGTGGTGATGCCGTCGCTGACATGCACACAAAACATGCAGTAAAGCTTCACACAGACGAGTGTTTGTTTGGATCAGAGTGATGACATAATGATAGCAGCTCCGGTACCTCCTACGCTCGGCCCTTCATGGCAGTCGGTGTTTTGTTGCTGCTTCCCACCTGCTGTATCAGCTCATGAATGGATGCGGATTCTGTCTTGCACAGATCATTTTTTTTCTGCTTTTCACTTTTATTTTTGTGGCATGTTGTGGTGGGTGGCAGCAATATGTGAACACTGTGTTTTCACTGCCAGAAGAGCTAGAAGCAGAGCCAACAACCTCGCTTTGTTGGCAGTTGTTCATGCACCGTCATTTCTACTAGAGATCTAGGGAGCCTTTTGCTGTTTCCATTAAGATTATTGGTCTTATTAGTGCCACACATAACATAGGTGGAAATCATTTCCTACTTGTAGAAAGCCATTTTTATTCTGTTTTTATTTTGCTGCATCGTAGTTATTCAGCAAAATAAGATAACGCTGTGTCGGTTGGTCCATGAGGCGACTCAGGAGGGTTAAGCAGCTTCCTGTCCACACTGTGTACGTTGGGGAAGGCGTTCAGCTGACCTTAGCTTAGGACATAGTCAGGTCTTGGAAGGAATGCTTCTCTTTAGTCCCAATGACACTCCTTCTATGGTGGAGGCAGAGTCTGGTGGCAGTGGCAGGGTGGATGAAGTTCACTCTGATGCCCTGAGTTTCTGAAAGCTCTGGATGATGTGGGGCTGTTGTGGTCGACACCTCAGCGATACTGTGTGGAAGTCATGAAGGCTTATGCCAGGGTGCTGGAGAGGACCCATTAGTCACACTTTGGATTCAAGGAGAACGATGTGCCAGTCGTCCTGAAACACTGGACCAGCTCTTTATACTCTCAATGCTATGCGAGGATGTGTGGGAGTTTGTCTAACCAGTCTACATGTGTTTTGTGTACTCAGAGCATCTGGATTTTAGAAGTATAGGGTATTGAAGTCCTCCTGTGCAACCGCTATAATTGCTTGGCCCTTTTATTGCCAGCTGTAAGTCAGATTCATCTCATTGGGTGTTGGACTCTGCGACCATGGCTGTCCAGATGCTGTTCAGAATTTTTGTGGGCCTCGGGATCTCGTCGCTGCTTTTGCAGATCGTCGAGCGTTGACCTGCTCACATTGGGCTGTTTGCAGACCAGTGTGAAGCAGCTGGAAAGAGAATTGCATCTCAGTCTGAGGCCGTGGTTTTTGGTATGAAAAGGGTAATTTTCATTACCCGCTGTATTTGCAGTGATGCAGACATTGCACTGGTCCATCGTGGTGAAGAGAGAGCGTGAAAGTGCAGTCATTCAGGACAGCCTCAGAGTAGAGCCGCTACTCTTCCTCCACATTGAAAGGAGCGATTATTAGGATGCCTTCTGGGCGCCTCCTGGGTGAGATGTTCCAGACTTGTCCTATCAGGAGGAGGCCCTGGGGCAGACCCAGAGATTTCTTGGCTGGCCTGGGAACACTTTGGTATCCCCCAGAAGAGCTAGAGGGTCCGCGGAGATGGAGGTCTGGGCATTACTACTTAGACAGCCGTCCTCGTGATCTGGACTGCGATGGATGGACTTATTAAGTTCTTGTCCTGTAGACACTTTAATGAATTATATTCAACTTTTTACATACGTTTCTATTTTCAGTTTCTTTTAGATTTTTACCTTAAGCTCTTAAACAGTCTTCAGATTTACTGTGTACTATACTATACCACTTTTTAATATCTGCATTATGCTTTATTTTTTTGGTTTTTCTGTCTTAACTCTGATAAAACTGAAAAGAAATATCTGCTGCTCAATGTCTCAGGTTTAAAATGGGCTGTTTTGGCTCACATCGCCTTTATTATATTATTCTGTGTTTACATTTCAAACACAATCACAGCACAACCTTGGAGAGTTGCCTATGTACAGAATAAGAGGAAAGACTCAATGGTATGGATTAGAAGAAGATTAAAGGATGAGACCAGGATCGCAGCACGGAAGTCAGAAGCCAGCATGAAAAGGCTATAATGACTGTAGTAATAGATGTAGGTGCAGTAAATCTGAGGATTACCACGAATGACTCATTGTTTCTGTGCGCGCCGCAGGCACGTAAAGCCCTGGCAGACAGGCAGAAGGATCTGGAGGTGAAGACCCAGCAGCTGGAAATTAAACTCAGCAATAAGACGGAGGAGGACATAAAGAAGGCCCGGCGGAAATCCACACAAGCAGGTCAGAGGTCAAAGTCTCACAAAAGTACAGTCGTCAAATAATAAATGGAAAATTCAGGGAATTTTATGTGAGGGGGGAAAGTTTACAGGAATCTGAAACAGCTGGCTAAAAGAACAGGATAATGAAGTTTTAAAGCACATCTGTGAGCAGCTGGAAACGATAAAAGAGGTTTGTAAGTGGTTTTAGTTCCCCTTGTTCCTGGGGTAAAGGAGCAGTTTGACGTTTTGGACAGTAAACCTGTTTTTGTTTAAAGAAAGGAGAAGATGGAAACCAGCCTTATTGTTACCTTATTTTATGCCTTTTGACATTTCGCTCACACATGTAAACATCTGTTTATGTCACTGAAGACTAAAGTTTTCAAAAACTCAAGTTCTGCACTCGCGTGTGGACAGGAAGTCGAATATTTGGTCCTCTAACATCACAACAGTGTGTGCCTTTATATCCTTTTTAGACGTTATTGTCATGTTATTGTTTGCATAATAACTTTCTAAGCTTCTAGTTGGTCAACTTTACAGTTAGGGTTCTATCGCTTAAGTAAAATAAATACATTACTTAAAAAATTAATTGGTTATTTTACATTAATAAATACATAAAGAAGTACAGAATTAAATGCAGAAATTCAAATTAAAAGTTAAATATGTGCAGAAATAAAACTGTTACTGTAAAGTACATTAATAAATAAATATTGATTTGTGATATTTTTTATGCATTTTTCATCCTCCATATCCATCTGCAGCGTGGAAGGCTTAAACTAAAATATCAGCCATATGTTCAATATTCTGCAGACTGTGTGGATGCATTGTTATTATGATGTGGGGGGTTTTCTCGCCAAAGAGAAGAAACTCTATGTTTGGCATCCTGATGAGAAAAGATCCTGTTGTAATAGTTTCCCTCCATATTTCTCCTCTGGAGAGGAAACGCTCTGCAGGAACTAATCTTTCTGTCCGCCCCTCAGTAGATTAGTCACGGTTCACAACACTAATCAATAACTTCCACGAGGCTCAGGTGATTGATGTCGGCTTTGTGCTGCTGCTACCTTAAAGTTGGGCCAAATACTACTCGCTGCTAAACACAGGGAGGTGTTTTACCCATTTTACCTGCACTGAAGGAATTTTAAAAAGCATCTATGGTTTTCCTCTTTTCCTAGCTCAGTGTAAGGATGCAAAGAGCTTAAACTTCCTGCCGTCTTTGGTCGGCAGTAAAGAAACTGGAAGGAGAGACTACATCAAAAGGATGTTTAGGATCATAGACAGTAGCTGCAGTGCTGTCGTCCAGTTTTGAAGCCTTAGAATAGCATTTTCAACATCTTTCAAACTCAGTGTGATGAGCGAGGGACAGACTGCATGCTCAATGGCTAATGACTTTTCAGTCACAAGTCTTTACCCAATGAAACGAGTGACTGAGCCCATAATATCATCAGGAAAGTGTTTAGAGAGGTCCTGTACACTTCAAGAGGACCAGAAATCCTTTTGTTTTCACAGGTTTCGCCCCCTGGTGGCTATTAAATAGAATACAGGTTAGAGGCACTTGTGTGTCGTCTTCATTTTTCAGAGCCAGAAGCTACGTGCATCTGTTTTAACTGTCGACGTTTAGCGTGTATTGGAAATCCTGTTTACAGCCTCATATAAAGGCAACTGTCTAAGAACTGAGCTTGAACCAATAAAAACCACAGTGCTGATGAAATACAATATAACACAAACAAAACACAAACATAGCAACATCAAAGCAGTTTTATCAATTTACTATAAAAAATACAGTATTTCTATAATATAAAACACATAAAATGTTCAGTTTCTTTCAATTCTTTACTTGAATCATGTGAGGGGAGGAAATGAAAAAGTCATGTAAAACTTTACCTTCATCCTGTGAATATTTCACAGTTACAGGACCTCAAGGTCGAGGGCAGGTTGAAGTATGGCCCTTTGTTCCAGCACATATCTACAGAAGATTTCAGGGATAAAAAACAAATTTAAGCTCTGTTAAAAAACCACAACCATCAGTTTAATGTCGGCTGCGTAGAGGAACAGAAACAGCCATGAATATCTGAATACCTGAATATCTGTTCCTGATACGTCACAGCAGAAAACTACATTTTGGTTAAACTGTAAAGGGATCGTATCACATGATGGAGAGATGGCTGCTCGAATTATATCATATAAAAGGAGTTGCTTTTACCTACTGTTTGACATCCAGGCTCATCATTTAGCCGTGATTCCTTCTGGGTCAATTCATCTTTTATTAGATTATGTTGAATGTCCATATAATTATAATTTAATACTATACTGTTATTTACATTTTGATTATTTATTAAACACAAATTTAAAAGGGAAAAAAATATATCCTTCTTTGGTCATTCAGTACCCTTCGGTCATGATTTGTAAGAAGATTTTTTATTATTAAAGTAACTGTTTATATAACGCATTACTGCAGGGATGAAGCATGCTGATTAATACTGTTGTATGCCCCATAAAACTTAGTCACAGTCATTGTGGTCTACATAAATGAGACAGCAAATAAACTAAAATCTGAACAAGTTGCTCAAGGAAAAAACTTTAACAAGTACCATAAAGGCAAAAAGCTGTCCACAGCCTGAATATACAGATACAGCAACAAAATATCTCCTGAAATTTAGGATTTCTTCTGTGGACACCCACAATTAGACGTTCCGCTCACAGTAAAACAAAGCTGCCTCTCGACACGTGAAATGTCCTTACATCTGCTTATAGCTGAAGTGCAGTGTGCTGTAAACCGTTCATTAAACGCTTCTATTGTCTTGAAAGGTGCTAAACATTTATAGTACAGGTCGACGAGAAGCTGGGATTCATCTGTGATGGCGCTGCGCTCGCTGAATGCTGATCCCTGAGCGCCCTCTGCTGATCGTTACAGGCCTTGCAGCACGTGTTAACCAGCAGATCCACGATCATGCATTCAGAGCTGAAACAAAATAAAACACCATCAGCTGTTCTTCTCATCGTGTTGCTATGTGTTTTTTCCAGGTGATGACCTGATGCGCTGTGTGGACCTCTACAACCAAACCCAGTCCAAGTGGTTTGAAGAAATGGTGACAACCAGCATGGTAAACAGCTGTGTGTGATTCACGAGCCAAAAAGACCGAAACAAAATATGATGCATGTCTTCTCTTCTAGGTCTGAGCTGTGACACTTTATACTGTGTAATGTATACTGTACAGGAAAATCACAAATAAGTACAATTAGGTTCTGTAATTAGACTTTACACCAATGAACTAAAGGTGTTATGGTTTTTAACAGTGGACACTTAATAGCATTGTGTGCAGGTATTTGTCTAAAAAATATTATTTATCTGGTTTTAAATCATATTTATAACCTCTGAAAGATATAATATTTCCTAAATACTGTTGATATTATATTCAAATGTAAAAGTTAAGCTTGTGTTGAAAGAACCTCGGCCGTTTTATATATGAGGTCAGAGAAAAGAGCAAAAGCTGGATTTTTATTTCAACATATTCAGTGGTGGGATCTCTGCTCATTAATGAAGGACTGATAATCTGCGTGATGTCAGTAGTACAGCGGTTATCGGCTGTCTGTCTTACTAAGTAGGACATTTGTCTTCCCTTTTCCGTGTAGGAGCTGGAGAAACTGGAGGTGGAGCGGATCGAGTGGATTCAGCAGCATTTACGACAGTATACGACCCTACGGCATGAAACAGACATGTTCAACCAGAGTGTGAGTTTGTGGCAGTTTTAGCACTTTTTTGTGGTATTATTTTGGCTTCTGTTGTCATTTTGTGTCCTGTTTTTGTTCTTTTTTTGTAATGGTTTTGTCTTTTGGGGCGACCGTGGCTCAGGGGGTTGGGAATCGCATCTGTAACTGGAAGGTCGCCGGTTCAATCCCTGGGCTCTCTGTCCTGGTCGTTGTGTCCCTGGGCAAGACACTTTACCCTACTTGCCTACTGGTGTTGGCCAGAGGGGCCAATGGCGCGATATGGCAGCCTCGCCTCTGTCAGTCTGCCCCAGGGCAGCTGTGGCTACAACTGTAGCTTGCCTCCACCAGTGTATGAATGTGAGAGTGAATGAATAGTGGCATTGTAAAGTGCTTTGGGTGCCTTGAAAAGCGTAAATAAATCCAATCCATTATTATTATTATTAATAGTTTCTGCTTCTGTCTTTGCAGGTTTCTAGTCTTTGTGTAATCTGCAGAGCCTTTTTCTCACCTTATTTTTTACTTAATCACTTCAGTTTCTCGCTCAGTTTTCCTGGTAACTGTAATTCTGTGTTTCCTGCTGTTTTTTGATCACAAGAACTCTAAATCCGTCTCCAAAGCCACTGATGTTGTGTACTCATTTCATATTCACAGATGAAAACAGAAATCTCACCCTTAAGATTGTAGATGGCTTGTAAATGATGGATGTACCCACACACTTCGGAGCCAGAAGCTAGCGTCCCTAATTTATTCCACAGTAACACTGCAGTTCCCTTTTTTCCAGATCCAAGCAGAGACTGTCGGCGAGAGCCTTCAGTGTCAGACTTTGGAAAAACATCTTTTCAATCCCTGCTTTTTAGCTACATTCTATTAATTTGTAGTTCCGCATTATCCTTAAAACAGTTGGTTTTAATACTGAATGGAGTTGATTTGCTTCTTATAGACTCACATCACTGTATATCATAACTTTTTTTGTATTTAGAGTCAGAGTGAAAATATTGGCTAGTTAATCCACCTAAAACAGGTCACACATTGCAGTTTTCTTTGGGCCACATTCAGGCTTAGTCTGATGGAAGTATTTGGGGTAACCCATGCCACACCTCTCGCCTACACCAAGCCAGTGCCTTAACGAGGGTGTAAGTATCAAAAGTAGTACTAATATGATATATAAATAATTTCTGTGGCAAAAATAGGGGGGAAAATCCAAAGTTCAGCATCTCAAAGGGACGTGTTCCTTTTTTTTTGTCATGTATGATAAATTATAAAATGTGAAGAGGCCGCCTGGCAACGTACATTTTCTGAACCAAATGATTGAGGTGTGGGGAAAAAATCGATACAGCATAGCATCGCGATGTGTGTGTGGTGATATGGGAACAGTATGAACCAGAGGGCTCATCTCATGCACCGCTGTCCTATAATAACGTTAGCAAAGCAAACTTAAATCAGCTCAACGAGAAACCAACACTGAACACCATGACAATGCTACGTCCTAGTTTAGTTTTGGTGAGTAAATGGTTTCCCGGAGCTTGAGGGTGTTGCACACTCACAGCATCTTTAGATCACCAGGCACAGGTCTCCTGATACAAGGCTCAGTCTAACTTGGACTGACTGCAGTCACACTCAGAGATTGTTGTAGCTTTGCAAATAATTGAGTTTAGTGTATAAATGCAGACAGATAACCAACATGTTACCATCAGTGAATCAGTCTTTGCCACCAGCTGGTTTTATTCTGGTTACATTCCTATAGACCAGGAAGTTTGCTGAGCTCACATTTAGTAGTTAAATGTGGATTTCTGTCTATGTCAACATCATAGTTAATTGCTGTGTTATCAGTAACAGATTACATGTAATTGCCGACTTGACCCCATTCAGTAGCAGTCTGATGTCAGACGGTGACAGCGTTGGTATGCTTGACAATTTCATTTTGCAGAAAATAAGTAACTGAAGTGACACCTTTTTATTGGCTAAAACAGATATTAACAAAGTTTAACTTTGAGTCACGATAAATGTAATTGCCATACTGAGCATATCGCAGAATATTATAAAAATCGCAATAAGAAGTTTTGTAATAACATCATATCGTGGACCGTCTGGTGATTCTCACCTTTACTGAACAACAGACTGAATAATCAGCTAATCGGTGCATTACGGGTCCGAGTAAACCATCAGCAGTGGTGTCACTGCTGTGATGCGACTTCGTGCTTCGTGCTTCTTGAGCTGGCGAGCGTAGGTGCTGTGACAGAGCGAGCCCTGGGCGATCCCGCGTCAGCCTTTGATGCAGCGCGCCGGCTGAGCTCTCTCAGATCCTCAGAGAAACCCGCCCAGACGTTCTGCTCATTTAGGGCCAAAGGCCTTTGAATGTGACGAGACGTTTTCTGTCAGCGCTGTAGGAAGCTTCCAGAACGAGGGCGCCTCTCTGCGTGAAAGCTGACAACATGAATACCGCAGAGGTGACAGACGCACCAGAGATGAAACCAATACAATCATCTGCAAGCAAAATATAGGACAGTTCAAGTCACACAGCTTTTACGTTTGGATTGCTCACTTTTTGTTTTCGTCTGCATAGAGGAAGATTTTAAATGTGCAGCAACACTGAAGCTCAATGAACCCGACTAATGAATACAGATGGGAGTTGCAGCCGTAGGCCACGGTAATCTCATGATCTGGTTTAGCCTCTGTTAGCACACAGACTTTATGGAAGACTCACAGTATTCTGAGTTAAAATCTCTGGTTCACATCATTAGTTCTTCTTCTTTTTCTTATCCTCCATATTCATCATCCTTTGTCCTGGTCACTCCCAGTTTAGATCTTAATATCTTCAGCTCCACCTCCTGTCTTTTTGCCAGTGCCATCATCTCTAATCCATACACCATAGCCGTTCCACCTTCGCTTTCACTCTTGCTGCTATCCTTCTGTCACAACTCACCCCTAACACTCACCTCCACCTGCTTCACCCTGCCTGCACTCTCCTCTTCACCTCTGTTGCTTTGGATGGTTGATCCAAGTTAGTTAAGGTTGCTTTTACTACCTCTGCTCCTTGGATGTTCACCTTTCCACCTGTCTCCCTCTCATTCAGACATCCTTTAATCACACATATGAACAAAACAAAACTACGCCCGTTTCGAGGTTAGCCAGGCGGCTAATGCTATCTACCGCCTGACTACCGAGGACAGTGACGTCATCAGCGAGAGACCGGTGACCAGCATCGCGGAGCATGACGTCCGAGCGGCACTGAGGAGAGTGAACACAAGGAAAGCGACGGGGCCAGACGGTATCACCGGCCGTCTGCTGCGCTGCTGTGCTGACCAGCTAGCAGGTGTGTTCACTTACATCTTCAACGAGTCCCTGGCGAAGTCTGTGGTCCCCACATGCTTCAAAAGATCCACCATCATCCCTGTGCCCAAGAACAGCAAACCCTCATCCCTGAACGATTACCGGCCAGTTGCACTGACCTCGGTAGTAATGAAGGTGTTTGAGAGGCTGCTGAAGAACATCATCTCCTCCTCCATCCCAGACACCACAGATCCGCTGCAGTTCGCCTACAGATCCAACAGATCCACAGAGGATGCCATCGCCCACGTCCTACACACCACTCTCAGCCACGTGGACAAGAAACAGGGTAACTATGTGCGAATGCTGTTTGTTGATTACAGTTCAGCGTTTAACACAATAGTGCCCTGCAGACTGTTCACAAAGCTGAGGGATCTGGGACTTAACAGCCGTCTGTGTGCATGGGTGTTGGACTTCCTCACTGGCAGAACTCAGGTGGTGAGGGTGGGCAGGTGCTTCTCCAACAGCATCACCATCAACACAGGAGCACCTCAGGGATGTGTCCTCTCACCACTGCTCTACTCCCTCTACACTTCAGACTGTGTGGCCACCCATGGCTCCAACACCATTGTGAAGTTTGCTGACGACACAGTGGTGTTGGGTGCCATCTCCAACAACGATGAGGCGGCCTACATGGATGAAGTGAAGAATCTGGCATCGTGGTGCCAGGACAACCACCTCCAGTTGAACGTCTGCAAGACCAAGGAGCTGGTGGTGGACTTCAGAAGGGGTCAGCACAGAGACTACAAGCCCATTATCATCAATGGAGCTCCAGTGGAGAGGGTGCAGTCCTTCAAGTATCTTGGTGTCCACATCTCCTCAGACCTGACATGGGCTGCCCACATTCAGGTCCAGACCAAAAAGGCTAGGCAGCGCCTGTATCACCTACGACAACTGAGGAAGTTCAGGGTCTCTCCAAAGATCCTCAGGATTTTCTATAGAGGCGCTGTGGAGAGCATCCTCACACAGAACATGACATCGTGGTTCGGGAACAGCTGTGTGAAGGACCAAAAAGCTCTCCAGAGAGTGATCCGTACAGCAGAACGCTGCTGCAGGATTGCTCTCCCCCCGCTTCAGGACACCTACACCAGGAGATGCCGGACTAGATATATATATATATATATATATATATATATATATATATATATATATATATATATAATGTTCTTCCTCTACACCCCCCCCCCCCATTTTTGCACATGTCGAGGAGCGTGTCAGGCTACATTTCACTGTGTGTTATACTTGTATAACTATGCATGTGACAAATAATAAAGAACCTTGAACCTTGAACTCCCGACCATGGTCTCGGCCTCATGTTGCATTTCCGTTGGCTTGATTGAGGCTTACATTCTTTGCTTTGTGCAGCCGAGTGTGAAGTCCGAGGATATGAATCCCATCTGGAAAAAGGTGGATTCCCCTCTTGGACTTGTTCTTGCATTTTTGAGTTGCTCCAAATGTCCAAAATCTCATCTATGTACAGCATGATTTGCTTCTAGAATCATTTTTGGGATCACAGTTTGAATAAACTGCACTGGTTAACGTCTCTGAGAATAAGAGCTCCTTATAAAGAGAATTAGAGAAACAGGAAAAGAAGCACTGTTCTCCTGAATGTTTAAATTGTTTTCTGATCATTTGCAAGAGAAAACCTAAAAAGGTGCATGTTGGGTAAAGTTAAAAGCCTCATGTCACCAGGTGGGACAGGTAGCTGCTCAAAATAAGGTCTCCTTTTTGACATCCAGGCCACACAGACTCAAAAATGTGCTAATATTTGTGACACTGGGTGATGAGCTTCCTGATTTTCAGTCCTGAACATTTCATGTGGATATCTCCTGTACTTGTGGGGTTATGAGGGCTCAAAAACGCTGCATTTCGACCTCCTCCACTGCAGTTTGGGGGCCTGAAAAAAATCAGCTGATTGTGAAGAAGTCATTTGGGTCAAAGTCATTGATTTTGCAAGTAATGAAACATGTTGTTATATAAAAACTGTCACTAAAGTTTGTGGTTTAGTTTGTCACCAAACTCTTTTGGGATTTTTGGGCAGATTATCCAATCAACTGACCGCTCAGCACCTCCTGAGCACCTGACCTTTAGGTGTTTAACTCTGAATGAAGACTGAAGTTTTAAGGGGTCACATTACTGTTAATATCTTTTCAGATGGTTGAGCCCGTCGACCAGCTGCTGCAGAATGTGGATCCCGCCAAAGACAGAGAGCTGTGGGTGAAGGAGAACAAAACCGGCGATGTTCGGCCTGTGGATATGGACATATAGCTCGTCCCGGCCTGACCTGGGATCAGCTGTCCTGTCTTCAGTATTAAAACACATCCACAGAATCCAGGAACACTTGATGACACTGATTCAGGGACGGTGCATGTTCAGACCCCTGAGGTCTGCTCATCCTCTCTCTGAGTGGAACAGTGAGGAGGAAAACAGTCCAGCTAACAGTAACGGACCCAAGTACCAGCATGTTCCTTCTAAATTTAAACCCCATCATAATCCACATTAGCTTACTGAATGCCATTTAACATATTCTGCTGTTTACCTGTTGTAAAGTTGAGATTATTAAAAAAAATGTACGTATTTTGAATTGTTCAGTTTAGCGTCAGCCAACACTTTTCCAGTCTGAGTAAACCAAACAAAAAAAAAGTCTGATTATTGATATTATTTTGGATACTGAAGCATACTGAGAGCTTGGAATGATATATTTTCATAATTTGCTGGTCCATTTTGGTGGAAATGCATGTTTTGAATATATTGTTTTCACTGTACGTGGAGAGCTGCACACTCTGTGGAACCATGATGGCTGTTTCGGTGTAGTTTATGGAAGTTAAACAAGGTATTCTCTATCTTGTCCATAATTTTGGAGCTTTCTCCCACTTAAAAAAAGGAAAGTGTACAGCATAAATATCCAGAAACCTCAACTTTTCCAAGCATTTTGCAATCGGGATTTGATTACACTCAGCACAAGTCCCAAGATGGAGTCCCAAGATTTAGGCCAGGGTCTATTTTGAATCAGCGCGAAGGAGGAAAAGGTGGTCCAAATTACACTGAAACACCTTTTAGTGCCTAACGGTTATATACCTGGAATGTCCTTGATTTATTCTTCTCTGCATCGGTGTACATTTGTACATACTGGTTCGATGTTTGCACTGTTCAACGTCGTCTGTTTCACGTTTTGTCGACCCTTAAAGAGAAGATCTTTAAGGGTCGACATGCAGCGGGAAGTGCGAGGTGATAGAAATATCAGAGACTGCATGTAGACTACGTGTCCGTGTTTACATATATGTGTTTGTCTGTCGCGGTCTTTACATTTTGTTTGTTTTGGAATAATTTTTCTTTTCTATGTTCCCAGAAGGACAAAGTTAAATAATAAAGCTTTTAATCCAGCTGCCAGGCACTCAAAAAAAGTTGTGAAAAAGTAAAGAAATGCTTAGCTGCCTTATGAAAAACACTGACCGTTCGTCCCCTGCAGCACATTCAGACTTTGCTTTGACCCCCACCCCCAAAACGGCTTCATGTGTAGGTTTGAAATAGTGTATTTGTTGTAGAGGTTTTTATAAGTGTGTCTCAATGTTGTGCACTAAGTGTGACGAGTTATGTTCCAACTAAATGTTCTTGACCAGAATCCACAATGACATAACGGTTGAGTTAACTGCCCTTCTGTGGTGACTGTTTTCATTAACGTGAGTTTAATCCGATTTTCCCAATGTTTTTAAGAATGTTGGATCACAGGTGACCTCTGTCCCAACGGTGTAGTGAGGAATGCAGTGTCCAAAATAAATCTCCTCTTTGAAAATTTAATGCCACAGCGTGTCGTTATGTAACTCTGCCAGGGGGGGCTGGGGGTTTAGAAATGGGCAGTTACATCTGCAAGATGTTTCATTTAAGATCTGATTGATGTGAATAAAAAAAATTTAAACTCATAAACCTGGTGAACATGTTTTATGTTAAACCTGCAGCTCATAACACTGCTCAAGTGTTTCTTACAGATTTTCATACAATGAATCCAAATATGATTATTATGGGGTTGGTTTTTTTTACATTTTACACCTGAATTATATTATTGAACAATGGCACAATCAATATCAGCTTTAATTCACGAGGTTTTCCAGACATCTAGCATGAACTGTTTGGGAATTATAGATGTTTTTTATAAAAAGCAGCAATGTGAAAGTTATATAGCCGTCTGTGGACCGGATCAGGGAAACTCCCCTTTATATCAATGTAAATATGTAAACTACACTCTTAACCCTGACGTATCTTAGAAAGTCTATTTTCAGCAGTACATCTCGTTTTTTCTGCATAACAGAGAAATGCTGCCACAAGTCTTTGGTCATAAATTACAACAATTAAATGTGTAAAATTACAGAGAATGTTCTAGTAGCTCATTGCCGAGGCTGTCCTGTAATTACAAAAAATGATTTTTGTTTGTTAATTTACAGAAATTGTCCTTTTTTAAGTACTGTGGAGCCATTGTAAAAAAGAAAAGAAAAAAAATTATAGTAGTGACAAAACAGGAAATCTTCTGTCATTTAATTGCTTATCTGTGTTTTGTAACATGAATGACTATGAAAAATGAAAATGAATGTCTTTATCATTAAGAAAATGCTGGAATACTTATTAAAAAATACTTTATAAGCCCCAAAAGTTTCAAAACTGGAGGCCCTCTGACCTTATGTTTCACACCTCTGCTCTAACTAAACTGAACAGCTGACAAGTTTGATGAGCATATGAGATCTGTTCCCTCATTATTCTGAATTAAACTGATACAAGATCTGGAGTTGATTCCAGGTGTTGAATTTGCATTCAGTACTTGTTCACTGGAAGAATGAATATAAGGCCCAGATGGTCACACAAGTGAAGGAGGCCGCTGTCAGGCTGAAGTACCAACGACTAGAACCCATGGACACACGAACCAGTGATTATATTCGACTTAGGCTAAATTAACAAGCCCACAGATACTCGCATTTTGCAAGTTTCAAAAACAGCTTTAAACCTCAAATAATGCCAATAATTGCCAAATGATGGCAAATATGAGACCTGATCAGACTGGTACAACATACAGATTGGATTTAAACATTAAATAGTTAAGTTAAACAAGCTTACAGGTGAGTACTCAGCTATTCCACGGACACTGTGAAGTCTGTATAAAAGGCAAGGTAGAAGACCTGAGGACGGATAAAAGGACGGGGGTAAAAAAAGAAAAAAATCAAAATCAAATCAAATCAAAATTTATTTATAGCCTATAGCACATATTAAAAACAACAGTGTTGACCATAGTGCTTCACAGTCAATAAAAACATGAGACAATTAAAACAAACAATAGAAGAGGACAACAAACAATAGGTAACAACGCAACAAGCTAAAACAGCCAACTAGACAGAATCAAAAGCCAAAGTAAAAAAATAAGTTTTAAGACGTAATTTAAAAGACTGGATAGACTCGGCAGTGCGAATATGAACGGGGAGGTTATTCCAGAGTCTGGGTGCCACGGATGCAAAGGCCCGGTCGCCTCTCGACTTCATTCGAGTCCTAGGTTGTGCTAGGAGCCTATGGTTGGATGATCTAAGTGCCCTGTTGGGATTGTATGAATGGAGTAAATCAGAAATATAACTGGGCGCTAAATTATTCAAAATATTAAAAGTGAACAAAAGAATTTTAAAATCTATACGATATTTAACAGGGAGCCAATGTAATTTGGCTAAAATTGGAGTTATGTGTTCATGAATTCTCGTACCTGTTAAAAGACGCGCAGCTGCATTTTGAATTAACTGGAGCCGGCAAAGAGAGGAGTGTTGGAGGCCCGAGTAGAGGGAGTTACAGTAGTCCAATCTGGATGTAATAAATGCGTGGATAAGCTTTTCAAGATCTTTTAAAGGAAGAAACGGCTTTGCTTTGGAAATCTGACGCAACTGGTAAAAGCTGTTTTTTACCACAGTGGACACCTGTTTCTCGAGTTTAAAAGAGCCATCCAGGAACACTCCGAGGTTTCTTACAGTGGACGAAGGATGGCTAGCGAGAGGGCCTAGGGCATCAGCTAACTGGTCTAGCGGAGTGTGACTACCAAAGACTATGATTTCGGTCTTATTCTCGTTCAATGTAAGAAAATTATGTGATAACCAAATTTTAACTTCATGCAAACAGTTGAACAGAGGTTGCAAAGAAGCAGTCACATCAGATTTCAAAGGTAAATAAATCTGGATATCATCGGCATAACAGTGAAAGGAGATGTTATGTTTTCTAAAAATTAATCCCAACGGCAACATGTACAAAGAGAAAAGAGCAGGACCGAGCACGGACCCTTGACCACCACAATAAATAGGGGCAGAAGCCGAGGAGTGTTGCCCCATAGCAACAGAGAACGACCTCTCTGAGAGATAGGATTTAAACCAAGATAAAACTGTACCTTTGAGACCAACAACATGTTCCAAAAAGGCGGCAAAAACTGGTTTGACACAATATATGAAGGCCAAGCCAACTAAATCAGGGATGACATTTTTTATTGGCTGAATCAAGCAGTGGCTACACTATTAGCTTCAAGATAAACACTAGCAAGGTTAAAACTGCAAGTGAGGCCACCAATCATGGCCTACAACAAAGATATGGGTGGAGCTGACCTGTCAGATCAGCTCATTCTGCACTACTCCACCCACAGAAACACTGCTCCCTGGTAGAGGATCATCTTGCTGCACTTCCTGGACACTGCAACAACAAATGCCTTCATTTTGCACCGTGAGATGAGCAGTGCCAAGCAGGTGCACCCTATGACACACAAAGACTTGGTGTGTCAGCTTTGTGGCATGGACAAGACCAGCCAGTGTTCCTCAGAGCAGGAGAGCTGATCACATTCCTGTGCCCGCTGTCCCAACCTTAGATCCTGGCCTAAAAGCTACCAAAGGCAGACTGAAAGGTAAACACTGTCTATATAGTCATAGCTCATCCCACTTTAGGAAATAAGAGCTAGATTCCATATTAACTGACTGCACAGCAGTCCTTTATCTATTGTGTTAAACTACAAATGAAATATGTCAATTCAATTTTATTTATATAGCAACACAACAACAGTTCCCTGATATTTCTTTATATTGTAAGGTAACGTAGAGACTCTACAATAATACAGAGAAAACAGGGAGAACTAACTATACTTTCCTTTAAATTTAGTTTGGGAGTTTCAGAGCTCTGTGTGTTGTGTTTAGAGCTCACTGGGTGTCTTTGTGACAGAGTACCATAAAAGATAGGTGGCAGTCAACAACAAGGGAGATTTAAGCATTAATCACAAATTGAAATATATGCCTAAAAAGTACCTGAATCTTTCTTAATTAGCATAAAAAAGGGATTGTGTGTCACTTCAAACACAAACTGTCTTCTTGTTTATCGCTTTAAGGCTACGTCCACACTAAAGCGTTTTCGTTTGAAAACACATCGTTTTCTCTCCGTTTTGGCCTCCCTTCCACACTGAGACGGCGTTTTGAAAACGCTCTCAAAAACGCATACATTTCAAAACGGAGCTGTCCCGTCGCAGTGTGGACACTTGAAAACGCAGACTTTCTAAAACGATGACGCATGTTGGTCATATGATGCAGTCATGTGACCACTTACCCAGTCATGTAATCCGATTGTTCAGTCTGACATCACTAGCCGTGTCTGGACCTAAACTCCGCTGCAGGTCCATATATCAAACGATCACTGTGGCATTACTGAGAGTTGAAGAACTGTCTAAAGTCTTTCATCTTTAATAAAATGATCAGCGTTCTGCTCTACCAGGTGTAACAATTGAGTTTAACATCCAGGCATCCATGAAAACGGAATTTATGACATTTAACGGAGTTAGAAGTTAGCAGGGAGTTAGCTCGCTAGCTTCTATCTAAATACAATATAGCATGTCCTGACTGCGGGGTTTTGGAAACAAATTCAAACGTACAGCTCTGTTATCACTTCCAACATAAATGAAGACAGAAAGCTAAACAGCAGTGACGTTTGTAGGGTTACTGAAATTTGGCTAGCTGGTATATAATGATGTGCTACGTGACTGCGAGCGACACAGCTATGTTAGCATAATTTAAACAAGCTAACTTTTTTTTCCACTCGATAAAAGTTAACGTGAGTGTTCTCGGTGGTCAGGAACAAATGTAATCGCATGGCAGGATGCTGTAAAAGGACCAAACTTCAGCCAGGAGAACAACTGAGATAATCCATCCACAATACGAGGTTAGTCATTCATATACTGCTGCATGGGCTGGGCTGTAGTTACATCCTAAGGTTTTAAAAACTGAGCTTAAATAAATGATTAGCGGTAATAAAAGCCGAGGGAGGTCAACAGTGATCACTGACTGTTTTAGGAGCTTTTTGAGATTAAATAGAAGAAAATACAAAACATTAAACATGTTAACAACACAAAAGCCATATTAAACGCAGACTACTTTAGGCCCGGAAGTAGGATTCGTCGCGTCATCACTGAACAACCGGATACTGTTCTTTGAGGCGGTCCAATATTTTGCGTATTTGTTCTGGTCCGTCTCCCAGTCGATGTTCTCGTTTGCTTTGGAAACCTTGTACTCGTTGGTGACTCAGAGCAACAACTCCACCTCATTATCAGTCCACTTGAAAAATTCGTTGCTTTGTCTTGCCATTTCGCTGCCACGATTCAAAGAGCCGGAATGTAAATAAACGGCAGAGGGAAATGACGCAGGTCGAGTCATCTTGCGTTTCACGCATGCACAGAACTGCAACGTCAGCATTTTCGGTCGTTTTAGTGTGGACTCTTTGAAAATGACTAGTGTGGACGCGGAGCGTTTTCAGACGAAAACGCTGTTTTCACATCTATCCGGGCTAGTGTGGACGTAGCCTAAGCTTAACAAAGAAAAGTTAAACTAAAAGTAAAATATACTAATGGATTCAAGTTGGACCGCGGGAAGCAAATGATCTATGCGGGGGAGCATGTTGGAGCAGTGTATCGTTCTCTGTGCCAAGCCCACATTATCCTAACTGTGAGTTGGCTGTGTGTCTCAACTGACCTTCAGCTCCTAATAGGATTGGCTGATACAGAAGGATTGTTAACCTGAGCCTAATTCCCTTCATAAGGAGCTCTCATCCAGATTTTCTTGCTTTCAATCTAATGAATGAATCCAAGTGTGAAAAAAACACGCTGGAGAGCTGCCAGATGTATTAGAGAGTAAATTGGCTGTCAATAAAAGGCTGGCATGCAACCACTGAGTGTCAGGACGGCTCATAACACTGCAGAGTCAGGAAACGGAGTCTTTAGGTATACATGTTAGAGGAGGTGACTATCACCAGGCTGGATATTCCTGTCATCAAAAGTGATCTCTTTTCCCCAAGTGCTTGTTAACAGAGCAAGGGATTTCTCCATTTTTAATCATACTTGTTTTCCTTGGAACGAATAAATGATTTCTATTTGGAAACAACCATCGAATTATTCCAGAAAAAATAAAAAACCTTAAAGGGCAATAATATTAGCGCCCTGACAAACTGACCTTTTTATTGCTGTGCTTGTAAAACAGGCTAAAACTATGTGTTATCTTCCAATTTACACAGTATAAAAACTTCAGCAAGGGTTTGAGCTGTCACTTGAGAAAATATCATTCTAAAAACAAAAGAAATCAGTTTAGACGAAGCAGGAGATGAAGATCTAAAGTTATCACAGCATTTCAAGAACTGGAGTGAGAAGTATTAAGATATTTAAAAAGAGCCATACAGTACAGAACAAGTCTGGTGGAGGTAGGAAGTGAACAAAACTAGTGAGAGATGTGTCTACTAACCCCAGGACAACTGCCAAGACGATAGTGAAGGAGTTAGCCAAGTAGGGATGTGTATTCACAGAAAAGACAATCACTAGAAGCCTGCAGAGAAATGCACTCTGAGACTGTGGACCAAGAAAAACTCTGCAGAAGAGGCACATTCAAGCCAGACTGAGGCATGCCGAGGACAACCCGAGGAAAGATTGAATGAAACTATACCCCGTTCTCAGAGTGACGCTGATTATGTCACAAAGCCCTGACTTGAATCCCACTGAAAATCTGTGGGGTGAACTGAAGTCCAAAGTTCATGACAGAAGACCATCAGATCAACCGACTAAAACAACAGACTGCAGAAAAGGAAAAACGATACACAGTGACTGTTATCATCGGGGGTAGTTAATGTGAAATAATATTGTTTCTGTATACAAAGTAAAGAAATATAAGCATCCAAAATAACAGTAGGATGTTTGGGAAAGCTTTTGCAAATTCCTTCCCTCTCCAAATTACCTTTAAAAATAGGAATTTTCACAAGGGAGCAAATAATTCTGTCCTCATTTGTATTTTCCACCTGTTTAATATAAAAATCAGTGGTGTGTCTAGTGGCTGTTTAATAAATAGTCCAGATAATATAAATGTAATTAAAAACGTTTAAGAATTAAAATACAGAAACCAAACTAAGTTTCATTGGAAACCAAACCAGAGTAAATATATGTGTAAAGATAATCCAAAATAAAGTTGTATATAAACTACAGTTGGTTGAGATGAGTCACTCTGTGAAACAGTGCAAACACTACAAATATATCAGTTAAAACAAATTCCAAGTGGAAAGGAAGTGTGTTCAAAATGCATGTTTCAGACACACTGCTTTTTAAAAGAGTCGAGGACATGGCTGAAGTGTCCTTGGTGGATATTACCATGTTATACAACGACACTTTAAAAGCACAACACATAACACACATACACCTTTACAGACAGGTTTTCATTTTCATGTACACAAAAGAGAACATTTAAACAAATAATGAGTTAACGTGTTCACTGCCACAACTACACAAAAAACGTACAAAACATATTTGAACAAAATTGAACAAACTAAAATAACCAACAAACTTGTGCGCTGTCCATTGTAAATTGTGTGATTTAAAGATTTAACTGCATGAAATCAGCTCGTTTACACAAAGTACAACATCTAAACCAAGGAGGCTAAACAAAACGGACACGCCAAAAACGTCCAATCCAGCCTATGGATACCTTTGTAAAGTGTGAATATGGATCCACAAAGGAGTTATTAATAAAATTTATTGCAACACAAGTAAAAATGTGAAGAAATTGATTCTGGTCAATTAAACGTGAACACTGTTTTGACTCCCAACATTCACGTTGCCATCCCTGTTCTAGCCTGAGCGGTTACACTGTTTAAAATTCATCCATTGCACAGTTGTTCAGCTTCTATTTTATTTTATTTTATCAAATGTGCCTAATCACCCTATTTAATTACTACTTGCAATGACAAAAAATGAAACACTGTTTAACTAGTTTACCAGAAAGAACATGAACATGATTAATTACAATAAAAAATGAGAAATGTGGTTAAAGCGGTTAAAATATAGCCACAGAAATCAGTCTTAAAACCATGTGAGGTTTTTTTCTGCTCTGTTTTTAGCCTGTACTCTACTGCTTCTTCTCTTTCAGCTTGTCTTTGATTTTCTGAGGTTCATCATATTGTATCAAGCGTAGGATATCCTTGTTGTCCATCACGCCCTGAATGAACTCTCCCTCTGAGATTTTATCTGCAAAGAACCAAAAAAAGAAGCGTCAACAAAATGCTTGTGCCTTGTAAAGGTGCAGCAGATAACGAGATGAGAGTTAATAAAGTGTGGTTTACCGTTCTCCTTCTTTCCGAAAAATGTCCAGATTTTTTCAGCCCTTTTCTCCGGCGTGTTTTCATCCTCAGGGAGCTTCTTCTGTGCGTCAGCAGGAATCATGTTGAATATTGACTGCAGGAGAGTAAACGCATTTTATAGGTTTAACCAATGATTCATGATGAATTTAATCAAATATTCGTCGGAATATTACATTTTCTTTGAGTAATTGTAAGTGGAATAATTTAGAGGAGGCTGTGGCTTAAAATTGAAATCATCAAAGGTCCATTTACACATTCACAGAAGTGATCGTGATTATTCAATAGATGAATGTAACGCGAATTCAGTTTAGTCATGTAATTTTAGTGTATTCAGAACAGATAAAATTAGTATGAAGTATAGGTACCCGAACAATCTCTTGGATTTCATTTTTGCTGATGGTTCCATTTCCATCCACATCATAGAGGCCAAAAGCCCACTCCAGCTTCTGCAGAGTCTTTCCCCCGGAGGTGAGGTGCAGAGCGACGATGTACTCCTTAAAGTCCAAAGTTCCGTCTGCATTAGTGTCAAAACTCCTGAAAACGTGCCGCGCATACGCCGTGGGGTCCGCGTCTGGGAAGAAGCTGGCATAGATGCCCTCGAACTGCTGCTTGCTGATCCTCCCACTGGGACACTCCTTGAGGAAGGACTGATACCAGGTGCACAGTTCGGCCTCTGTGTATTTGGTGTTGGACTTCAGCTCTTCCAGGAGCTCCTTTGACAAAGCGCTGCTCTTAGTATTCCCCATCCTGATCAAGAAAGGTTAAATTCTTGTATCTCCTGCGATTGGCCGTTAAACTTCTGTGGAGTTTGTGCGCTCTGTCTTGTGTTCGCTCTGTCGAGCCCCTCAAGGTGCCAAATGGGATTATGATCATCACTGCCTAAATCCAGACAGCTGTCTTGAAGATTAAGGGGGATAACTGCGTCACACTGCTATGACACCTTTATATTGAAGACAGAGTTAAATACAGGAGGCAAGCGCAGCGGATTAAAGGCGGCAGGTGGCCGTTACTTAGAAGCTCAACATCTGGGAGGATATTTGCCTTTTTAAGCAGAATTTGTGTAAATACACTCTAATATTTAGTTACAGAGTTGAAGTATAATAATACTGACTTTGGGGCCAAAGAAAGACGAGCATAGACTGGTGCCATCTTTTATCATTGCCACTAGGGAGGAATTTGCTTACACTAAACCAGACAGTGTTAAACAAATGTATTAGACCACCACCCAATGTAAGGTTTATTCTACAGCTGTCCTAAATTAACAGTTTTGGTAATTTCCAAAATCATCTTTATGTTAATACATCCATCCATTCTCTTCTGCTTATCCAACTGAGGGTCAAGGGGAGGCTGGAGCCTATCCCAGCTGTCTTAGGGCGATAGGCAGAGTGCACCCTGGACAGGTTGCCAGTCTGTCGCAGGGCTAACAAAGAGACAGACAACCATTCACACTTATGGGCAACTTAGAATCGTCTGTTAACCTAACCACACTAACTGCATGTCTCTGGACCATGGGAGGAAACCGGAGTACCTGGAGAGAAGCCATGCAAACATGGGTAGAACATGCAAACGCCACACAGAAAACCCTGGACTACAGGATCTTCTTGCTGGTAACCGTGCTAATCATTGTTTCTGCAATGTTAGCCCAAAAAGTTGATTCTGTTCATCTGGAACTTTTTCAGTAGGAGAAATGTTTAGTTATTCATCCAAGTGATTTGTTCAGTCTCAGCTGACTGCCAACCTTATAAACAGTACCTTTGCACAATGACTGAAATTAACCCAGTGAGCTAATAACGGGCTGTGAGTCAGTTCATTGATGATACATCTCAGGACCACAATTCATGGATCACATTAACTCGGGGGACCAAAACATCTAATTCAACGGGGAGGATATGAAAAGTGGCAGACATCGAGGAAACCAAAAAACTCTGGCTAAGCGGAGGCCAGGACTCCGCAGTCTATTTACACCTACAAGCCAGTGGACACTCTTTCAATGATGAGGATGACCATTTACCTGAGAAGAAAAAGACCATCTCTGAATCGAGGAGGGGGCCTAAGGGTAACCACTTTAACCATCTTACAATGCTGTGATTGCAGCCATTCCCCAGCTCTCTGTGAATGGTACTCATGGTCTTTGATCAGTGGTTGTTGATCAGTGGTCATGATATTTTCCATATTTATGATCAAGGAACTGATCTCACAGCCCATTGGTTATTCAGTGTGCTAAGTTCAGCCACTGTGAAAAGGTACTGTTTATAAGTTTGGTAAATATGGTAAATGGCCTGTATTTATATAGCGCTTTTCTAGTCCCTAAGGACCCCAAAGCGCTTTACATATCCAGCCATCCACCTATTCACACACACATTCACACACTGGTGATGGCAGCTACATTGTAGCCACAGCCACCCTGGGGCGCACTGACAGAGGCGAGGCTGCCGGACACTGGCGCCACCGGGCCCTCTGACCACCACCAGTAGGCAACGGGTGAAGTGTCTTGCCCAAGGACACAACGACCGAGACTGTCCAAGCCGGGGCTCGAACCGGCAACCTTCTGATTACAAGGCGAACTCCCAACTCTTGAGCCACGATCGCCCACCAAGTTTGGATAAACATGCAGTCAGCTGAGACCGTCATTTGGATGAGTGACGAAACGTTTCGCCCACTGAAAACGCTACGTCCAGATGAACAGAATCAACTTTTTGGGATTTACTTACCTGCATGATTGAGCGCGCATCAAGAACAGCAGTGTCTTAGGTTGAATATTAAATTGTTTTCACGATGTGGGTCAGTTAGGTCAAATGCCTGAATGTGATGTGACAGGAAAAAGACAAAGAAACAGCTCAAAGTGCAATGAAGGGGGTGTCAGAGATGATCCAGCCACCACATGAGGTTAATTAATCATATGTTACTGGGTGGTTTGGGCCATTTGTCGCCAAGTGTTTGAGTTTGGTTGCCCTAAAGAGAGCTGCAGAGGCTTAAACACCAGAAACTGTCCATTTGTAATTACCTTCAGTCACTGCAGGTTTCCCACCACTGCAGCAGATTGTGCTGTAATCTGGTCCAAGACTATTATAGTGGAGACACAGATAATCTTATCTGGGGACAAACAGCCGCAAACATACTTACGCCCGATGATACGCCTTTTCCGAATTAAGTGCAAACATAACTTTGCAGCCCAATGAGGAAGAAAAGCCCCATTTTTAAAAAAAATAATCAAAAAGAATAAAAGTAATGAAACTGACCAGGAGCAAAATAAAAAAATGTCTCTGATTTTAAGAGAAATCGGAAGACTTAAAAAGCAAATTATTGCATTTTGAATTTTAGGAAAACAATTAATCAACTGTATGTTATAAGGTACTAATATTTAAAGTAGTATTAATATAACAGTATTTGTAAAACAGTAAATTTGAAAAATCATAGATAACAACAATTATGTTTTAGCATTAAAGACATCATATTGAAAGCTTATGCGTACTGGTGTATTAACCATTAAAGAAACCATTAAGAAACAATACAATAACAATCAGTTTGTGATGTCAAACAATTTGACAAATAAAGACAGTTTCGGTCTCCTTCCAGACATTGGCACACACATTGAATAATTTGTACTTCAATACAGTTATCTGGTAATTTTCAAATCTACAGAGACCTTCCAACTTGTGTATATCGCCATGTTTCCTTCTTAGATCCCTGAGTTTCCCATTGTCCTCAGCACTGGTCAATCCAATTGAGGGTTTTATCAAGATTAAAGACATTCTTAAACCTTCAGTACCACTTATTAAAAGATTCAAGTGGGTCTATGTATATACTTGATCCTGAACATATACTTTTTAATCTGTGTGGATTCGAGAAAATCAAAAATAAATGAAAACTGGTGTATCCGATTCATGTTTTTTAAAAGTGATTAAACATTTATGTTGTACGATGATTACACCCTGAAAAAGAACAATTCAAAGAAATCATTAAAAGCCCAAAATGACAACATTCATGCCCACGATGAGTGTATGTAAACTTCTAACCACAACTGAGTATTTGTGCTATACTGTGATCAGCATCAGAATTAATCTACAATAATCTATCGGCAGCTCTCACGCGTCAGGGACCAAGAGGTCACTGCTGACACACATAACAGCTGATTATAATCCTGTTTCATCCTGTGCAAGGTGTACCAGCTTTGGTGAATGAAGTGAAAGCCAGTGCACATTTATTTGGATTTTTCTGCATTTTAAATGAAGTTAAAGTTGGACAAAGCAATCCTAAATTTTCCTTTATGCATAAACATAATCCGGGAGAGTCTCTGTGTAAATCTGCATCTACCTTTACAAAATCAGATTAGGTAAAGTCCAGGTCATTCATTTCACATTTAAAATACCATCACATACTTTTACATAATCGTTTAGGTTTAGTTCACAATTGCACAAAATGTTGAGCATCTGTACGTCAGGGGAAAAGGCATTCGCTCAAACCTCACATCTGTCATTCGCAAACTGGCAGGTATTATTATGTAAAAAGCAATGAGCCTGGGAACTGTTCATTGTACCAACCGGCTTACCACTTCATCAAGTGTAACGCTGGACTTAAGTATCCTGTGGTTGTAATTTATTACATGGAAGCTAATGTTCAGTATAATCTATGTGCATTCAGAGGAATCACTAAAAGTCTATGCCTACTTACCATATAAATGCCAGCAATGAGGCAAACATACAGACGGTCAAAAATCCCCCTTATATTATTTGTTATTGTTTATTTTCTATCAGTGTCTACTCCAGATGAAACCCATTTTAATATGGCCTTGTCTTTTAAATCTTATGACTGTAGTGGACATTGTGTAACACGGTTAAGTCAAATTGTCCCTACATGAGTTTATCGTGGTCATTACTGTGGATTTTCATCACACTAATCCCGGAGTACAGTTTCTTTTTAAGCTTTTGTGTTTTAGTTTATATGAATCGTTTGAGTGTGTTCTGGATTTGACTCGATTTGACTCCAAAAACATGATGAGGATGATGAGAGGGAAAATTCGACATCTCGGATACTTTAAAGGAGTTTACAAATCCAGGGCAGTTAAATGATCTGCACAGCTGCCAGTGCTCACACTACTGTACACAGGGCAGTGTAAACAAAAACTGAGAGACCAGTGCATATACTGTACACCTGAGTTTCAGTACTTATAACAACTTGGGCAAAATGTCAAATACATGCTGCACAGTTAGGTTACAGCTAACTGGCTAACTGCCCCACGCTGTTAGTTATTTATGTCAGCAGTTATGAATTATATTGTTATATGTATAGGTGATACTGTGCTGCTGTTCTGTGTCCACATTTCTGTATAGGCAGGTGTGGGTGTGTGTATATATGTGTTTGGCTGTAGGATGGATGTCAAGCACCTGCAGGCCTGGTGGGTGTGGCCCTGCTAGGGGACTGGCCACACCCGAAGCTCCTGCCACACACCTGCTGCTGATCAGGGCTCGTCGGGGGAGCTACTTAGGAGAGTCTTGGTCGCTCCCATTGGTGTGGGATCATTGTGTGAGACTCCACGTTAGTCATCCAGTTGAGCTTAGTTAATGTGTGTGTCCCCACGGTTGTATGTGTCCTGACGGCTGCTTTTATTGTGTCCCCAGGAGAAGTGTGGAGCGCCAGACAGCAGCCAGCACGAGGAGTGCTGAGACACGGGAGCGGAGAGCACTAAGACACGGACTTTTCACGGAGAGACACGACACGGGAGTCAGGGGAGAGCACGGGGATTTATTGTTGTTTTTTCACTGTAAATAAACGCACTGTTTACACACAGAGCTCCGCGCCTGGGTCCTCCTTCCCTACATCCCCACAGTTTGCCCTGCCAAACCGTGACAATATATGTTTGTTTCATGCCATTACATGATTTGTTGATGGCTAAATCAGTTAAGTAAGTTGGAATTACTTTAGTTATCAAAGTAATCTACAGTAATCTAGCAAACTTGCAAGGATAATGTTAGCAACTAAGATACAGGTAACCTGGAGATAATTAATTGGCAAACAAAGTTACCAAATCAGCCTTAAGATTTAGAAACAATTACACAGTCTCATCTACTTCATACAGTATTTTAGTTTAATTTGCAATAACTTGCAGTTTGACTGTGTGAGCAGCGACATCAGTGTTTGCTAGCATTATTTATTGGACACAACAGCTCAGAGACACCTTTGAAAACAATAAAGTTGAGTGCTCTTTTGGCAGCTTTCCACTTTTGCCCGGATGGGCATCATTACATAAAACTAGCTTTCTTCTAATGTTAGCTAACAATAGTTTTCCTATATGTACATAACTGAAGTTATCGGCTGAGCTAGCAAGCTTGGTTGTAGGTGAACTGTGGGCTGCCCTTTTGGACCCCTATGTGGGGATTCTGGGGGCCGCCCCATTGAGCTAGCCGCTGCATTAGTTTTGCCTCTTGTGGGCACCAAGAGATGATTTTCTAGAACCCTCTCTGGTCCACTTGTGATTTGTCCTAATGCAGGGACCACCAAGGTTATTACAGTTAATTTCATCGAGGCTAACAGCTAAAACTACCAAAACAATAAAGAAACAGGTCTTCTAAAATGGCATCTTTTTGTTGTTGTTGTTGTTTTGGTAGTTTTACTTGAAATAGACATTGCTACTGTCTCAGAGTACTCTGAAGTCATAACTAGAAAAATTATGTAATCTCAAATCCCTAAATTAAAACAAAATATTTCTGCCAAAATGCTTACAAAGTTAGACACTGATTTCTTCCAGAATAAGTGTTATGGTGGATTGGCTTTGCAGTATCCAATCACTCAGCATTATGAAGCAGTTCAACTTCTACAATTGCTACAAAGAGAGAAACTGTCCATAGAAGCTGCTACGTGGTTTATTGTACGACACAGTTAGCATACTAATTATCATGCTTAAGTGCCATTTTCGTATTTTAACATCAGCCTGAAGTGGCAAATACAGGAAGCATAATTTTTGTAGTTTGTACTTATTATTTGTACCCTTAAACAATAATTTTGATGGTAGCAAAACAATAGACAACATCAGTGTTTTTGTTAGAGTTCGTGATGGTAATCACGTTGGAGTTCACCACCTGTGAATGCCAGCTTCACAATCTGTAAAACACCATTAACAGCTGGGAATCAGCTAAGTTTGGAGAGCTTCACAGGGCCAAGTGTCTGTTTTTCATGCACTGCCTACTTGCTGTTTGAGGCAAAAGTCTTTGTTTACATCAAAATCTGTTGGGATATTGAAAATGAAAAGACTGTGATGGATGATAAATGTTTCCAAAGGCACGTTTAAGTAGAGCAAGTCTGTTTGATTTACTCGACATTCTCCATAGAAAGTCTCTAATAATAGATGAGACTTGAGGAACTTACGCACGACACTTGCGCATGTCAGCTTTTAAAGTCATTTGTCTATAGGTCAAAGCAAAGACGACACATTTGTTAGCGAAACTCTTGAGCTGCAGAAAATTACGACAAGTTTAAAGACAGCAAATTATAGACAAAAGCATCAGAGTAAAGGCAGCAGATGTTTCCTCCAACCATCTGTCTCCTTCAGATACTGTACTTCTAAGTAGTTTGTCTTCATTTGTGTGCTACATCAGCAGGCTATTAGAAGAGATTTGCCCTGCTTGCACACACACGCAGTGAATGGATTTTCATATGAGACTGTCCACATTATGTCACAGGTCACCAACTGTAAAAAGGGACTTGATCTTATGCCTGCGGCTGCAATTACTTTGCAAATGCAGGAAACTCAGGGAAGAGCCTGCTTCTGGATTACAATCTAAGCTTGTTGTAATCTTTGCTTTTTGCTAATATGTTCAAAGGAAGTCTGGACTATAATTTGCCATTTGTAATGGATAATGTTGCAGGCAGAGCTTTGTAGAAGGGGAGGAGCGATGAGTTTGGAGTGGCAGCACAGAGGGGACAGTTTACGAGTTCAAATGAAGGAAAACCAATAGTGCCATGGGTTTCTATTGTCTCTGTGGGAGTGCAGAGGATGCACCCTTTCATCAAGGTGGCAGCACATCAGAAGAGCCGGCAGAGGGATGTACACACTTCTCACCCAAGGAGCCCCAAATGCAACAAGATTATGAAGATTTGATATATCCGCTGGGAGGCGAAACACGGTGGCTACATATCAAAAGCCAGGATTAGTTGCCTTTTCATTTCATCTCCTCTGGCCTTGCCTCGACCATGAGGCTAGAGCGCGGGCGGCGGGCTTCTCTGGCGCTCACCCTCAACTTTGTGGCGTTTGCTTTTGCCTTATCCGCGGTGACCACCAGCTACTGGTGCGAGGGGACCAGGAAGGTGGCCAAACCCTTCTGCACAGGCCCACCGGTGAACAAGAAGGAGTGGTACTGCATCCGCTTCAACAGCACCAACCTCAACGACAGCCGCCTAGTGCAGTACATCTTTGAGACGGGGGAGGAGAAGTTTCTGATGAGGAAGTTCCACACGGGGATATTCTTCTCCTGTGAGGAGGCGGCCGACATGAACGGTAAGATGACCCTAAGCTCTTCAGCCCTTTAGCTTTGGGGCTGCAGACGTTCAAAAACAGGAAGAGCTAATGGAGGAAGCAGCTCCTGTAAACGCACAAGACAGTCTCTCAAGTTAATCTACAGCTTATAAATGTCAACCCAGTTACTGGAATCGCACCATCTGGACGCAATCTCTTGAGTCATTTAAGGTCATTTATGTATAATGCACAGATAAGGTGAGATAAACAGCTGCGAGTGTGCTTTGGCACTCGAGTAAGCTGGGTTAAATTCTCTTTAGGTCTAAATTCAGCACATTTTAGCTAGATTTCCTATTGTTTTATGCCTGTGTATAGGAAAATAGCATTTCAAACAGTGCAATATTGTTCTTAAGTAATATTTTGGGTCATTATGACCAATAATAACGAATGAAAAAGCTACACCTGTGGAGGGAGTAAGGTAGTGCACGAGGAAAATGAAAAAGACAAAGTACAGATTAGGATTAAAGCTGTGACATGCTGCATGCAAGTACTGCAAAAAGGTCCTTCATGTTGCATCATAACTACAGCTTTCTACTTGAGGTCAAAGCTAAATCTCATCAAGCGAAACATAAAACCTAATTACAAACGTGTACATGCTTTCCACAGGAATCATACTGACAGATAAGCAGCAATCTGCCTGGTATGGAGGAAGAAAAATACAAATGTTTTCAAAGAGAAATAAATTTCACTATAAAAATTTCACGTTACAGGACATATGTAGGGTGTATGAAAGTGTCATTGTTACAGAGCAAAATAATCAAACAGTAAAGCTTCCAGATTACAGCCATTGCTGTTGCATGCAAGCCGCCCCAGTTGGTTTCATAAGCTCTGGTAATAAATCTCAGAAAAATACATTTTTATAAGGATTTGCATGCAACTAAGAGCCAAATTGTCTACTGATTTTCACCAATATGATCAGAGCACAAGAGTCAGTTCCTTGGGAGCTCCAACACCAAGGTGCCGTATCACAAAACAATATCATCAGATGCTACAATCAGTTTTATATATGTGGCTGCGGTGCAAAGATGTCAGTGTTTGTGGACTCACATTATATCAAAATATACTTTTAAAAATATATAATATTCAAAAGTCATGACTTCATGTAAAAAAAATACTTGTAAGTATTTTTGATACTACTGAGTGCACTTAATTCATTTTATTGACAATCACAAGAATTGCATAGCTGATTGAACAAATAACCATGAATGTGAGATTTTCTTACAGATACACATTTAAAAAAGAATTCCATATTAAATCAGCAAAGTTTGTAGAACATTTTCTGCTCAATTTGCATAAAAAGTTTATGGTCCAAAGTTTGGGCATATAAAATGACTGCTATGAAATTTTAAATCCATCTATACAGAACTTTTTTCTTGTATTTGTCCAAACTGTGCATAATGAAATTTACAGCAAACGGGAGATGGTCGAGCAGAATGGCCACGTTGATTTGAGCTGGAATGACCCAGCGAATAATTTCGGCGTACAACTGATGCTGGGGATTGCAGCTTTTAAGGGTGTTTTCGTGATTAGTGTCAAAGTGGATTCTTCTACATAAGAAAACTTACTTTTTCCCCTTTTTTTTCAGGGTTTGAATGTCGAGAATTCTCAGATATTGCACCTGAAAATGAAAGAGGTTGGTGAGATTTTTATATTTTTAACTGTCTTTTGATTTCTTAGAGTTTTCTGTTACCTTATGGGTACTTTGACCTCAAGAGGATAACATAGATTGTATATAAAAGATGGACATAGTTCCCACGATGTCAACCATTAGTTCATAAAGGCCCGCTCGGGAATCTCCAATTTTGCCATTTTGGGGCTTCAAAACATCTGAATATAAGTCAAGGATGCTGCATGGTCTTAGGTATCTATGCCCGTCTTTAGTTTCTATTTGATGCTTAACGGGACGATAATTTACAAAAGCAACATGACTTTGTATTAAAGAAGATTTTAAACTAAAAACATTGCCATAAACTAATATGAATTAAATCAATGTAAATTACATGGACTTGTTGTTGACCTGTTGTTATTCCAGTTTTAACTGGGTTAATTTAATGCAGCTCAGGAGTCCAGGGGATGTGGGGCATATAAAACACTCGAGTCTCACAACGACAAACATTATGTCTCTGTCTCTAAACCAAGACACAGTCTTACACTTACATGTACCGTGAATGCCTCAAGATGATTTACAGTATTTTACATGCTTGATATCTAAGTATCAGTGACTTTCTAAATATGTTATCCAACATTATTTCTAATAATGCTATAAAACTTAATGCAGTTTCAGTACAATGGTTGGGAAAGGGCCTTCGACTACACTCATACTGAGAAATCTTACCTTTGCAAGTCTTGCTTGTAAGGAATCTAGAATTAGCAGCTGCTGTCCTGATTTTATAAATCCATGCAGTCTAGACAGACTCATTCAGATCTCCAGACATAAAATGAGCAGACCTGTTGTACATGCATGCTTGTCTGCCTTTAGACATGCAGGATTATGCTTCCTCCCTGTTTTTGTTTGTTTTTTGTATTCACAGGAGTGCTGTGGTTGTGTATCGTGGCGGAGACCCTGTACCTCACCCTGCTCTTCGCGGGCGGGGCTCTGATGACTCTGGAGCAGTGCCCCTGCTTCAGTGTCATGAACAAACTGAAGCTCAGTGCCTTTGCTGCCATGTGCACTGCCCTGTCAGGTAACACTGCATAATGAGCTCCAGTGCAGGTTATAAAAACATTCATGTTCACAACTTAAATTCCCCTTAAGCATTTATGCCTCTTTACTTTTAATTAAACCTTTAAACAATTTTTTGTTTTTTGCTGATAAATGTTCTGTAAATGGATGTTGGTGGGACATGTTTATTAAAGCCAACAGTTGCTCATAAGAGGAGTTATAGCTGCTGACTGCTTAAATCAACTTTATCCTAAACCTGTGATTAAATCTTTAAATACTAAATAAGGAGAGACTTAAAGTATAGAGCCTTTAACATCGACAAGAAACATGGAGATAAATTATAGGTGAAGCTCGTGTGGCGGTAAATAAAAGCAGCAGGGCAGCAGGTCATGGTGGCTGGATGAGATGAGGCTGACAGTGAGCGAGCGCTCGCAGCAGCTAACTGCTCTGCGTCCACTCGCTGCCTTGGAGGATTTGCTGGTTTCTGGACTAATCCGATTGAAGCCGGGGCTGCGGTTTTGGACTGCGCCAAGACCTGCCCAGAGGAGCATCCTCCCGCCCCCTCAACTCCCCCCATCCCCCGACTCCCATCCCCCCTGTTGTTATTAGTTAATCCCAAGAAAAGCAGCTGTGAAGGGGCAGGCTGCTGATTGAGGGAGAGCCTGGATCAGGCAGGCCAGTCCACCTCACCCAGAGTCAGTCAGAAAATCACGTATGCGTTGTACAGGGATGTTTCAGGCTTCAGCCGTCACTACAGTCATTTCATGTACTCTTTTAATGTTTTACAAATGTGGATCATCCACACTTGGAGTTTATGTCTTTTACTGCATGTGATCATTTTTCACAAATCATAAATACAATGCATTGCCAAAAGTATTCTCTCATCTGCCTTCACACGCATATGAGTTTCAGTGACATCCCATTAATCCATTAGCTTTATGATGTTAGCCCACACTTTGCAGCCATAACGGCTTCAACTCTTCTGGTAGGCTTTCCACAAGGTTTAGGAGTGACTTAATGGGAATTTTGACCATTCTTCCAGAAGCACATTTGTGCAGTCAGACACTGATGCTGGATGAGAAGGCCTGCCTCACAGTCTCCACTCTAATTCATCCCAAAGGTGTTCTATGAATTAGGTCAGGACTCTGTGCACACCAAACTCACTCACCCATGTCTTTATGGAGCTTAGAGGATAGAATAGAATTGAATGCCTTTATTGTCACTATACAGATGTACAATGAGATGCACAGTTTCTGCAGCATTATATACATATGAACAGTATTTAGAGAAAAAAATATATAAAATGTACAAATATACAATCCAGTAAAAAAAGGAAATAAATATGTAAATAAATAGTGTTATGTATATATAGTTTGAGTTATTGCACGTAGAATTAAATATTGCACGGTGGTGGTTTATAGAAGGAAGTCCTTGGAATGGGGGGTGGAACTGTGTTTATGGTTATGGCTTTTGGGAGGAAACTGTTCTTGAGCTTGCTTTGTGCACTGCTGTGCAGTCATGCTGGAGCAGGAAGGGGCCATTCCCAAACTGTTCCCACAAAGTTGGGACCATGAAATTTTCTTGATATGTTGAATCAATAAGAGTTTCATTAACTGGAACTAAGGGGCCGTGCAGTTCATATTCAACTAAATTCTATTTTCTTACCCCTCCTAATTCATAAAAATTATTTTTAGAAAACCAATGTATTTCTATTAAAAACAGAAATACATTATATCAGTATTAAAACACTTAATTTGTTATGCTAACACTACATTAGCATAACAAGATTAACATTAAAAAAACATTGAAAAGACAAAAGGCATAGAAAACAAATAACACAAAAACATATTAGCAGGAAAAACATAAAAATCCAGCATAAAAACTGGAAAGATTGGAATCTTAAAGAAGTAGGGATCTGTCTACTCCCATGTTAAAACAGGTGATCTTTTACTCATACTTTAGCAGTACGAGCCTCTAAAAGAACCAAATATTAATCTTATACACAAATAAATTGCTTCATATAACTTTTACGATAAAGAGCCATCAGTATGGTCCTCTCTCGGTTGTCACAGATTCACAAACCCAACTCTATTAAATTTAGTTTTGGTCTTTTTTTGCGGTTTGAATGAGCAGTCACTTGTTGACTTGGTGTCTTTTTATCTTTTTTTGTTCTCAGGCCTTTGTGGGATGGTGGCCCACATGATGTTTACTACCATATTCCAGCTGGCTGTTGCCACCGGGCCAGAAGATTGGAGACCCAAAACATGGGACTACAGCTGGTCTTATTTGTAAGCAACTTTAACCTTCATCTCTGGCTGTTTTGACATTTTTACTCACTAGATCAAATAATCACGGCCCAAATTAAGGCTCACTACCTTCCATTTTCTAAACAATCTTTTGCCTCTCTGGCTTGAGACTCATCCACAGCCACCGTATTGTATGCAGGCGCTCGATCAGTCAGCTAGGCAGCAGTATTGTCGGTTTAACTGAGTTCAAAATTCCATGATGAACCGGACATTGGTAGACAGTGGTTCTACTGTCCACAGCCAAACTCTAGCAGACTCTTTCTGAGGTTGTAACAGTAGTTTATGTTTCCAGGAGTCACACTTCTGAGGTGAGGCATGCTTTCCCATTCACATTTCTGCACAGGTACAGCACCTCGATTCTTCTTTTTATAGCCATTCTATTGTAGTTTTGCTCCTGTGTTTGAAATAATAAACTGTTGTATGGTGCAGCTTGGGCCAAGATTTTTACCTGTCAAAACAAGCTTAAATCATAACCCCTGCACCACTGTGCTTACAGTTGGTATGGAGTGTTTGTGTTGATATGCAGTGTTTGTTTTTCTCTAAATGTGGCGCTGTGCATTATGGTCAACTACAGGACATTGTTCCAGAAGTCTTGTGGTTGGTTCAGATTGACCTCTGCAATCCTAAGCCATGCTGCCATGTTCTTTTTAGAGAGAACATGCTTTGTGCTGGCAACCTTTGCACACAATAGTCGTTCAGAATGTTTTTAATTTTGCTGTCATGAACTTTAAGTGAGTTTTAGCTCTGTGGATTTTTGCACTTTTCTGAGCATTGCACGGTCTGACCATGGGATGAATTTGCTGGGATGCCCATACCTGGTTGTGGCATTACTTACGTATTTCACATGAATGAAAAACTTCCAAAACGTCAGCTTTTACAAAAATTCTCACACTTTTTGATCATTTTAATTGGTACATTTGATTAGGAGCACCTGGAACAGTCAGATTGTTCAACTGGCTTTCACTAACTGCACCAAAACTACGCGATTATGTGCAGAAGAGATGGTACTCACTGAACAATGAAGATGAAGGGTACCGGGCACATTTAAAGAGAAGGATTTGGCATGTCTGTTGCTACACTGTGCAGTGTTGCATACCTGCCCAAAAATCTGGGAGTTTTAGTTTTGCCATTTGTGTTTTTATTTTTGTTGACAGATGGGTTGATATTATGACTGCAGTGTATGGATGCATGTATTCCAGTTATTCACAATAAAGACTCAGTAAATGCTTTGCTGGTGAGTTCATGGGCCCAATCGCTAATTTTGGGTCATACTAAAAACAGCTGAAGATTATAATCAGTGTTAGAGTCAGAAGAAGAGGAGTATCAAGAGCATGTTTATTAGCTGAGGACTTGTTACTGAAAAGTCGTCAATGCAAAGGTCTGTCTCTCGGCTGTCAAGGTAGCTGACACGATTGGTTATATCCGTAGGACTGGATACAGTTACAACTACTGAGTTGGAAGGCGACAGAAGCCCTGGGAATGGGATTACATTTTACCAGTTCTTGATTGTAAACTAAAATAGCACACAGCACAAACAACACTGCTGGTACGTCTGTGTAGAGCCGTGTTTATTGTTGGGGTTCTTACAGCTGCAGCTCAGCAGTAGGCTAACCCTCTTTTTAACCCTCTCCACAGATTAGCATGGGGCTCTTTCGGCACCTGCATGGGGTCTGCAGTGACGGCACTGAACCGCTACACAAAGACAATCATCGAGTTTAAATACAAACGGCGGAACATCGAGAAGAGCCTGATGATAAAGCAGAACATGATGGAGATGAACGTCCCCGAGCAGATGTGGGACATGTACCTGACTACTGTGCCGGTTGATGCCGAGGCACCTCTAGAACTGCCGGTCAATGGCCACAAGCCGTCCACAGGAACAGCGTACGAGGTCGAAATGGACAATGTACCAGAACCACAAGGAGAGGCGTACTGTTAAAGATGGAAACGTTTCTGGGGTTGATTTCCTGGACCTACACTGACTCTTGTTCTTGGATTTAAATATTTACTTCAGGACTTTTTTTGTATATTTTGTTCCTCTCCACACACCAGATGTGTCTGGTTCTTAAAAAAAGATAATGTGAGAAGTGGGGAAGGGAAACGGGCTACATTTCCCACTAAACTGGATGTAAATGCTCCTGATGAAAGACTGATCCTTCATTTCTGCTTTAGCTTCTGCTGAGCCAGCCTGTTTCATTTATGTTTGATCAAACTGTCCTCTGAAGAACGAGGCTCAATGATCTGCTCAGCAAGAGGAAGAGAAAATTACCTCATTCTGTACCATCAGGGACGTATCGCCGAATCACCGCAGGTCTACCTGCACAGACTAGACTCTGTTTGAAGTGTCCAGTAACATCTGATGTTGGACAGTCGGTCAGCTATAAAAGATTTTAAAAAGATGACAAATTAATGTCAAATAGCAAACTGGGACACAAATGTCTGCCAAGACATACAAAACAACCACTGAACCTGTGAAACAATCACAAAACAGCCACTCCAACAATGAAAAAACCCAAGACAGCTGCAAAGTTTGTAGATATTCTCCACGACTGACTGTTCAGGATTTGTTTTTTTTAAAGAACATCTCTTGATAAGATGTTACATCAGGAATTTGCCTTTTCTGTCAACTCCCCTGAAACAGCTGCTGTCTTTATACTCTGGTACTTTTGATGTGAGACATGCTGTAACTCAAACGCTGACAGCATCAGGCCGACACAGAAGTGCAGGAAAACATGTTTACAGGAGTAAGATTGACATCTGTTGGAACAAAAGCAGACAATAAAAAACACAATATCTCTCGAGCTCACAGTTTGTGTCACTGAGGATGTAATGAAGATGAAATTAAATACAGCTGTGCTTTTCACTGACTTTGTTGCTCTTCTAAAAACTAGCAAGCAAACCCAATTAAACGCTCGATTGTGGCCAATCTCTTGTCATGCTGCTGCTGCTGTTGCTGTGGGGGAATTAATCTCATCAGCTGGCGAGAATCCAGCTGTGCTCGCCAAACACGCTGATTTCATCTGTGATTCGAGGCTCGTGGTAACACCGGAGCCCATTTTCCCCACAATCTTTCTTTTTGTGATTAATTCTGCTGCATTTATTAACGTAGGCTCACTATAACAGAGTTATATTACTAATAACATTGATACCTAAACAAGCTTCTACATTACACTGCGTCTTAGTTCCATATGGTTTGTATTACACATGGCCAAAGTTTCAACCAAAGAGGTCAAAGTATGTACAAGTAATACATGTGAGATAGGATACTTTAAACACTAAGGTTTACAAAGTCTTTTCTACTTTTGCCTCTGCATGATTCTGTGATTAGTTACTATTTATGCTAATTGCAAGCAATCTCTCAGTCTAAAGCTGGATTGATCAGCCAGGAAAAATTTAATCAACTGCACTAATTAGCTTTAGTCCACTTCTGTTAACTGCAGATTAGGACCTACACTGCCTTCTTAATATACAGACAGAAATACATAAAGTCTCTGGCCACAGTGTCAAATTATGAGGTCAGTGTATATAAAAGTAATTCCTGTAAATTAAAATCTCAGACTCTACTAGTTTGTTTTGGTTTTTTCCCCACGCTTGCCTCTGTATGATCTCATACAGTGGGGATATCCACTTTATGGTCAATCAACCCTGAAGTCCCACTCATCTGCTGTTTATGTGGGGCAGCCAATCATCAGAAAGCTTCTTTCAAACAGAGCATGAAGTCAGGGGTCACACCAAAGCCTAGTATGAGATAAATAAAACTTATTTTGAACTGTGACTCATGCAAAGCTACTCTAGTGGGGTCCAGGAATAAATATACATGTGGAAATGAGCAGATGTCCCTTTATGTAAACTTTTTAATATAAAAATTGTATTATTTACTCTACATATCAACTACATAATTCTGCATGTATAATATAATAATACGCTTGTATAGTATAACAAAGGTTTTTAATTACATTTTAATGAATTTTATTGGTAGAAAATTCAGTCATGCATGCACACAGTCTGATATTTTTAAAAGAATCACAGTTTATCTGTTAAACTGTTCTTATTATAATACAAATATCACCTTCAACCCATTGGTTTAATTATATTTTTGGTTATTTTATCCAAATATAGTCCACATTACATTTAAAATTGTTTAAATGTACATTGAATGATGTGAGATTTCTCAATTGTACATTGCACACTGTGCGAGTGTAGTTAATTAGAGGTAGAATTACAGTATGTAGTCTAAGGAGCTTGGAAAGAAAAGCGTCTGGACTCCTTAAACTATGAAGACCTGGATGACTGAGAACCTTCACAGACATACAGCATGTAGGTGCCATAGAAGCTGCAGTCAAGTGATGACAAACTCTTTATATCTCTGCTCTGGTTGTTCTTCAACGTACTTCTTTATGTACAAGCAGGAGACATGAGCCTTTAAGTTCTCTTCAACCACAAAGTCCAGCGCAGCCTGTTAAGAAACAAAACAAACATTAAAACTACTCAGAAAAAAATCACGTATGACCTGAAACGAGTTGACTGACACCTGGAGTTTTACCCTCGACAGCAGAGCTGCAACACCATGGCCCCTGTATGTCTCGGGTACGAAGGTCGACATCAGGTCCACCTCCTTCTCCCCAGTGAATCTGTATTTCAGCACCCCACATTCATGGTCCGCTAGAAAGAGGACAGTAATGGCTCCTTATTACAATAATATTAAGCAGATGCTTATAGGAAGAAAAAAAAAATTAAAAATCACCACATGATTTTTGTATTTCCTAGATTAAATTATCTCATGCTATTTCATAGAAAGTAATACAGCTCATTTTCTTTCAAATGGGGAACTTGTGAAACTTTCAGCAAAATTAAATCAGTTGGAACAGAAAATACCAAATTCCCATCAAAAACACCTTAATTTAAACCCCAACTTCTCCCCTGCAACTTGTTGTGCTAGGTCTTGACTTAGCAAAGATTTCACCAAAATACATTAGTACAGATCACAATAAGTATGCCGATCTCTTAGCTAAGTGGCACTGAACCCCTTAAAATATATGACATTGGTATGGGTTAAAAAGAAGCTGACTTTAACCAAAGAAACCATTAAAACACACATTTTTAAATGGAATTTCGCTGAGCGCTCTGATTGCTACACACAATTTATGTGTGAGAGGGATTTATGTGTGAGAGGGATCCAAATAAACAACTGAAAGAGAAACACATCACACAACACAATATTGAATTTAAAATAATTAATCATCTCAAATGTCCTCCATCAGGCCGCGACGACACCTCGGGCTCTCTTAGAGGCTCTACGCGGGAAGGGGAGCTGCAACTCGGGCTGTGTGCTTACCAGTACTGCTGCCTGCGGTGACCGTGAAGCGCTGGTTACGTCGGTCATGTTCAACCTTTAAACTGCCGGCGGAGCTTAACGTACTGAAGGCGGTCTGAGAGGATTTCAGTCCGTGACTCAGTGTACAGACTCTGGAAAGTATTCTAAAAGCCATTTATTTTAAAAATTAAATTAAATAAACAGCTAAAACACGACAGCGCGTCGACGATCAGGTCTTCTCTGACTTGTCCGCCAGAGTGCGCCATGAGGCAGGAGTTAATCATTAAATTCCTTTGACCTTCAAAACAAAATAATGGGATTCATAGGATATTCATTTCACTGAAAACTGTCATATCAGAACAGTAATCCTAGTATTTTTTATAATTATTGGTTCCATTTCTGTAACTCTCTACTGAGAGACATTATAAGAGAGAAATTTGGCACTGAAAGAACCACAAGTTGACATCTGTGGTTGGGAACAGAGTTTATAAAATGATTTTTAAGAATAATTGTTCCATGCATGAAGTTTTTATGTCCCACAATTGAAATTCAAGTTAAAATTAATTTCGATTTTTCTTCAAAATAACTGTTCAATTAAGAGCCCAGAGGTGTTTCAAGATGATTGATTTATTTAACCCAGTGATTTTATTTCAAAGAGCACCTCGGACAAAAGCAGCCAGGATATATTTATATAGCTGTGTGTTTCTTCACAGTCATAAATTTCATGACCATGAAACATCCCTAACTATTTCGATCATAAACATGAACCCAAATATGAAAATATTTCTGTATCTTATTTCCAAGCATTCTGTTAAAGCTCAATAACATCTTTCATGTAAAAGCTGTTTGTAAATGTATCTGTTAATTTGAATCAAGTAAGTACAAACATTTCCAAAGTGTGGCGTAAATTATAGAGCAGTAAATACATATATATATATGTATATGTATAAACATATATATCTATATCTATAGATATAGATACAATTTTAAGTTCTCTGTGAGATTTAGTCAGTAAGGTATGGAAGCTGGTTTCTTCTTCTTGAAAAAAAAAACGCCACTCTGAAGTTACAAATTTCAAGTTAGTTTCTTGAAATGTCAACTTATTCAGAAATAATTTGAAATTTTGAGCTTTTAGCAAGCTTGTTATTTGTACAGTTTATTTTCAGTGGCAGTAGTGAAAGTAATTATTACACTTCAAACCATGACTCATACAGTAAATGACACATTTCATGATGAATGAATAATGAGTAAATAGTTCATATTTTAATAATATTTCATAGTTAATACTTTGATTATAGTTTAAATACAATAAAAATTCCATTGTCGCCATAATAAGTACTAAATTATGTGGTCATTTTCAGGAAATTCTTTCTAAGATCATGTGAAAATTCCAAACTTGTAAAATAACATTTGTCCATAGTCTTACATATGATCTCGGTGCCAACAATAATATGTTAACAAGCCTTTTTTAAAAAAAAAAACAAAAAAAAAAAACAACAACCTACAGCAATAGGTCCATAAATTCGGCAACAGATGCAAAATCTCTTCAATACGTCACCTTCTGATAGAACTGCTATGAAAACTAAAGAAGAAGTGAACATTTATAAATATGAGTAAGTGCTGTAAGTCCTGTAACTCCTGATTGTTGAGTTTTAAGGAAACTCTGTTTATTAAAATGAAGAAAATCAATATTTTACACACAAATCTGAGTATAAGACAAAACACTAATCCACAGGCTGGATTTACCCACTTAGGAGCTCAGAGGCAAACATTTGTTGTTGGACCCCTGTTGGCCCCCACTCTGTGTGGCAGCTTCATGATTCATGAAGATCATATCGCTGATTTTCCCACAATTCAATTAAACCAACAGCAACAGATAATGTGATGTGGATTAAATCTGGAACTGATGCGCCATGCGCACGAACATCAAATGATCATTAAAATATCTTTGACTTCCACTGATTTGTTAAAAACCTCATGTCATGTGTCCCATCATCCCGGTGCTGAGGCAGTATCTACATCTCAGCGGCGATGGCGGCGTTCTTCACCCCTGCACCAATCACAGCAAAGAACACATTTGGGAAAAAGGACCTGGCGTAAATGGCCATCTTAGGGAGCGAGGGAGCAATCACCACCTCTTTCCTCTTATTGTTTAAAGTCTTCACAATCTCCGCGGCGGCTTCATCAGGAGAAACGCCGAGGGGCTTCTTAGTGTACAACACTGCAGTGAGCCGACAGGAAGAGGAAATAACACTCAGCATTTTCAACAATAAAAGAAGTGTTTGAACATCTGTCTTGCCTCCTCTGAGTTTACTCACACGACCACAGGGATTTGGAGGTGGCTGGGGCTCCAGACGCAGAGCAGCTGATGAAGTTGTGGCTGATGGTGCTGACGGAGATGCCGTACTCCTCCACCTCCGCTCTCAGGCAGTCAAAGAAGGCCTGAACAGCGTGTTTAGAGGCTGCGTCTAAGATACAGAGTGAAACCTGTCATCATCTTCTCTGAGGAAACAGCAGGAATAATCTAAACTTGTTTTCTAATCTAATCTAAACTCTGCACTGGAATTTTAAAATGTTTACATTCAAATTTTTAAATATCGTCTTTGAAGGAGTCTGAAAACTTTGATAATGGATTGTTTTAAGTCATTTTTAATATATATATAAAAAAAAGTCCAAATCTGAATACTTGCTGCTTAATGCTAAGTGTTAATGGTAACTCAATGTTAGCGTTAGGCTAACATTAGTTATTTAAAATGAACTTTCTTCATACCAATTTGAATTTTTTTCAATAAAATAATATTTTTCAAATATATATAATTTTTAGTAACTTAGATTTTTTTTCATATTTTTTTGTGTTTATGTGCAATATTGAGAAAAACTATTGGCAGAAAAATAGAGAAAATAACACATCACCATTTCTTGCATTTAGCTACTAAGATTATTATTAATTCTGCTGTTACCAAATATCAAAGAAATGAGTAATTAGAACTGTTGATTCTTGTCAAAAATCTCGAGTTTGCTTTGTAACTGATCAGAAACAAAATACAGACTGAACTAACGTTTCTGTTGTTTCCACAGAAACAGTTTAAGCAGTTTTACAACAGATTACCTCAACATACAGCAAATGAGTTCACCATAAACTAAAACCAGTTTTTGTAATACGAACATTATGCAGACTGAAGTTATCTGATGTTTCATGAAAAAGGGAATTTAAAAACTCACAGGTACTGCGAAAAGGCACAGCTAGTCGCCCTTGGATGCTGTTAACCAGCAGCAGGTGACCACTTCTCCTGGAGATCATGGAGGCCAACACGCCTGAAAGAGAAATTCAGCCTTCATCGTCTCACCCTTAGAAGGTCAAAGTTGAACATGTTCCCATCATCTACCTTTAGCCAGAGTGACGGGCCCAAAGTAGTTGTTGTCCATCAGCAGTTTGTCCACCTCCAGAGACACAGTCTGTGCTGGAGCTTTCACCTTCATGCTGCTGTTAAAGATAATAATATCCAGGCACCCATAACAGTCCAGGATCTCTGCGATTGCCTCAGGCATGCTGTCCGTATCTCCAAAATCCAGCAGCACCAACTTAGGAGGAAACGTCTGAAGAGGAGAAACAGCAGAGGAGGTCTGCATGGCAGCAAAGTGGTGACTACATCTCATTTACTTTCACTTGTAATGCAGTACTTATGATTTGAGCAATTAAAATCTGTTTATTATTAGTAGTAATAGTAATAGCAGTAATAATAGCTAACATGCTGAAAAACACAGAATTTACATAAATGTGCAGAGACAGAAATAATATAATTAATTGTTTGTGTTTCATACACAAAAGTCTTTAGAAGAACAAATGTGGAAGGTTTTGAGTTTTTCTTGACGGGTGTGGTGCTACGGTGAATTTCAGTGTAGCATCATGTGTGACATTTGCACGGTGGGCTCTACGTGACCTGCAGCAACATTAGTGGCTGTTCTATAAAGCCAAATAGTGGTCACAGGAAGTGATGTGACAGCAGAACAACAGCCAATTTATATTCGAGTCTTCTTAATTCCTGTTGTGTAAGTGGAAGAATTTTTTTTCTTATTGACAAAATGCACTGAAGTGTTGGCTTCATGTTATCATTCTTTACGCTAAGAATATCATGTCAGGATTTTGTGCCTGATTTGTGGTTTTAATTTTGGGATTTTTGTGTGGTGATGTTTTGAGATTTGTATTCTTATAAGTTGTTTCCTGGTTGGTTTCTTTATGTTTGTATTCACATGTTTGAGTTTTGTTCTCTTCTTGGTTGTGGTTTTGTTTTTATGTAATTACTTGAGTTTCTGTTTATCCTGCCTCCCCTGTGCCCCAGTGATTTGTTTATTCCCTGTTTTACTTCCTGTTTTATTTTGGTAGTTTTTGTGCTGTCTGTCTTTAGCTTTACTGTCTTTATCTTGTTATCCCTTGATTGTTTCCACCTGTTTCCACCTGTATTCAGTCTTTGTATATTCATAACTGTTGTCTTCACTGTCTGCTCTACCTCTTTTTCCCCAGTAAATTCTTAGTGTTTTCCTAGTTTTCCTGATGCTGTAGTTATCTATGATATTCAGTTCAGTTTCTGTTTCAATTTTATTTTTATAGCACATTTAAAAGTCTCAGGTACATCAAAGTGTTTCACAGACAAGCCGCATTTGCGGGGTTACAGCAGTAAAGGAGCAGGAAAATACAATTATCAGCAAAAGATATACAGTTATAAGATGGTGACGTGGCAACAAGCATGAACCAGGGAAAAGTTAAAAACCAAGTTGTTTGGAAGGCAAGCTTAAACAGGTGGGTTTTTAAACGTGATTTAAAGGATTGGATGGATTCCGACGCACGGACATCAATCGGCAAACTGTTCCAGAGTTTTGGGCAAAAGCAAAAGCACGATCCCCCCTACTCCTCCGTCGAGACATTGGTTGCATTAAGAGCCCCTGGTTAGAGGATCTGAGTGCTCTCGTGGGGATGTATAGGTCAAGGAGGTCGATTAAGTAGCTGGGTGCCAATTTATTTAAAATTTTAAAAGTGTATAAAAGGATTTTAAAAACCATACGGTATTTGACGGGGAGCCAATGAAGGTTGGCGAGGGTTAGCCTGATAAGAGGGATGAATTCATTAGAAGTGAGATGCAGGGTCCTATAGTGTTCAGGGCATTTTTGATAATGCGAGAGGGAAGCACATCGTGACGAGAGTTAGAGCTTTTCGATTGGCCTATTAAGGGTCAGAAAAGATACAGGTTCTAGGACCGTTGAGGGTTCATATTATCTATGAAGCTTTGATAAAAGAGCTTGAAGCTCATGAAACATCAAGTCTTCATGCACATCTGTCGCTTCACTTTGATCTTTTCAGTCAAACCCTTAATTAGGATCCGATTAAGGTGATTTTCACATAATGTGATTATATGAAAAACGGGTGTCTCATACTCAGAAGCTCTCTGGCTTTGTTGCATTCAAACATTTAAGTCATTATTTCACACTGCAAACTCTGATTATACTGAACAGCAAAAACTCTGAAATTACTCTTTTTATGTGGAGCCTAGTAATTCTGAAAAGGTGGTTCAAGTTAATTCAAAAATGTTTCATCATCTTAAAAGGGAAGAAAATGTAAGTTTTCACTTCTTCATTTTTTAAATTACTTTGACATTTACAATCCACCAAAGACCCTAAGAGCAGCTCCACCAGCAAAAAATGCAGCCTGGTAATAAATGCCAGTGAAAAGGAAGCTTTACTGCACATTATTAGTGATTACATCTTTTACAGTGTTCTGATTCAATATATTGCCCAAAGGATTTTTCTCGTCTGACATCCCATTGTTAATCCACAGAGTTTACTGAGATGTTGGGCCAGTCTTTGCAACCACAACAGCTTCAACTCTTCTGGGACGGCGTTCCACAAGGTTTAGAATTGTTTCTGGGAATTTTTGACTATGCTTCAAGAGGCCCATTTGTGAAGTCAGACACTGATGTCGGACGAGAAGGCTTGCGTCACAGGCTACACTGTAATTCATCTCACAGGTGTTCTGTCAGGTTGAGGTCAGGACTGTGCCAGTCAAGTTCTCCCACACCAAACTTGCTCATCCATTTCACAAGTCTCCAGCACAGACTTGTGGACAGGTGCCCAGCCATGTTGGAACTGGAAGGGGCCATCCCCAAACTGTTTGCACAAAGTTGGGATCACTCTACATGCCTAGGTTTTTTACACCTGTGGTCATGAATGTGATTGGAACACCTGAATTCAATGATTTGGATGGGTGAGTGAATACTTTTGGCAATATAGTGTACTTCACTGAGTACTTTGTCAACGGTCCTTCGGTCTACGAGCTGTTATAATCTCTAATTTCAGTGCTTTTAGACTTACCACTGTTGGATCCGAAGAATTTGCCAAATCATCAGCGAGTTCTTCGAGTTTCTCCCAGTTTTTCCCGCAGAGGATCAGCCTCGCGCCTCCTTTGTGAAACACGCCTGCACACTCTTCACACAACATACAGAACTGCTAAGAAACCAAGTTCAGTTTAAAGATGCTGTGAAAAGGTTCACCTAAAATTACCAAAGTGTGTGTGTGTGTGTGTGTGTGTGTGTGTGTGTGTGTGTGTGTGTGTGTGTGTGTGTGTGTGTGTGTGTGTGTGTGTGTGTGTGTGTGTGTGTGTTACCTTTTCCAAGCCCAGATAAAGCATCAGTTATAACCACCACCTTGTTGCGTACAGACTTTTTGGACAACAGTCCCATGATTACACCATAGAGGTAGAAAAATCCAGCAGTTAGCAGGACCACGCAGGGCACCAGGAGCACAGTGGTGGTCCACGTCGAGTCCATCTCCTGAAAAATGTTTTAGTTGTAACATGTAGGAATGAAATTAAAGGATGATTCTTTCTAGATATTTGATATATGTCAAACGTTTGACATTTTGTTGACAAAATGTTGAGGAAACACAGACACACCTCTAACACAGCGTGGGAAACTGTTAGTCTAGCCGAGAAAAATCAGTCCTCTAATGACCTCGGTTGGCAGTCAGTACAATTACCAAAGTGTAAAAATGTAATTCTGCCTTTTTGTCAGGGTTTTGTTCTGCGTCTTAGCAACGACAATGGGACTCCAGCTGCTGTGTGAGCTGTACAGGTGCTGGTAGGTGCTCATTTACAGCCACAAATGCTCTTGAACTCGTGGTTAGGCACAAAAAGCATGTTTCAAGTCTGAAACATGGATTTATGTTTTAAATTGAATATTATTTGAATTTTACTGATGCAGATGAGATGGGATGGAAGTGAGTCATTACATGCGTTTCATACCCAGAAGCTCTCCGGCTCTGTTACATTGGAATCCATCTCACCCTTTACAACCTTTTTTAAGTCTAACTATGTGTTCTTATGACTCTGAAACAAAAACAGAGAAGAGTTTTTAAACCACGTTCTTACACCAGTAATCAAAATAAAGACAAATGAGAGATCATTAATGTCTTTCTTCTGTACAGACAGTATACTTGGATATTTTAATATTTATACACAAGTTCTCATCAACTACTTGATATCAAGTCCAGCTTTTCACACTATTATTTAAAGTCTTTAAACAAATTTGTCTTGTGAATCGTAGGGTTAGAGTTAGGCATTAGGAAATGATGCCAGATCCCTGGATGGGTTACCATATCTGTGATAACCACTAGCCAGTGACCGTCTGACAGTTGGACCTGCTCGTCCTCATCACATCCACTTTTTTTAAACCAAGATGGCAACGGAGAAAATGTTCATCTCGAGGCTTAAAAACACGACCTCAGAAACCAGTGGATGACGTCACTCTAGGTACATCCATCATTTATACTGTTTATGTAGCGCAAAAGATAAAAATGGCAACAAAAAGATACAAAAAGTTACTACAAAGAGAGAAAAAAACAAGCCTGCAATAAGAGACAAAAATGACAGTAAACACTAGAACACAAAACACAAAAAAATCACAACAGGGGAAAACTAAGAAAGAAAAAACTGCAAAGCAAATGCACAAAAAAGCAATGAAAAGACAAAGTTGCAGGAAAAGAGAAAAATAACAAAGGAACAGATATTTATCCAACCGACGCACACAAAAGGCAACTGCAAAACAAAAAAAATATAACAACAGAGAGACACAAAATTAGTTTAAACAAAGAGAAAAAAATGACGAGATAAAACACAATCACAAATATAAAAAAGCAAACAGACACAAGAAAAAAAAAAGTTGTGAAAAGAGACAAAATGACAACAGGTCCAGTGTGAGTCTGGATTACTCTGTACTCAGTCTTTGGTGACTGAGATTGAAAGTACGACAAATGCACAAAAAACAGCAACAAAAAGACACAAAATGACTTCAGTGTAAAGTTACTTGGTGTTTAGTCCACTGGCCACCTCATACCACCATTAACTCTACACATTTCTCATCTGGCAGTGAAGACAGACACTCGCATGTTGTATCCAACCAGGAATTTGAGGATAACCTTTCAGTTAAGGCTCACCATGCCAAGCACTGGCTGTTCGTCCAAGAAGAGTTTTCTAAAAATACACTGCACTAAAAATAGATGCTGTGGCCCTCACAAAGGCTCAGTGTCACCCCGGACTCGCCAGGTTATTCCAAAACAAAGTCGGGAAATAACGGAGCACTTCTCAGTCCCTCTGCCTTCTGAGTCTGCGGTTGAATTTTACATTAAAGCAAAGTTTCCCCACCGTCCTCACATGGTCTCTGCACTTTGCATAACTCACAGCTAGATTATAATGAGCAGCTCATTTCTGAGTGTCTGAGCCACCCAACCTCGACATTTGCAAGGAATTGAATTAGCAGCCACCGCTTACCGCTTCCTGGGCCTCTGCAGGTAGTCGAGTTTAATTCCTCTCCTGAGGAGCTGTAGCTGCTCTGCTCAGCACAGCTCCTGTGACATGACAGCAGCCCAACCGGCCAGGCATTGCAATACTTTAGGATTTGAGCTCTTTTAATAGCAGCACAGCTGAGTCAGTTATTTTCCATGTATGTTGTCAACATGGTATGTTTAGAATGACAGGTGGGGAGGAGATGGGGCTCCTACTGGCTACAGGAGGCTGCCCCTCTTCTGTGACCCATAAATAATTACGCATTGCTGCATAAAACAGCACACATACTGTAAGTATTTCTAAGCATCCCGAGGTCTGTGGTTCTTATCTTGCAGGTTGCATTTTACCTGAAATAAGGGATTCAAATTCAATTTTACTACAACTTACACTGAAGCTGGGATCAAGAGCCCCAGGTGTGTTATATTGGTATCCATCAATAAATAATAAAACTAAAACTATCATGTTTAATCGTGATGAATGTGGCCTTATCACCTACACTGGGTCACATTAAGGCCTCAACAAATCAATGAATCAGTAAAATTTTAACGAGTAACAGCTAAGCACGAGCTCAGCCTCTACTGCTGTAGTAGTTGTGTTATGTAAAGGCAAAATCATCAATCTTTGATGTTGTTTATCACATTTTATCTAATACCTGAAGCTGAAAGCTTGTGGGAAACATTAGTAAAACAGGTGCAAATATAAAAAACCTTTGATCTTGTAGTTTATGTGTACGGCCTCAACTTCTGATGTGAAAACCTACAAATCCCAAATTAATGTTGTGTTAGTGTTTTTACACTAAGGTCAGCGGGTGGACCAGATATGAATTGGCCTATGTGTCTTTAGTATGACACAAGCTCTAACAGAGATGAAATCTGATAACCTGATGTGCTATTTTAAAGATACTGAGTCAAGTTTTGAACCACAATCCTGGTGCTAACAGGACTTTAAAAGCAGCAGACCACCAGGTGGACTCAATAACTTGGCAACTGTGGGGATGAAGAAAAGAAGAAAATGTTGCTCAGTGTTCACTGAAGTCCACGTCAGGTAAGCTATGTCCTAAAAGTCATTCCAAAACAAAGATATGTGTAACATGTTTGAAATGTGCAGAAAATTAATGCACCAAAACGTTAAAAAATTCAGGAGTTCTAACACTGTGTGACATACTTAAGCTGAAAGGACTAAATACCAGCTATAAATAAAACAGCAGGTAAATAATTTAAAATAATAAAGTAATACTGATAACGGGGAAGATTTAAAACAACAAAAACAATATAAAATGCAATGTTGTTTTTTGTTTTAGGGTTTTAATTTCTTCTTTTGCGACCGCTAAATGTTACAATTTTAAACTTCCGCTTGATTTTATTTTGAAGGGCTTGCCGGATGCTGTGAGTCTATCTTGACTCTGAGGAGCTCTTGGATTTTGCGCTGACAGAGCGGACAGGTCGCTTCATCTTTCCCGTCAGACACATCGGAGCCGCCGTATTTTTCTTTTCACAGCAGCGTGACACACATCATGTCGGATTTCGAGGAGTTTGAGAAACAGCTGAGCGAGAATCGACAGGGTGAGTGCTGCCGTCCGTCTGTGCCCCAGTTCGTTCTGCAAGCTAGCAGCGTAGCGCCGGCGCGGACCGTTAGCTCGCTCAGTTGGTTTTATGAATGAATATCGCGACCTGACACCAACTTCAGCGCGTACTTTTCCTCTCTATGACTCAGCTTAGTTGTCTTATCTGTGCGATCATATTTTGATTAGACTTCAGCCTGCTTCTGAAGCTGCTAAATCTGTCACACAGCCCTGGACGCAGTCTGGGTGCCGGTAAGAGCGCACAGTCAATTTTACCTGAGGCAGCAGGAGGCCAAACTCCAGGAAAACCGCGCACCTTTATTAAAAAAATAATCTTTGAGTGATGGATCGAACAGCATCACTAGGGAAGAAATTAGAAAAGGACAAAAAAATGAAGGAAACAGTTTATTTGTAATTGTTTCAGTAATAATGAGGAGTTGGAGCTGAGCTTAACACATACTTATCATCACTTTATACTTATGTCTGCGTGTATCTGCATATGTAATCCCTACACTAGTTTATTATTTTTAATACTATTTTAAAGCCTATTTCATTTATTATTTATTATCTGTTTTGAAGTTCTGTCAAAATGTCATTTTATTTTATACATTTTAATAATTAAAATTTTAATTTAAATTTAAATTTTTTTCATATTTCATTGGCTAAAAATTTTTTTATTACTTGGATGAATGAAAATTCATTCAAGTCGTGTTAGTCAAAAAAAAATATTATTAAAAATATATTATGTTTCACAAGCTCACGTGCCTATGAAAATATACATATATATGTGTGTGTGTGTGTGTGTGTGTGTGTGTGTGTGTGTGTGTGTGTGTGTGTGTGTGTGTATTAAAAATTGTAAAGAAAAGAGTAGAATATTGTTTTGTGATCAGATGTTCCTTCATTTGGTCAGCATATTCCAAGATAATGATGCCAGGATTCGTTGGGCTCAGATTGTGCAAGAGTGGTTCAGTAAGCATGAGACATGATTTTCACACACTTCTTGGCCAATGCAGACTGCACACCCGGTGCCACTGAGAATACTTGGGATAAGCTGGGATAACTTTATGCAGCGGTCCAACTCTCCCATCACTAACATCTTTGAATGATGTCACAGCAGTCAGACTTAACCCAATATCAATTTTGAATCTTTTTAACTTTTTCCCAGCTTCTCCAGTGAATATTTGCTATTATATTCATTCATTTAGGTGTTATTAATCTCTTATAATGCGTAATATACCTGCAATAATAAAAACATGCCAGCGAAGTTAAACAAGGTTTCCAGTCACAAAGAAAGAATAAAAAGTCAAACAGACCTCGTCCACAGCCTGACATTTAATCAAAGAGCTCCGGTACAGCTGGATCAGATCCACACAGAAAACAAGAATACCTCTTATCGATTTGTTAAAAGGTCTTAAGAACTGTACAGCCAAGAAGAAAGGCCACATTAAACTGCCACTTTTCTCAGAGATATATGATCAGCAACATATCCAAGGGTGTCAGACCCTGCAGGTACTACAGAAAGGAGAATTTCTTTAATTATCAGCGGTGAAAAGGGTAGATCTATTAAATATTTACACCATAATTATGAAGCAATTATCTGTAGAACTCAAAAGATTAAAGAGTTAATGGAATGACATGAAAATAATCAATTCTGCAAAAAGAGGCTGACACCCCCACTCATCTCCAGCAGAGCTGTTTGCACTGTCACATCCACAGTAGTAAATTGTGCTTCTACTGATGGAAAATTACAGCGATATCACAGCCTGTGAGGTTAAAAAACAACCACACCAGGGTTATGAGCTGCTGACCCATTCGGGCAAGTGACGCTGTTTCCACCGATCAAAACGAACCTTCACTAATGGCTGCTTTCTTCTTAGAGTCAGTATTTTCACATTAAAAGGCCATTAAACCACCAGACATCATTAACCCTCTGATGTTCAGGACTTCATCAGCAGAGACCCTAACCTTGTGCTGTCTGTCTGAATATGTGTAAAGTCTTTTTTCTCTCAAGTCTTTAAGGTACAAAAGAAATAAGAATTCTGACTGCCATGGATCCACATCTGTTTAAAGTTTGTCCATAACAAGGTCCTTGTTGTCCATCTCCAGAGCAGCAGGTTAGGGCTGGTTGGTCACTGATGGCGATGACACGACAGCCAACTGAATGAGGAAGAAATGAAAACTGTCTGTATCTTTAAATCCAGCCACCGGTCTCAGTATTTGCTCTAGCACTGCTTTAGCTGATGTTTTTCCTCTCTTATACTTTTATATTATCCCCTAAATGTGCTGATAAATTAAGTAATATTCTTTGAAATTAAGCTGCCGGTAAGTAAAAGAGGCCAGTAAAACTCTGATCTACTGGCCTGGATGCTCACTGGGGAAAATTTTTATGTTGAACTCAGAGTTTATTGAAGCTTTCCAATATTCCGGGCAAACTCCTGTGAAACTAGAGATGTCAACTTAGTTTTATTTCCTGGGAACCAGGCTGATCTCAGGTGAGGTGGACGAGTAAAATCATTCGGAGTGTACCTGAAGTAAAGCGGTGTCGGTACAGCCTGAAAACATTTGGTTTTATTGCTCAAAAAAGAAGCGCCGCTGCTCTGTCGTGTTTGTCATCCCGTGTTTTTCCTGACCTCACAGAGCGAGAGAGGGAGCGGCACAAGAAGAGGAGTCGCAGCGGATCTCCCGGACGAGGTGACAAGCATCGCAGCTGGAGCAAAGACCGAGGTAGCCGCAGCCGGGAGAAACGCAGCCGTAGCCGGGACAGGAAGAGCCGGGATCGCCGCAGCTCCTCCCGAGACCACAAGAAGCACAGGTGGAAAACTGCATGGCTTCCTAGGAAGGATGAGTCCGTGTACACCGTGTTTGGTTGTAGATCCTCAGACCATAAACAAAGTGAAAGAAATGTTCATTTTCATTACTGAATGAATGAATTCTGAATTCAATATTTTTGAATTCATAAAGTAGCAAAAGATGTCATTCCAATCACTGTCACATAAAGATACGATACTCTTTATTTACCCCAGAGATTTGGATATTCCTGCAGCCAAAACAGTAAACACAGGGGTGTCAAACATAAGGCTCAGGACGGCCTGGCCAATGAGCTACCAGAACTTTATCTGTAGTTTTACACATTTATTTATCACAATTTAAACCTAAAGAGTTGTATGGAACGCCAGGACGCCATAATGAATTAATTAAATACACCATTAAATAATTTATTAAATTCATTTTGGCACAGTTGACTCCTTCAGGTCTCACCATGAAATAATTTTATCTGTCGACCTCACCCATCAAACCCAGGGGGCGGGGTTAACACTGATGGAGTCAAAACCATTGGTTTGGCCTGGTGGCCATTGTTTTTAGCACACAACAACCGGCATGTTGAAACTAACAGAACTGAACTTTGGAAAAACCCTGTTTGTGTGTCACCAAATACCGTTTTAATATTGTCTGGTCGGTTTGTCAAGATACAGCGTCTTTGCAAAAGTGCTTCGATGATTTCGGAGATGTCTGCCCAGCCCAGTCTCACGGCAAAAACTGATGATGTAATATTTCTGTCCAGGTTGCAGTCTTCATGATGAAGTCTAACAGAGTGAACCATTAAACTTCAGTAAAACTATGCAGTTATGAAACGTAACTTTAACCTCAGCCAAACCGATTTGCTCAGTTGTAAATAAAACAGCGAAGTAAAAATGACCCGACAGACAGAACCTGAGTGAATGAAGTCCAGCGTTTAACCACTGAGAGTTAAAACTCAGGTGAGGTTTCAAAGCTGTGTGCCGGTGATTGGACATCAGCCGCTGATAAAGCTGGTTCGTCTATAAAGTGCTCTGTTGGGAAACAAGCTCCAGCAGCTCTACGCTCGGGAAAAGAACTATATTTACTTATGTTGTGCAGAAAAATGCGCCGACATTGCGTTATATCGAGCACCGGCTGCCCAGTCAAACTGTGACTATCACCAGGTAACGTAGGCGTGTCTCTTGAATTAGCAGCAGGTGTTAAACAGCTGACAGGTGAGGAGGAGGAGGATGCATGAAGGTAAACTGAGGGTCTGCTGAGCTGATCGCTGGTGTCGTGAGAAAAATGTCAGCTCGTTCTTTATGTTACAGAAGCACAGAGACACAAGACCAGGCGGAAAGAGACGATCGTTCGGTGAAAATGAGAATCTGCGAATGCAACATGTAGAACACGGAGAGTGGAATATGTAAACAAACCGGTTAACGTAACACCTCCCCCCACCCCCCACCCCCCGTTAAGCTGGAACACGGGGGCTGTGAGCTCGGTGCACTCTGTCAGCTGACTGTTAGCAGAGCTAGTGACATCTCTGAAAACATCTGAGCACTTTTGTGAACATGTTCTATGTTGACAACCTGACCAGACGTGAAGATTCCGCCATGACATTCGCGGCTAAAACACTGTTAAAAGTGTAGCTGGTGACAAAAAAACGGGGTATTCTAAAACTGTACACCACCACCATTGCTGCCTGTTCATTCTGGGATACCTGGCTGCCCCACACAAGCAATCGATTATCTAGGATCGACTTGTCTTGACTTACTTTGCACGGCAACCAATCAAATGTTAGAGAAGCTGCATGGGCAGTGTTAACCCCGCCCACTTAGTTTGATGGGTGAGGCTGACAGATAAAATTATATCAAGGAGAGAGATGAAGGGGACAAAAGTGCCAAAATGAATTAAATAAATAAATCATTAAATAATTAATTAAAACTGTCAATAATTATTTAAATGTGTTATTAATTAAATATGTCAATAATTAAATGTGTCAATAATTAATTGTGTGTTCACGTAACCACTGAAAGGTTTCACTCAGATGTTTTTGTGTTTTCTGCGTGCAGCCACTCTCCAAGACGAACGAGGAAGAAAAGGACCTGCAAATATTGGGACGTGCCTCCTCCTGGCTTTGAACACATCACACCAATGCAATATAAAGCTATGCAAGGTACCCGACTTGTTCTCTTTGCCTCTTTAGCCTCTAAATCAGACTTCAGCAGAGCTGCAGTGAGTTTCTGCTTCGCGGCTTTGTGCTCCCCGGCTCTCTAACTCATCTGTTCTCCAACACTGAACCCCGATCTGAGCTTTGCTACTTTACATGTGGGCTGGAGAAGTCAGACAGCCTGCCGTAAATCCTGAACCAGCTGAAACAGTCGTGTTTACAGCGCTGTCTGCGTGTTTTTGCTGTTCACTGCCACCAGGGTCCAGTGTAAAAAGAAAATAAAGGAATCGGTTGCTTTGGTTTGTGTTTGTGCTGTTGTTGATCCTTCAGCTCGGCCACGGCTGCAGAGGAGACAGGTTAAAACGCACAAAGAGCTTCTTTGTAACCGGAGTTTAAAAAACGATGAAAACTGTCAGTCTGTGCTAGGGTTGCAAAGGGGCGGAAAATTTCCGGTAAATTTCCCAAAAGTTTCCGGTAAATTTCCATGGTAAGTTAAGCTTGGGAATTTTGGAAATATTCCATATTGGAAACTGTCCATGGAAATAATGGGAATTATGGAAATTAATGGGAATTTAGGAGAACTAACTGGGAATATATTATTTCCAAGCATAAATATAAACAGAAATCATAAGAAAACCTCCATGCAAAATGTTTTCAACAGATATTTAAACAGATTTATTTGTAAGTACAGTAGAATAGAACACGTTTCAATAACTTGTTTCATGGATGAATAAAAACAGAAATGTTGAGTTCAATATTACCATCCCCTAACCCCGCTCATTCAAAAATGCCCCCTGTCCAAAAATCTCCACAAAGTCCCATTCAAAAGGTTAAATGAAAAATGCCACTTATCCTCCAAAACGTCCCATTAAACATTCAAATCTTCCTTCAAGCAATCCTCTTTTCTCATTTTTGCTCAGTCAATAGACTCTTCCTGGACCTCATCATCATCCAACAACATGTCCACTTCCTCAGCATCCAACTCTGAGTCTTCCTCTTCAGTGTCACTTTCCAGCTTTGTTGAGGATGGCTCTGTGTCAGGCTCAAAGAGCCGTAGGTTTGCCCGAATGCCGACCAGCTTTTCCACTCTCACATTTGTGAGCCTGTTGCGAACCTTTGTGTGGGTGTTCCCAAACAGTGACCAGTTGCGCTCGGAGGCGGCTGATGATGGTGGGATTTGGAGGAGGATGGAGGCTACAGGTGCAAGGGCCTCAGATTCACATAGTCCCTTCCACCAGGTGGCTGCAGATATGTGCTGGCATGACTGCCATATTCCATCCCCTTTCCAAAGGCCTTGCTTTGTTCGATACTTTGCCAAACTGCCTAGAACTTTGCCTTTATCAAGACCCAGGTGGTCAGACATGGCTGTAATGACCGCATAGGCACCGTTGATCTCTTCCCCGGAAAGTATGCCCTTGTCATATTTGGGGTCCAGCATGTATGCTGCTGCATGCACTGGCTTCATGCAGAACTCCCTCCGCTGTTCCAATGACTTGACCACAGCCGTTTCCTCTGCTTTCAGTAGTAGGGAAGTGGGCAGAATTGTCTGGATTTCTTCTTTGAGTTCTGCAAAAAGGCACTGGACATCTGACAAGATGGCACCATCCCCCTCTATCTTCGCTATTGCTGCTGCAATAGGTTTGAGGATTTTCTGACTGCTAGATACTCTTTCCCAGAACACATCATCCAAGATGACCTTCTTGATGTCACTGTCGATGCCTACAGACTGGGATATGGCCATCTCTTGCAGAGACTCCTTTCCCTCCAGAAGGCTGTCAAACATGATAACAACACCACCCCATCGCGTTATGCTGGGAAGCTTCAGTGTAGTACTCTTGTTCTTTTCCTTTTGCTTTGACAGAAATGTAGCGGAAGTTACTTGTTTGCCTTTAACATATTTCAGAACTTGCTTCACTCTCTTATTCAGAGTGTCCATTGTTTTTAGTGCCATTATGTCTTTTAGGAGAAGGTTTAGTGTATGGGCTGCACAGCCAATAGTAGTTATATGAGGGTAGGTCTCCTCCACATGTGCCCAGGCAACCTTCATTTTGTCTACACTCTTGTAGAACACAGGCTGAGGAGTGGTGATTATGTAGTTAATAATTCCTTGTCCCCTGATATTGGACCATCCATCAGAGATGACTGAAATACAGTCAGCTTGGTCAATGGTCTGTTTCACCTTTGCTTGAACTCGACTGAACTCTTCATCCAGTAGATGAGTAGACAATGCATGTCTGGTTGGGGGAATGTATGCTGGTCGGAGAACATTCAAAAATCTCTTCCAGTACACATTGGATGTCAGCATCAGGGGTGAGCCAGTTGCATAGATTGCACGAGCGAAACACTCATCTGTGTTTTTCTGGCTAGTGTCATCCATAAAATCAAAGAATCCTCTGATGCCAGAGGGACCAGGAGCTGATGAGTGGGTATCTGACTCTGATACAGCTGAAACAGATTCATTTTCCCCTTGAGTGGAATTCCTGGCTGCTGCATGTGTTGGGCCTTGAGGAATTTTTTTGCACTTTGCAATGTGCTGCTGCATTTTTGTGGCATTCTTCACGTACGTCTTATCACAATACTTACACATATATACAGATTTCCCTTGTACATTAGCTGGTGTAAAATGTCTCCACACATCAGATAGCGCACGTGGCATTTTTCTGTAAAATAAAACAAGAGCTTGTAAAAATGCTAATGCAATGCAAGAGATCGTAATAATACAATTGCAATATGATAATAAACAGATATAAATAGTAAGGCTAGCTAAACAACTGGAATGATCTTCAAAACAAAACAACCAAATGAGGAAGCTAGCATCTTCTTTATGTTATACTAGCTATGGCTTATTTAGCATCTAACAGATGCTAGCATTTTATTTAGCATCTAACAGATGCTAGCATTTTATTTAGCATCTAACAGATGCTAGCATTTTATTTAGCATCTTATCAGATGCTAGCATTTTATTTAGCATCTTATCAGATGCTAGCATTTTATTTAGCATCTTATCAGATTGCTATCTACCAGATTAATACATTTTATGTGATATTCACAATTTAAACATTTAATGAATATATTTTCCCATAATATCATCAAAACTTACCTCACTTGTTAAGTCCACAGGCTCAAATGTGTGCCTTTAATACTCTTTGTCCTTCAGGCTCAAAAGTGTGGTCCATGTGTACATGTGATGGAGGCATGCACAGTGCCAGTAGGTGGTCTCAATAGCCATGCAGCAAGCTTGTGCTCTGTACATGTGATTAAGGAATGGCATGGATATTCAAGTGTATTTGAATTGCATTTGTTTGTTTTTGTCAATATTATGCTAAAATATACTTTCCTCAACTATATTTAAGTTCCCTAAGAAGAGCCAACCTTCAATTTTGAAAATTCCCACTTTATTCCCATAAATTCCCGTTAATTCCCGTTTATTCCCATAAATTCCCGTTAATTCCCGTTAATTCCCATGGAAAGATTCCATCTTTGAAAATTCCGGGAATTTTGCAACCCTAGTCTGTGCTTCTCGTTCTGCTTTGCTTGATCTGAACAGGCAGTGCTTGGCTTCTTCCTCTTTTCTGCACAGCTGGTCAGCGACAGCGTGAAGTAGGTGTGAAGGTTGGATCTGGGATGGCCGATGGAGATGTCTGCTGTTATTATCTAATGCAGGGACGCTGTGAGAGAGCCATGGCGCTCTTTGAGTACTGGTGGTAGTGCTGTCCCTGCTCCAAAAGCCAATCGGCAGCCAAACCAGGAAACATATGAGCATATCATCTCATTCTATAACCCATTAACATGGTCTCTGGTAGCACTCTGATTGGAGGATTCAGAGATGCTTGTGTTAATTTAGACCAAATTATTTTATGTTTTTTGTAGTTTTTTAATCAGATTTGACAGAATCTATGCTCGTGTTTGTTCTGTGATGAGCTCTGAACCACGCTGACACCTTTAAACACTCGCTGTGCTTCATAAAACTACGTGTTTGTTGCTCTGCAGTCTGACTGTGGGATATTATCCCTGAAACACATTAATAGTGGCGTCTGTGTGCAGCTATTTGGCAGCAAACACTGTCCCTCCTTCGTGTTTCCTCAGCGGCCGGCCAGATTCCAACAATAGCTCTGCTGGCAACGTCCACCACTACTGGAGTAGCTGCAGCCCCGACACAAGTGCCCATAGTTGGCAGTCAGATGACGAGACAAGCCAGGCGCCTCTACGTTGGCAACATCCCGTTTGGAGTGACTGAGGTACTCTCGTGGTTGCTGTAGATTCGTACCAAACAGACCTGCTGGTGCGGCGCCTCAGGTTTGATTTCTGTCTCCTCAGGAGTCCATGGCCGAGTTCTTTAACGCCCAGATGCGCCTCGCGGGACTCTCACAAGCCCCGAGTAACCCCGTTCTCGCCGTGCAGATTAACCAGGATAAGAACTTTGCTTTCCTAGAGGTGAGGGTTCATATTACTGTTCAGTGTTTTAGGTTGGTAAAGAATATATAAATAACACTTATATATTTATTATTCGAACTATTTTTAACAAATTATTTTCTGTTGGTAGATAATTAAACTTTCTAAAAAATATTTGTTGTGTGCTTATTATTTATCTACATTTTCATTTGTTTATTTTTTATTGACCGTTGAAATCGCCCGTCCTTCTCACAGTAACATTACGTCATGTTCAGTTCTCAGCACAAGCAGCTTGTCTGAGAGGTCTGAGCTGCTGTCTAGCACTAGTTAACGTGAGGCGCACCGACGTGCTGACTCGCTGCAGGCTCTCACGGCTGCTGCATACATGTCCGTGGTGTCTGCGCAGTTTTGGCTTCTGCTGCGATTCTTCACAGACGAGCCGAAGGTTAAATCTCACCCTCCGTAACGGCTCACTGTAGGATTTATCAGATTCCTGCTGAAGCAGTCGTGTTAGTAGGTGTTATTAGAATTGTTCTTTGTTGGCGCTGTGACTCAGTGTGACTTTCTTTCCTAGTTTCGGTCTGTGGATGAGACGACGCAGGCCATGGCCTTCGATGGGATCATTTTCCAGGGTCAGTCGCTCAAGATCAGACGACCTCACGACTATCGGCCGTTACCCGGAATCTCAGAGCAGCCGGCGTTCCACGTCCCAGGTTTGACTCCGATGCTTTCTTCTTCTTCTCTTCAGAGTTATTTAGTGTCATTTAACGTCATTAAATTTAGTTAGAGTTAAAATGACCTGTTCTTACATGAAGCCAGACCTTATTTCCTGACATATACAAGTTCTTTTAATGGTGGATATTCATGTTAGCCAGGATGAGGTTTTAATAATGAGATCAGTACCGGTATATGTGAGCTAAGACCTCTGCAGGACGTCACAGTGAGCTTCTAGCTCTGCTGTGGCCACTCCTCTGTTTAGTTTCAGTATTGATTTTGGGAGTAGACTAGTTGGGATGAAACAATGACTGATGAAAATGGACGGAGATGAATAAACTTCTTATTATAATTGAGACATCACAGCTTTATCCGAGAAATCCAGTTCAGATCTGATTTAGTTCAGTCTAGATTTGATCTTGATCCCATCTATATCTGACAACACCTGTGATTTCATGAGGCCCAATGAGCACATGGTTAAAGGAAGTCTCAGGGTCTTGGCCCATTTTTCTTTGTCACAGGTCTCCCAAAGCATGTTAGTCCTGCTGCCTGGACGTCCTGGGATGACCTTGTGAGATGGGATTTAGGGTCAAGAACACCACCCCCCCAATCAGACCCCACCTCCCCTTCTGAACAAGCCTGTATTCTACACCACCTCCACATTGGTTTCTTTATTTGCGTTTGAATTACATGTGATGCTTAGTAAATAATCGTGTTAAATAGTCAAGATTACCGTTATTGACTAATCACACAGCCTTAGCATCCCCACACATTCTTTTGATTGAAATCCAATCAGAAGAAAGATAGTTTAAAGGGGCAGGAGCTTGTTGAACTGTGAGTCATGCAAAGCTACTCTACTAGCTGGAAATGAGCAGATTAGATTTTACTTCATGGGTCATTTGTGCTTTGTAAGCTCATATTTGTTTTGTGATTTGTTTGTTCTCTCTTCTCGTGGTTTGTGTAGGCGTCGTCTCCACTGTTGTTCCCGATTCCCCTCATAAACTGTTCATAGGAGGCCTCCCCAACTATCTTAATGACGACCAGGTATTTATCTGAGCGCAGGCTGAACAGCTGCGCTCAGCTTTCCTCACTTTACGCTCACATGAGGTTTTTGTCACCCTGAAACATGCGTAGTATGTTTTACGTTTCACATTTCTTTGTGACGTGAGAAATATATAAAAAAAATATGGTTAGTCTCGAGTAACAAGGCTTCTGATGGAAGTCAAAATAGCTGAAGGGACCGCATGGTGTAAAAGCACAAAATAGAAAACAACACAACATACAGTGCTTGTGCCTGTGTTCCATAATGTCACAGCTTTTATTTTGGTGAATCTCTGATTTTACATTAATCATTAAATATAAGTAAACTCCTTACACCTTTCTCATGCTAAGCTTACTGATTTAAGACAGGTAAGCAAAGTCCAGTATATTTAAAGTGACATGAATTTACTTCTTTGTGGTATTTATTCCAGTGGGTCATTATCAAAGAAAAAGTCCACCTTAAGAAGTTAAAAAAATTCTTCTTCTTTGCCTTTCTGGATTTTTCTGTTGTTTGTTGATTGGTAGGTGCCTTTAACAATATATGTATATATATATATAGCTGCACGGCACTAACGCATTAACTCGCTAACACGTTGACGCCGTGCAGCCCTTGCACGGGGCGATCCGCGTTAACTCGCTAACGGAGATTTGCCGCATTAATGCGGTTATGGCGTTAACGTCATTTTGACGAGATTAACGCTGACAGCACTAACATATATAAATGCTATATATACTTATATATAAGATTTATATATAAGTTTATATGGAGAATTCCTCTGAATGTTGAGGAGATATCGACTGAAATCGAGCTACAGCTGGGCGTACTTTAGTGCAGTACTAATTCTTACCACCAGATAGTGCAGTTTGTCAATTTAAAATGTAACATTTAAATGTCAGTTTAGCCTCATAATGAAGCAGTTCATCAAATAGGGCATCTCTGCACTAGCTTCCTGCATGTTTCAGAAGTTAAAGTTTTACTTTAATATGAAATGCTGAGCTCTTATGAGCCAGCTCGCAGCCTCAGAGTGTCAGGTGAGGCCTGGCTGTTGGAGTAAAGTGGTTCTGCGATCAGGACCCCTCAGTTTTGGAACAGTGAGACTCATAGATATACAGAAGGATTCATAAAACACCCCATTCAGTTACTAGAATGATAAGAACATTGTTATTTACAGTGGCATCATGGGAAAGGCAAATCTGGAAATAATATCAGAATTTCCCAGAAACATTTCAATACACCCCCTGATTTTAATTAAAATAAGAGTCATTACAAAAAGTACCTTTAAATGCCTTTAAATGGAAATTTAGTGCCTGACTACATACTCACGAAAGGACGTAGAAAGTCAGTAAACAACTCCAGAAACGCTGCAGCAGCTCAAACAAAAGGTGGCCTTTCCCTTTGCTAAAGACTAAAAAAACAGTTTGTTTTGTGCACCTGTACGCAGAGAAACTTAATTCTAACTGTCCATTCTGTCTCATTTAGCCTCAGTTAGTTTGCAGAGCACATGCAGCCTGATGTCTGTGATTCTCTGACTTATTTTTTCTTAATACTTGCAGTCACTGCCACTGCGTTGATACTCACAGCTCTTTCATTTTTGTTCCCCCACTTTGTCCCCAGCTAGGGGCCTGTAAGATCGTTAAGTCTGCGCTCATAATTTGTTCAGTAGTACTCATCTACTGCTGCCATGCCAACATGTAACACAAGGCAAGTAAGACATTCTGGTCCTCACACGGATACACTCCGAGTCCGCAGGTCGCTTACAGGCTACTTTCTTTCTCCCATCATGCTTTTGGAGCGCGTTTAAGATCCAGGGATTGATCATTGAGGTTTGGGGGTTGTGTTGGTGGAGTTTAGTTATTTTTTTTAACACCATCTACTGAATATGGGATTACTATTATATGCATATCTGTTTATATATTTGACCATGTTTGAACACTTCAATCGATTGTCTGTTTTGAAGCTAAAATACCACAAAATTAAGTCATTCCAGCCTCTAAATTATCCATAGACTCCATATTTTACAGTGTTTCCCACAGATCTGAATTCAGTTTGTAGTGGTTGCGCTCGGGAGGAGCCACGCACACACTAAAGGTTACGAATAATCAGTACAAAGTTACAGACACAGATGGTATAAAACATGGATGTAGCCTATTGATCTGAAAGCCAATGTAGAATTCAGTTCAGTTTTATTTATGTTAGGCCAAATCACAACAACAGTTTCCTCAAAGTGTTTTCTATTGTAAGGTAAACCCCCTCTAAAGTTACAATATAACTTTAAGCATGCCTTCTTCGTAAAAGCCTCCAGGGGGCGACTCCTCTCTCCTCCTTTGGTTGGACAGGAGAGTGTCGACTGTATACCTCAGCAACGTTTTCCTAATGACTTTATGGCCTCGGTCACTAATTTCAGGTCTTATAGAACGTTTAGTAAATCATGGTCATGGAAAGAATCAGAAATGAGGATTATGTAGTACTTGCTTGTTGCCTCTCCAGGGAGTCTATCATCCAATAGCACAACAGACTCCGACTCCACCATCTTTAACTGCAGCTGGTGACAGTCGTCCTCGTCCTGCTCTGCAGCCTCACAGTAGGTTCTCCAGAGCAGGAGAAGGACCGGTGCTGCCAGGGATAGTTGCAGTGCAGCTGGGTTAGTCCGTTGGACTGCAGGATGATAAACTCCTGGTACAACCTTTTTTCAAGAGTGATTAGAAAGAGACATCAGTGCTGTGCCTCTCCTTTAGCCTCCTGTACTGATGTAGATTTCCAAACAAAACCAGCATGGCAGCTTGCTTGGAGGCTTTCTTGCAGGTTACTAAAACACAGAAAAAACACATTAGAGGTGAGACACAAGCATCTCTGTGTTTATTCTAGTTTTCAGAGGAGTCATATAACCAGATTAGCTTGATTTGCATAAAGTAGCCCAAATAGTTAATGTAAATGAGGAGGTGCCGACTCCGTGGCTCATCTACCAAAATGCCACCCTGCTTGCATGTATGGTTTATTCATAGATTATGACTAGGAAGCGAGGAATTGTCACTTCCTGTGAGCAGCTGAATGACGTGAAAGGCCGCCATCACAGCTTCCTGCACATCAAGCCAGGCAGCAGCGATTACATTTTCAAAATATAAGCAGCACTATTAAATCAATCCCCAGATATACCTTTACCAGCCCAAAGGAAATTCTATATGTGGGAAACACTGTTTCAGCAAAATGGGGAAATGACTCAAAGCCTGTATTTAATTGATTAACCGACAAAGTGAAATAAGCTGCAGGGTTATTGATCATTCTCAGGACTTTGAACAGTTTTATGTGCTGGTGTTGTTCCTGAGTTTTCCCAGGAAGCAGCGTAGTAGTGAGAAATCTTTACAGTGTAAAATGCTCCAGCAGTGTGTACAGATCAGCCCAGCACCTTACGAGTGACTCACATTCTGCTTCTATGTGTCGTGGTCTTAAACTGCTTTCGAGTCTCAAATGGACATTTAGAATTCACTGAGTAGACAAACACATTCAGCGGTGAGTTCTCCAGCTCAGATCTCGCTCCCGGACTCTTGTTTGCAGGTTAAGGAGCTCCTGACGTCGTTCGGGCCGCTCAAAGCGTTCAACCTGGTGAAGGACAGTGCCACGTCACTGTCGAAAGGTTACGCCTTTTGCGAATACGTAGACATCAGCGCCACCGATCAGGTAACGGTGACGAAGTGTTTTGGTGGGATCTTGAGCTGTGCTGTTTGGCTACAGGTCTGTTTGCTCTTCATCAGGCTGTAGCCGGGCTCAATGGGATGCAGCTGGGCGACAAAAAGCTGATCGTCCAGAGGGCGAGTGTGGGAGCTAAAAACGCCAATCCTGTGAGTACAAGTGGCAACATGAACCTGTGGTCTCATTTTTTGCATCATGTGCACAGTCTGTGTATAAAAGAGGAATGCTGCCAGTCGCTGGTTTTGGATTCTGCACTTTGAGGCCTCAGCTTTAGCGTTTTTATGCTGTGTGTGCGCTGCAGACCTCCATCATAGAGACGCCGGTGACGCTGCAGGTGCCTGGGCTTCAGAGGCTCCAGAACTCTGGCATGCCCACAGAGGTGCTGTGCCTTCTCAATATGGTGATGCCCGAGGAGCTGGTGGACGACGAGGACTACGAGGAGATCCTCGAGGACATCCGCGAGGAGTGCTGCAAGTACGGCACTGTCCGCTCCATCGAGATCCCCAGGCCTGTCGACGGCGTGGAAGTACCCGGCTGCGGAAAGGTGATGTTTATACACTCTGTACATGTCCAGTGAGCCGCCATCGAGGGGGCGTTGGATTTATAGCCAGAAAATATATTATAAAGCGTAAGTAGCATCGATTCTTCGGGACTCACCGGCGCTTTTTCATTTCAGATCTTCGTCGAGTACGTCTCTGCTGCAGACTGTCAGAAAGCCATGCAAGCCCTCACTGGACGCAAGTTTGCCAACAGAGTGGTGGTCACCAAATACTACGACCCCGACATGTACCACAGACACGAGTTCTGAAAGCACAGACACGTCCCTCCTCCTCGTTTTCTGTTTGTGGGCTGGGCGTCAGTCTGCTTCCCTCCTCCTCTGATCGTCGTGATCCTGTCCTTTAGAGACCAGAGCTGGAGCAGTTTTATTGCTGGACTGCAGTGTGTGTGTGTGTGTGTGTGTGTGTGTGTGTGTGTGTGTGTGTGTCTTCAGTACTAAATAACTTCCAGCTTTTGCCTAACACCCAGACTGTGAGTGAACTCATTCTGAACTTAAAAGATACTCTAGTATACATAACATTTGCCGTAGAATGAATGTGACATGTATCTTACCTACACTAATACTGCCTGACAATTTCAGAGTAGCTATCTATCAAGTATGCACTGTACGAGAAAAAAAACAACCGTCAAATGTCTGGATTTTCTTCCTGAGCACAAACGTTCATTTCGGGTTTGAAAAGCCATCGTAATGTTTCTTCCGTGGCTTTGAGAAAAAGAAAGGTGTTCATTTATTTATTTATTTATTTTTCGAGAGTAATATTTCCTGCTATATATGTCACATGTTAATGTTCCTTAAACATATACAGTGCTGTGTGCTGCTTACATAGACCAAATGTTGACTTGTTTCATGTCAGTAAAGCCTGAATGGCGACTTTGTAAATACTGTCAGAGATACATTCGATTGGCGAAACACTAAAAGCTGCTTTAATTCGAGAGTAATCAAAATCAAATTTGAAAAGTTTCAGCTGGAAACTTTTGATCAGACAAAGGGACAGTTGACCCATGGTTAAACCCTCCACCTGAGGGGTGTATGTGATTCTCATTTCTAACTCTGCACCTTTATTCTGGGACTCCACTAAAGCAGCTCTGCATGATTCTGTTCAAAAACACTGTTATTCACTTTCATCCTTTCTGTGAAACACACCATTGTAGATCCTGCGTCTTTAAGACCCCCCCCCCCTTTCCTTCCCAAAAAGCTTACCTTATTCTGATTAGCCAATTTTGGGAAGAATGAAAAAAAAAACATCAAAGTTTTTAAAAAATACAATGTGAGAAGTGCAGACAGCATCTGGGGAATTTTTTTTTTTATCAGATTCGATTTGTGATTCTCCACAAGCAGTTTTAATGTGCCGCTCGTCACTGAAATTAAAGTAAATTTTGATAATGCTTCACAAAAAAAGTGCCCAGAGCAGTTTCAGGATGTCTGCCAAGGTGTGAGGCTATTTTTAGAGGAACTTTGTTAGAGCAACAAATGTTTATTTGGCTGTTGTGATACTTTGTTAGGTTACAGGTAAAAAAACAAAAACGCCTCCTTCTGGCCAAGCTGTGTAGCTCCATCATTATTTGCAGCACTTTTCAGCTTGATTTATTATTGATTACTGATAACTTTGACCTGGGTAAAGATCAGAACTCGTGATCAGTCATGAAAGCTAGCGGTTTTACTAAAACTCGGATACAGAAATATTTTATACGTTGCTGCCTTCATAGGGGATGCAGCAGTGTTTCAGACCTTTAAATACGATTTTTAAATACATTTTAACACGTTTTCTACATTTATTAGAGAGCGATTCCACTTCCTGGTATTCCCAAAGGTGGCTGTAGTTCATCCAGAAGACCAGCAGGGGGCTGAGTGTGACTTTTTCAATGAACTGAATGAATGGAGCCAAACAGCTAATAAAAATGTTTATGTTGTATCTTAGTTTTAGTATTAGTTAGTACCTAGTGTTGATAAAATGTGCTAACTTAAATGGTTAGTTTTTCTTACAGGGAGGCAGATTCGGCTCATAAAATCTTCGCCTTCTGCTGCTTGACTGGGTCTCTTTCTATTAAACAGGAAGTCCATGATTGGGGGACTAGAAGTTAAAATTCAAAAAAGTAATTTTCGCTTCTTCCGTTGTTGGTTTTAATCAGTTTCCACACATCATGTCACTTTCCTGCGTTATTTTTGTGAATAACCTGTTGTAGTGACAGTAAAAAAAGGTGCAAGGGTTTAACAAAAGGTCGACTGTGTCCGTCTAACCATAAATATTCAGAAATTAATTTTCAAAATCAGACGAAGTAACCATGGTCTTAATTAAAACCACAAAGCAGATGAACACATGCTGAGAAAAGCACCTTTAAGTTGTGTAGATAGCCAACTGAGCATTTTTTAAGCTTTATTGTTTGTGTGCTGCTGTTTTGCATCTGTTGAAGAAAATGTATGAAATTAATTTATTCTGAAGTATCTTAAATCTGCTTAGAAAGTGCAGGCACAAATATGAACTAAGACACCAGAGACTGGAAGGAAAGCCCGTATTTGCACATGCAGCGATGTTCTGTAGGCAAACGTGTATTTTATTGTAATAAACAGAACACATCAGATGGTGATAAACACACTGCTGTATTTTCTACAGTTTTGAATGGTTCAAAGGTTTAAAACATGTTTAGTTTGTACGACTCCCCATCCTTCCACGCCATCGCCTCAAATAAATGCTTGCATCCACCGCCTGGCTGCTGCTGTGATGTTTTTATTTCTGAACTATCTGTGAGATGTATTTGAACATACCCATTAAATAAAGATGAATGATAAGATTATTGATATAATAATTAGTTTCTCCTTAATGTTAACCCTTTATAGATGGATGGAGAGACCAGAGGTCACTCTTTTATGAGCACCTGCTGTGTTTCACTGATTATAATGTTGGCTTAATATATGTGGTGTTAATTACTGTGTGGTCCTTCACCTCCTTTATTTTCATGAGATAAATTTTACATCCAGCTGCTCTCCCTCTGATTCTAAGTGCTGTAAACATTACAGGTAGAACTTTAGAAAGCAGTCTTTTATTTTGAAAGATTTAAGTTAATGTGATTGCATCACTGCTGTTCTGAACTTGTGTATAGTTTTAGTATCCAAATTATGAGTGTTGGTAAGAACAACAAGTTTTGCTCTGAAGGTCAGTTTCTATATTCAAACTAGATGTAATGTGTCCTTTCATTTCCTGTTTATACTGTCAAAATAAATAAAGCCTATTACAGCGCAGTATTACAGTATTAATGTAGATATGCATCGTATGACTCCTGTCAATGCAGGTATGATGTACTGATATTATAGGATACCTGGCCAATGCTTGTCTACATTTCAGAATAAATGTGCTATGTTTTAAATCTTTATTGTTTCAGCAAAATTTCACAATTGGAGAAATAAATAAAAACAATTTTTATTTTTTTATTTTATATGTTTGTTTTTTTCATCTTCATCAGAGTTCTATGTAATATCGGAACCTCCCACATGAATATGATTTAAAACTGATTTTGTTATTATTAGCATACTGGATCTTCTGGTAATTTTATAAACAAGAAGCTGTTTCGGGGACATTAAGAAAAAAAATATTTTGTATGTTATACTTTTGTTGAAATGCCATGAAAACAGCAGTTTATTATTTCTGATATTATGTATTTCTGATGTATTTCTTTAGAGTATGTGTCTCATTTATAAGGAAACAATAACTTTGTAGGTTCTGTCCAGGTGTAATATTTTGGTACAAAGTCAGATTTCACTTATTTTATTTAAGAATTAATATTTTTATTTACTTTTTAAATTAACTTTATTAGTCAGGTGTGTGTGTGTGTGTGTGTGTGTGTGTGTGTGTGTGTGTGTGTGTTTGGAGTGAAGTATTTTGAAAAACAAAATGGTAAAAAAAAAAAAACTATAATAATGAGTTTTATTTTGTAGGTGTGACCGGAAGATGAGGTGATTTCGCCGCTTTGTTTTTTTCAAACTTTATCCTCAACTTTGCTCAAATATATGTTGTTTTAAACATAATTAATTATTAATCAATCATTATTAGTTAATTAATATTCATTTCTGTAAAAATTAAGAATTAAGGAAGGAAACTCCATTAATAATCGATTTTACTTTGTAGGTGTAAGCCGGAAGTTGAGCGCAGGTCTTACTTAAGCCGCTGTGAGAGAAGTAGATGACGCTGTAAACTCTACCTTTCTCTTTTTTTTTATAAAACATTACGGTTTAATGGATGTGTAATAGCTGTATGTGTTTTTTTAGCAGTGTGTTTTATCTTAAAGCTAAAACAAACCGTTAAAAACCAGCTTTATTTTGAAGGTTTCGATCGGAAGCGGAGTGGCGGTATCACGTCAGAGGCCATGACGACAGGAGCGCGCGGCTCAGTGTGACAGATGTTGTTCGAGGAGAAACCGCTTTACTAAACTGGGAGACGAGAAGAGGAGGAGGAGAGCGGGCCGTGTCTGGATCTGTCCCCGCGGAGGAGAAGCGGCGCTCACCGAAACATGTCCGGGGAAAAGGCGGCGGCGACTCCCTGCAGCAAGTTCCAGGCGAATATTTTTAATAAGAGCAAATGTCAGAACTGCTTCAAGTCGCGCGAGCTCCATCTGCTCAACGACCACGACCTGGAGCAGGTGAGTTCACGATCACCTCAGGTGCTCCTGTCATAACGTTTAGCCACTTTTGTTTGGATTAGTGAGCTTTCTGGATAAAAAATGTTATCATTAAACCGCCAGCTTTAGTCTAAAAACATGCAAATATTAAATATGAAGATGCTAACTTTAAGATTTCATTTTGGTTGATCAGTAAAAGAATCAGAAAAGGTCATATTTTGTTTTATTTTATCTCTGAAATGTTCTTGTCAGGAAGTCTATATATTCAAAGTGTCCCATGTCTCCCAGAATATATAAAAGTCCCACATCAGCCTCCCTTCAAGTCGAAAGGTCCACAAGGTCCACATAAAACTATAAACTATAAATAAAACTTATTTTCCGTGGTCTTCGGCATAAAAATCAGACTTTTAAAGTTATTTAATCTTTATTTTACCAAACCAACGGTTTATTTTTTATTACGTTACGTTTTTATTAATTAATGGATTTCTAGATTTACTATGTAACATATTCTCTTTATTTATTTATTTATTTATTTATTTATTTTAACATGATTTTTTTTAAATATTTCTTTACTTTTAGATTATATGGTATAATTTTATATAGCCTAAAATATTACAAATGTAAAAAACTTAAAAAGAAATGTTGACTTTAAGTTTTTAGTTCATTTTTAAACCATTTCATCAATGTTAGGAGCTGTGTCCAAATGAATAACTAAGGTAGGTGGTAAGGGATCGGGGTTTGTTTTATTATGTGAAAAATGCTTCCACAGCTATGCAAAAATATGGCTGGGTAATGAGTTTCCTAGGACAAGGGAGAAACAAAAATTGAAACTCTGCACCCAGAATAGATTAAAAGTCATGACTAATTCTGTGATTTCACCACCCAGCCCCACTACACTAACCTCCCTGCAGTCCCTTATCCCATTGTTCTGCAGAGTAGCAGTCTTTGGAAACCCGAATATGTAAATGAACTCTGATTAAATTACATGATGTGATTAAGACTGATGCATCAATGCATAGATAGTGTTTACTGTTAATTCTGTTAACTGTTATTCCAGTTAAAGGTGTGCTGTTAGGGTTGTTGCTTTGTATTTTGGGATCAGTACTTATAAATAGTTACTAAGCAAATCTAATGGAATAAAAGATTTAATTCTGTTTATGAAGGAACGACTGGGAATTCATTGGTTTTCTGTTACTTGTAAATTTTTTAAATGCATCAATCTGTCAAACAAAAGCCTGAGGAAAAAATTAATTACATCATCTTTTTACCAGGCGTGCTTCAGCCCTGTGTACTTAGTGCTGAGCAAAACATGTCAGGACTGAAAACACGCTTATGAAGGCGAGGTGATGTAAGGAGGTGATAGTGACAGCTTCCTACATGCCTCACATTGTTCAAATATGCCATCACTTTGTGTCCCCCCTCCCGCCTGCTTTTGCCGGGCCCTGTAATTTCAACACCGTTCATCAAACCTGCAAACACCACACACGGTTTTCCAGTGACGTTGCAGGCTCAGAGAAAACCACCTTGTTTTGCTGTAATTGTGGCACTTTTCCCCAGCGTTTTAATGTTTAAAATGACTTTGAAAACAAAAGAACCCAAGTGTCTGAGACAGGAGGAAGCACAAAGAATATAAATATGTTTATTTAATACTTTCGGGTCACCACAGCGGGTAGCTCACCATGTTTGATACAGCAGATTTTTTTTCTTTTGGCCAGATGTCCTTCCTGACTGAATCCTAAGGGGATTTGTGTCTCCCCATGGAATCAAAACCAGGGATCTTTTACTTGTTAGGCGAATGTGTAAAGCATGGCATGAGTTAAAAGTGAAAACTAAGTACAACCTCACTTAGAGGGCAAACACCACCCAGGTGCTACTGATCAATGCTCAGACCCAAGAACTCAGTCTCAGTCTCTACAGGCCTCAGCTAGCAGGATAAATGTTCAAGTTTATGAGTGTAAAATTAGAAAGAGACTGAACAAGTGTGGATGGTTTGGAAGAGGTCCAGGATAAATGAAAATATCTGTAGGGCTTATGTTTGCAAAGCTTTCTGGAACAATGTTTTTAGACTGATGAGAGTAAAGAGGAGATGTTTGACCACAATGCACGCAACCAGACTTATCATATCAACATATCAATGCCTCATACCAACTGTCAGCACAGTGGTGGAAGGATGAAGATTCGGGCACCTTGTGTTCATTCAGTAGACTGTGAACTCCTCATACCAACGTGTTCTAGAGTCAGATGTGAGGCAATCTGGGTGATTGAGCAGGAGAATAATCCAAAACACACCAGCTGATAAAGAAAAGACTCAAGGTGGTGGAATAACTCAAAGTCCAGACCTCAAACTGACTGAGACTCTGTGGTCGGACCTGCAGACAGCTGAACGTAAAGCAGTGCTGCAAACCTTAATGAACTGAAGTGACATCGTAAAGACGAGTGGGCCAGACGTCCCCCACAACCATGCAAGTCTGAGATATGTGTGATTCTGTTTTGTTATGAGGGTTTTGTGCAGCTCCTGAAGAGTTACAAGGTTGTTTTTGTAAATTTAAACTAAAGTCTGAATAAGTTATTCTGTACTTTTACTGAAAATTACCAGGGGAAACACATCCCAGGCTATTTATGTGCTTACATCTGACTTATGCTGTGGCACTGTTATTGCACTACAGTACTGCTGAATGAGTTATTCTGTCTCATCAGAGAACATGGACTGAAAATGCCCTTTGTTTTGCTCTGCTGCCTGTGAGCTGCAGTCTCCGATAAAACACTGTTAGGTACTTTTTATCTGTCAGATGTAAAAGGCTGATATTGCCGCCACGCTGCCGGCAGGGCGGGCAGGTGGGTAAAGTGGAAACCCAAGTTTCTGAATGTGATAACTCAAGAACGAAGCGACGTAGGAGTTTCAAATTAATCCCATAGGTGTATCTATCAGGAGGCTGAGGGGTACTACTGAGCGCTGCCAGTGTTTTCTTCAATGTTCATAAATATCATTATTACACATTTTCTTGAAATATTGTGATATAGTTTTGTGGCTACCCATGCATCAGGTTATTGCTGCTAAAGGTGGTTCTACAAAGTGCTGGATCACTGATGTACTGTCACTCAGAAAAAAAGTTTAAACCTGCTGAGACGCTTTATATTTCTAAATTAAAAAACAAACAAACAAACATGTGAATATTGAAAGAGGAAAAACAAAGAGCCCACAGATCCACGACGTAACAGAAGGTGTTTTTGGCGGGTTTGTACATGTTTCTGTTGTCAGACTACAGGTTCAAATCCCACAACAATAACAACAGGCATCAAATCCACACAGTTCAAAACACTGACTAATATATGACATCACTGTCCTGTGCCCTTCCAGGCCAAACCCATCTATGCAGGCTGGCTGTGTTTGGCTCCAGAGGGGACAGATTTTAACAACCCGATGCAGAGGTCAAGGGTAGGTCAACTTTTTAAAAAACACACGAGTGTGGCATTAGTGTGATCCTGTGGTGATTTTAGTTTCCTGTCCTTCATCGTCAGAGATGGCAGCGGCGCTTCTTTATCCTGTACGAGGACGGCAGCCTGAGCTTCGCTCTGGATGAGCTGGTGAGAAACAGCACAGATACTAAAATTACAAACAAATGCAAACATAAAACATAACACGGAGTGTACAGTAAGCCCCAGCCTGTGCATGCATCTGCATCTACTGTATGTTTTGTTGGGATCCAGAAGGCATCTTTAAGCCAGATGTTGTGCACACAACCACAGCAGATGATGTGGGCTTAGCCCGTCCTTTAATGCACACATCCCCCCTCTCTGTTTCTCTGTCATCCCCTTAAATCCCGTTCCCTTTCATTCCACACTTCACACCACAAACTGCTTTCTGTTTAGCGGCCATAATCTGAAGTTTTAGTAAACATGACGTCTTAACTCGCTCTTTGACCCCTGGAGGAATAATTTGGATGTTCTGATTCTCCTGCAGCCCAGCACTTTGCCACAGGGGACGGTGAACGTGAACGTGTGCACAGACATCTTCGATGCAGAGCCCAGGACGGGCCAGAAGAACGCCCTCTGCATCGTCACCCCAGAGCAGGAAGTATTCATCCGTGGTGACAATAAAGACATCATTAATGGGTCGGTATAAAAACCTCAGAGTAGCGTTAAAAAAAGAGATTGCTGACATGTGTGGGCACAAATGAGCAAAAAGGGAGAAGCTTTCTTGAAAACATAAGTTGAAAAAAAAAGCCTTTATTTTGAAAAGTTGGCATGTTAAAGGCCAGCGGTAATTTACTATGACTAACTAAGGGCCTTTATTCTGAAATTCTGACAGCCTTGAAGCATCTTCATTGCTTCCTGTATCTAACTACAGTCTTTTGTTTTGAAAACTGGACATATAAGTGCATTTTGATAAATTCGTCTAACTCAGGTCTTGTTTTATGTCAAACATAAGACTCAGGGACCAAAATCATCCCAGTAAAATCTACAGTCTGGCCCCCTGGATGGCTATGGAAGGCCACCCGGACATTTAACGGCTTTTTCATACATTTAATAAGTTACTGTTTTTTCCATTTTTATCAGTAGGTTTGTTTTTTTGACAATTTAAGTCAAGAGACATGCTGACATATTTCTTTCATTTACTGCAAAAGGATTTTTTATCATGTACAAAAACTGAAATAGATTTTTGAAATTACTCTGCTTATTATTATATTAAGATGAAATGTGTAGTTAAACTTTATTACAATGAGAGAAAGCTCAGTTTCATTCCTCAAGATCAAATGAGCGTGACAACTCTGATCTAAATAGGGCTTCACATTTAGAAACTCTCACATACCTCTTGTCATCCTGGTAGCTTTCTATACCTACTTGGAGGCTTTTATTTTGAAAAGAATTACATTTAGAGGCGTCCTGATGGCATTGTGTCATGTTTTGTCTCCAGGTGGAGTGAGCAGCTGGCAGTTTATCTGCAAACTCACAAACAGAATCAGAAGAAGAAACGCAAAGTTGAGCCTGTGGCCAACCAGGTATTGTGCTCATGTGTTAAAGTGTCCAGTTTTTGTGTTCACGCATGCTGATTATGAGACTTATTTCAGACAAGTTTATACCAAAGAATCAAGACTGGTCTTATTAAGATGAAAACCACAAATGTGCCAGTAAATAATCACCTGTCAGGAGACGTTTAGACGATACTTCCTCAGTGAAAACCTGAAAGAAACACCAAGGAAGAAACTTTCTGATGCCTTTGAAAGTTTCAACTTCTTTTCCAAATGAAGACAGAAGAAAAGAGTTTAGAGAACTCTGAGTGAAATCAGAGGAGTTCATGGTGACTTTCTAAAATATGTAACAGTAAACCAGCTTTGCATGATTCACAGATCAAAATAATCCTTATTTATCTGACTCTTAGCCTCAGTGCAGCCCCTCAGTTCATCCTCTGTTTGAAAATACTCTGAAATAATGTGTTTTAGCTCCTCCCCGTTTAAGCCAGCTTTCCTCCGATTGGCTGCCCCTCCTAAACAGCAGGTAGTTTGTGGATCTGTGGTCAGAAATTAGGCATATCCCCCCTCCATGACATCACAGAGACACAGTGACAAGAGTAGAAAACAGTGTCTAAAAAATTAGTGTTTAGAGCAGAATGAAGCATATGAGAATGTTTAAAGTGTCTGTTATTGCACAGAATCTGTTTTCAAACATGAATGAACTGTTAATTTACAGCCACATTATTGTACCTGTATTAATTTAATGTTAAAAGTGTGAATTTTCTTTGTCTCTCTAACAAACTTCAGGAGCCCAGTCCAGCAAAAATGGTAGCAACCAATCCGAGTTTTCCATCCTCGGGGAGGGACCGCCCAGAGCCCGGCCAGTGGCAGGAAGACCAGCGGGACGGGGGGCCAGATGTGACTCCCATCTGGACTGTCACGGACACCGAGCATCTGGGCCCTGAGCGGACCCCTGCAGGTGCAGCGGAGGAAACCATACAAACACACACACAGGCTTTCATGTCTATCAGCCAATCACAGCCGTTTCCTGTCCTCTCGCACCATCCTAACGTCCTGCAGATGTTCGCACACTCGCAGATTTTTATTTGTCCGTTTCGTTTAACCCTCCTCTAACCAGGCGTACCGGCTGAGCGCTCACTCGCGGGCAGTCGGGGGAACGGGCTGGATGAGTTTCTGTTTTAACAGGAAGTGGAGTTACTTGGAGAGATGTGCAGGAAATCCTGAGCCTCTGACCTTCTGGCATCATAAAAGCCAAACGGCAGACATGAGCCCTCCAAGGCCTCTTAAACAAGTCCTAATGGGCTTGATGTTCGGCACAGGGCAGGTATTTTTCCCTGCTGGAGCTTCAGGCTGCGACAAAATGGACACGAGTGCCCATCTGGCATCAGGCTTGTTGCATAGTCTGGAAAGGTCCCATAATGAAGTTCTGGATTAACTCCTGCTGACTCTGACTACAGGCTGCTTCATTAGAGAGATGGAGGCTAAACACAAAGCTCCCTCTGTCAGGATTCCCCTGCTTAACAGGCTCTCCTCTGGGGAACTCATCCAGTTTTTTAATTTCTTTTGCACATTTATCCCATTTCATTATGTTTTCAACATTTGGAGATTTCTAATGTTTACTGAAACAAACACATCAGCTGAGATTTCAGTCAGTTGATTCTTTGACCTTCCAGTTTAAAAGCTCTGCGTTTTCAGAAACAAATACTTTTTAAATGGCTCTACAGATGCTCTCAACCATTTTTAGACAAAAATAAAAGATCGTAAAACTTGACCGTTAGTTGTGCAGGTTCAGGGAATAATTAAATAAATAGTCGGCAGACTTATTGCTACAAATAAGGGTTAGCGGCAACCGTAAAATCACAATGGATCCACTTATTCTTAAATCAGCTTAAAAGGGAGTCTTCTACCTTTGCACTGAACAGATATCAGTTATGATGATGACGGCTTGTGGCTCGATTGTTTTGCCTGTCAATAAATGTTCAAGAAGTACACTAATCAGTACATGCTGATGCTTTCTTTGTTTCCAGACTAGGCAAACAGAAATCCGATAAACCCGAGTTCAGACTTGTTGTTTCATATTGTTGACATGTCAAAGTTTTTTTTAGTTTTTTACAGAGTGGATTTTCTTTTGTCTTTAATAAAATGTTTAAACGTTTGGTGAATGTGCAATCCTGTGAAAAAAGTGCGCCTGGTTTTTTGGCGGCCTGTAGAACCACCTTTACCAGCAACAAAACAATCGTTTTCTGTACGACTTTATCAGTATCGGCAGAAAACGTGAACTTTGGTCCAGTCTTGTTTGCAGTGTGGCTTCAGTTTATGGAAGTTTGCAGTCCTTAATTTATGCACAGCTCTTTAGCTCTTCAGTCAGGTTGGAGATTTGCTGCTGTGCTGAGGATCATTGTCCTGTTTCATTTGCTCCAAGCTTTAGCTGCCATACAGAACGCCTCACGCTTGACTTTAGAATACTTTGGTTTACACAGGAGTTCGTGATTGAGTCAGTGACTGCAAGGGGCCCAGGTCCCGTGGCCAAACATCTCCACATTGGCCTCGCTTGTCCACGGCACGTTGTTCTAGAAGTCGATGCAGCTTTGCCAACTAAACCATGCTGCCGCGGTTTTCTCCTGGCAACACTTCCAAACACGCCGCACCTGTTCAGTCGTTTTCTAGTTGGACTGTTATGAACTTTAACCTTTAACATGCTGACAGAGGCCTGCAGAGTCTGAGATGGAGCTCTTGGGTCTTTTACAGTTTCCCTGAGTATTACCTGACCTTGGGGTGAATTTGCTGGGACGTCCACTCCTGGGAAAAACTGCAAAGTGTCTTGAATATTTTCCACCCGTGACTCTTTCTCACTGTCGAATTATGGATCTTTACAAAGGGCCTGATAACCCTTCCAACACTGCATGAGTAACATATATCCCCACAAAGCTTCCTAAGTCGAATACTTAAATTAAGACCTGCACATTAGAGAAAATTTACTGACTTAAACTCGACGGGAAATCTTTGAAATCTGTCTTTTCTGCTTCTTTAGTCGGGCTTTGCTTTTATTTTTGCGCTTTCACAGTGTTGTCAGTGTTAACGGTCTCTTTGTATCGTAGCAGCCAAAACAAAATGATTAATAGGCTGTCATACAGTAAACAGAGTACTTCTCTGTTGATGCTACCATAGCAACTTTACAGCATTAACTCTAAATGTGGGATTATCCTCTCCACAATGGGGAGGAAGCGAAAACACCTGAACCATCTGCATGACTTTTTCTGCGTGTTTTTCCCAAGAGAAGCTGCTTTAAAGTCATTAAAAATAGACACAGAATGATCGGATTTAACTTTCTGCTTAATTCATTTGCTCATCGCGAAACAAAAAAAAATTTCATTCAGACGCAGCCAAAGGAAGGTTATTTCCATATGCAGAGCTGCCTATGTGACACAAATTATTACAGAAACTGCAAGAAAAGGTGGAGCTGGGGTGGAAGTGGGTTGAATGTGTAGCAGAAACTGTAGGAAGTCGAAAGCAGCTGAAAAAGTTAAAGAGAAGAAAGTGACAGATTTGTGTATTTGAGGGCCTGTAACTCAGACTGTTTGTGTAGTGTGAAGGTACACTACACAGTTACTGTAGAGTGAAAATCTGCTGATTTTAAGGGGCAGTGATTTTCCTTTCACCCTGTGATTTATGGCTTATCGCACTGTTGAACTGATGCAGTGATGACAAGCTGATAAAAGTCTGAATATAAAGCATCAGCTTGACATTGTTCTTTTTATCAGAGTGGTAAAAAACTGTGATTTTTGTTATTTTAAATGGTGCTGAATGAGGTAAAACACTGATGTGTTGGTGTTTCCTTAAAAGCCGGCGGGAGAAGGTTGGGATGAGTGAAATGAATTGTGGTTTGTGAATAAAGCTTGGCTGAGGTTTTATGGCAAAGGGACGCCTAATTTCGTGGACTTAAACCAAGCTGTGGTTTGATGTTCCTGCTCTCTGATGATCTAACAGTCTGAAACTTTTTTGTGTTGGTTTTATCTCCAGGCAACGCCTCCTCCTACCTGTGCCTGGACCCCAGGGGCTCTCTGACCTCAGCCGGCTTCGGCGGCTCGGTCGGGTCTTCAGACTTGGCGGCCTCTGAAAGCTCCGACACCGGCAGAAACAACCGGCTGACTGAACCCAACAACATCCAAACATCAGCAAACAACAAGAACCAGAGGCAGGACGGGAGGTTAGAAGCGAAGCTGCTTCCTGCTCATTTTAAACATCTTATGATTACATAAATCTTCGTGTTTTGGAGCAAGCAGCTTTTTCTTTTCTTATTTATGTTTGTGTGTAATCTGTGGGTAACTCATCAGAGCCATTTAAAGTGCACTGGCAGAGAAATGTGCAAGCAATTAGCACAAAGGACATCCAATGCCTCCCCCAGCATAAAGCCGAACAGGCATCACACACCGCTAAACGGCAGATCAAAGCCTCACGCTCTACCCCTCCATTAGAGATCTGACTGCTGCATTTTTATATTTAGCCAAGAGAAACCCTCCCAGTTTGTGCCCCAGCAGCATGCGAACGGGTCACGTGAGGAGAAATCATGTCAGCTCTTCGCTCTTGTTGCCTTTTTGGGAAACGAAAACACAAAATCCTTATCCCTCCCCCCCAAATAAGGTCAGAAATTCCAAAACGCTGGTGTAATTAGATATCCTCGGCATTGTTTCTCAGGACCTCAACACTGACAGTCTGCCTGCCAGTCAGGGAACGAACCTCAGTTTGAGGGCACGGAAGTGTCTGAACCCACCAAATCCTCACATTCAGAAAGGAGTTAAAGAAACCGGCCTCTTATAAAAAGCCCCCACAGTGTGCTGGACATGACAAGAAGAAACACTCAGTTCATTTCAGGTTCATCCAGGTTTACTTTAAAGGTGACACAGCCTCATGTGTCCTTATCTATATGAATACCACAAGTCTGGGTTTATAGTTCTTCTGTTTGGTGACTTTTGCCTCGATTTAATAGAAAAATGCCATTTTTGACCTTTTGAAATCCCGGAGGATGAATGTGAGCAGGAGAGCATCCACAGACTAGTATAGGATCCCGTTAAGGTCCTTGTACCTGAGTGGAAGGAGAATCTAATCAGCTCTTCCTGTTTTCCAGCAAAAACAGATCGGAGGCCACCAGGAAAGAGCAGGAAACGGGAGCATCCATGTTGAGGACGGGCAGGAGCGAGACTCGTACCAACAAACGAGAGGTGAGATGTAAAAACTGCTTCTGTGACACAGAACCTGCATCTGTTTTCCTTTCTCTTTAAATGAGTGGTCAGTGTGAGTGTCTGAAACTGTGAGCCCAAAAATCTGCGACGTCCAGCTTCTTTTACCCCATCTTCATCTTCATCTTCAAGCGTGCTGAGTTTCATAAAGTTTTTTCAAATATCCTCTAAATTCTAATAGAAAATATTTTTATTGGAGAGTGAAATCCTTCCAGCATGTTTCAGGTTTTCTGTGAGAAGCCTTCTTTAAAGTCAGTGATTAATGGGGCGTGTCGTTCAGTTTCTGCAGGTTTCTGCATGTTCATGCATTTATGAAACAGTACTCAATATTATGCAGCCATGAGAAAAAGAAAGTTTTCCCAGGACTCTGGAAAAAACTCAAGTCCTGAGACAAACAAAGTACATCCCAGTGTTCAGTAGCTTGTACAGTCACCTTTAGCAGGTCTAACTTCAAATAACAGTCTTTAACATCGCTGTGGAGGCATTTTGTTCTTCTTCCCACCACAACATTTCAGTCAGAGTGAGGTCTGGACTTTGACCGGGACACTGCAGCTCCTCCGTTCTTTTCCTTTTCAGCCAGTCTGCTGTAGATTTGCTGCTGAGTCACATCTGACTGATTATAAAGAGAAGCTCATCATCAACTCAGAGGCTGCAAGATGCCCAAATCGTCATCCCCCCACCACCGTGCTGACTGTGCCTGTGGGGTGTTTGGTTTACAGTTTAAAGATAGTGTCATCATTGATGTTATTTAATATGTTTGTAATACATTTGTCTCTTAATTTTATACCATGCTTTTCACCTGTGGAAGTGAAAATGGCATCACACTTCAAGGGTTTTCCTGATATTGAAAATCTAGCATCATAACAACCCTGGTTTACAAACACAGCTCATTCTTTAAAACTAGTTTAACCGTCAAGTTTCTTAATAGACAATGGGACGTATTTATCTCGTGGCCTTCCTGCGGAACTTGGCTGGCTTTGGGAGGCAAAGAGAAAGATTCAGTTAAAATATCTGAGTGAGGTTTTCTTTCTTTGTTGTCAAACTGGGCGACGATATTTAGAACCTGGTCTATCCAGTTATTATTGGAGAAGGAAGACCTGAACAGGTTGTCAGTATCACAGGAGTAAGAGAGTGAAACACTCATAGTCCTGTGTGGACACAAAAAAAACCACATAGCCAACCAGCCACTGGATTCAAACCCACAACCTTCTTCCTGTGAGGTGTGAGAAGGCTTCATATTCAGCTCATCTGTAAAACACCGCTGGGCTCTGGTCTCTGCTTAATAACCCACATTTTCTTTTTAACAATTCAAACGAATGTTTTTCATTTGAATCATGTTTAAAGTTAAAGGAATGCCCCTTTAAAAACAAAAAAGATGGTGTTCTTTAATAATTTTGGTAAATAAATGATGTTTTTGCCATGAGCGGGCAGCCGTACTGACCGCTGGCCACTGTAATATTCAGTATACAGACAGAGAGCGCTGTGAACTGGTGACGGCACAGACAGACGGAAACATCCAAAAATTGGAAAACTAAAGACAAGAACAAACACAGAGACAGTGTTGTTATGTAATGTGTAACTGGGAGGTTGGTTTCACATTATTACAAAAGAGGCCTATTTTTAACCCGGTGAGAAAAGAGTAACAATAAACAACAAGATGAGAAAAATTCTCAGTGAAATCGTTTATTGTGGTGAGGCTGTGCAGGAGCGCAGAGCTTATAATAAAAACGTGATTGAGAAAATAAAATTTTAAGTCCTTCAACGCCGGCATCCAACAATTAAAAACCCGCTTCCTGCCTGTGGTCGTTGGCTAACCGTGAACAGGTAATGATTAATCCTAGCGTGGGTTTGCCGTGATTCAGACCAGCCGTCGTATCCAGCTGTGCTCAGGCTGCACCGGGACGGGCCGCGAGGTTGGACTGGTTTGAACATGACTCAGGCAGCAGCCAGGTGTTATCCATGAAAGACGTCACTCTGAGGCCGAAGGTCCGACCTGATCAAACGCTGCCCAGAGTTAGACGGAGAGTTAGGAAAACTCCCAAATTACAGTCTGAGGCTGTTTGCTTCAGTCTGTCAGTGTGGGTGTAAACAACCCGAGGACCCGTTCAGGTCTTCAGAGCGCTCATTCGGTCTAAGCCGGTGATGAGAGCGTGGCGTGAAACGCGTGGACGAGCCGTTCGGGCCGTGTCCGGGCATGACTTTCTTCACATGAGCGAGCACATGTGTCGGCAGGTGGGAGGGAGGCTGGTGATTCACTGTGAGCAGAACTGGTTTTGATGCCCTGAAGCAGTTCAGACGCCGTTCCTCTTTATTTTCCAGGGATTCGGAATAAACCAATTAAATGTGAGGACCCGAGGCGCTCGGGGATTCTTCGCGATTCTCTTGAAGTGCTGCTGACGGGCTGAAGAAACACATGATGTCATGTATTTACTGATAAACTCGGAGGAATGAGCGCCTCCCGGTTTCCAAGCGCACATCTGTTTGTGAATGCTAGTCAGTGTGTCAGGGCTAGACCCCGGTGATTAAGGAGGTGAGCAAACCCCAGCAGGAGTCTGTGTGACGGCAAAACACAAACATTCCCACGGATGATACTTAAAGCGAGATCACCTGTTAAACTGGGCTCACTGTAGTAAATATCCAGAAATGTTTTCAGGATTTTCTGTTTCTGAAAGGAGGGTTTAGTAGTTCAGATTCCTCCTGATGAGCCAGAAAAGCAGATTTAAAGGAGAGTCCATTAAACGAAGCAGGAGAGGCCTGTGGGCAGCGTGTTGTGCAGCACACATGAGATTAACTCGCTGTTTCACAGAGGGACCATCGACCGAGCATCAACCTTCAGCCAAAAGCTGGCCCTCCTCTCATGTCCACCTGAGGCATTAGCCTTACGGCACATGAGATCCCTGCTTTACCCAGTGAGTTACACCGGCACTGGAGCTCACTGGTGTCTGCTAATTCAAGTCAACTGTCATTGTGTTGTTGGTGCCTCTAAATTTATTTATGACTCATAACATGGCTCGCTTTGTGTGCTGACTCTGCAAGAAGTCTGTGTTTGTGCATTGTACACATAAAGTTTAGCTGACAACTTTCCTCTCCATCCTCACATCCAAAATGGTCACACATGGCTTCACATTTCTAAGCGGGTTCACTGCCACCCCACCCCCCCAACCGACTGAGGTCTACCCCACCTGGGACAGGTGTCTCTGAACCAGTAAAAAAAACGGATGAATGGATTTTATAACGGACAGTCAGATCTCAGACTGCCGTCTCCAGGCAAGTTTCTTTTCCCCTCAGCTGTAAAAGACTGATGGGTTTGTTTGTCACCCCGCTGGGCCGGTGGGGAGGTGGCATGGACACTCAAGTTTGAGAACTTCTGTGTGAAGTTCACGTGTTCCCCCGAGGCCTGTTTGGGCTCTCTCCAGGTACTCCGACTTCCTCTTGCAGCTCAAAGATGTACACGTTGGATTAGCTGGTGATCTTTTTTAAATTGGTCGTGTACAGTGAGTAAACAGCGTGAGTGCATTACATTAGTCTGCTTCCTTCAGCTCTTTATTTTAGTTTGTTCGCTCCTTTCACAGTAAATCGTTGTTTTCAGCAGCCGGAGCTGCTGCAGAAACATTGTTAAATCACAGATGGTCGTCTCAGTGGCCGCGGTTAATCTTTGATTAAACACACTCCCCTTTTCCAGAGGATTTACTTTTTAAATACAGCAGCAGCAGAATATTTAGGCCCACGCGTTCATTTATGTGTCTTTGGGTGCGTTTGTTTTTCTAGTCATGAGAAGGTCAAAAGAGCCTGTCTGGAGATTCTCGAGTCAGCCTCTTCTTCTTCTTCCTCACTTCCTCCCCCTCGGTTTTGGGAGGCCTTCAGGGAACAGAGGAGCGGCTCTGTCTGCAGTCAGAGCGCCGCGCTCCTCCGTGTGTCGGGGCTTTGGATACTTTTCAATATAAATGCCAGGAAAAAAACCACAAAGAATGTTTTGTTGTGATTAAACTGGACATTTTTCCCCTTTAAAGTGGTTATATAAGGAAGAAGAATGAATCTTTTGAACAGCGGAGGCTCAAGTAAACAAAAAAAGGGGACCCTTGTTTCACTTAATGCGTGTAATCCAGAGTCTGATACGTGCTGTTAGAGCCGGCATGAAATCTGATCATAACAGGCGTGCGGCAATCTCACTCTGAGTTTTGGAGCATCATTTTGAAAAGTAAGACTAAAGCTGCAGAGTCCCGGGGATTATTTATCCTCTAAAACCTTTTTCATGCATTCCACGGTCAGACCCGCTTCAGCGAGTGAGAGTTTAACAGGCAGTGGAGAAAAGCCCGCCGGGCTCCCCGTGGTGCTCCGCGGCGGGCCTAATCCTCACAGCTGACGTCTGTGCCAAGCGTCCAGACTATCGGTTACTCTGGTTGGTGGAATGCAGGCAGCACATGCAAACAGCCTCCGTCCTGATTGAGGAAACGCGTCACGTCTTCTCATCAGTGAAAGCCTTCCTGTGAGGGAAGTTCTTATAAGTTTAATTTGGGCTTCTTTTTTTTTCCTTCTGTAGAAACTTCAGTCGTGTGGAGATTCGTCCTCTCTCGTTGCCCCCCCTCCCCAGAGAAGAGCCAGGTCTCTGGACCACAGGACATCAGACACGGCCATGACGGTGAGCCACTGATCCGAGGGCAGTTTGAGCCTCGAAGTTTCCAGAAGTGACTCTAAGCACAACTTTTTACTCATACCTGATACTGATTATTGATCTGATCCCAGCAGAAAGCTGAGGTAGAGACCCTCCTCTTACCTGTAAGGAAACATCAGGGGAAGCGTCGTCTGTTCTGACCTTTTCAGGCACGTTTAAACTCGCTTTGACCAAAAACGTTTGCAAACACACAGAGAGAAGCTGTCTGTGGAGCAGGTGTGACATGCCTCCAACTGCTGAAACTCTACTCTGCTGACCTGTGGCATAATAAACACAGTCCTACAGATCAGTCAGGCTCAGACTGATATCTGATTCAAACATGAGATGGTGTGGAGTTCCCCCCTCCTACCCAGCCCTCAGTTTTGCAAATGGAAATACTACAGTACTAAAAATCGATCTAAACCTGTCTGTAGAAGTAACTGCCACCCAAATGTGCCACTTTTGGCAAGCCGTGCAACCAAGTGTTTGTGGTAAAAAAAAAACATCTCAGTCTTACGAAACTCCAAAACCTTCATTTTGTTTTTGTTTTTTGAGCACGATGGGCAAGTCATCCAGGTCCTGAAGGAGCAAAACAGCCCCAGACCATCACACTACCACCACCATGTTTGGCTGTTGGTGCTGAATGTTGTGTTAGCTTTACGCCAGACGTAACGGCAGTCAACTCAACTCGTTAGTCCACAGAATTTTTCCCAAAAGTCTTGGGGGTCGTCCAGACGTTTTTGGGCAAAAGAAAAACAAACCTTTGTTTCTTTTTGGTCAGCAGTGGTTTCCTCCTTTCAACTCTCCCATGGATGCTATTTCTGCCCAGTTTCTTTCTGAATGTTGAATAATGAACTCTGACCTTAACTGAGCCACGTGAGACCTGCAGTCCTTTAAATGTTGTTCTGGATGCTTTTGTCTCTTGGAATAATTTTGATAGGCCGGCCAATCCTGGGAACGTTCACCGCTGTTCCAAGTTTTGTCTCTCACCGTGGTTCACTGGAGTCCCAGACATGGCTTTGTATCCCTTTGAGACTGATAGATGTCAGTGACTTTGTTTCTAGAGATCGCAGCTGCTTTTTGTCAGACAGGTTTATTTAAGTGACTTCTTGATCCAGCCGGTCTGACAGTGTGGCCGAGTGTGAAGTCAGCTTTTCAAATCATTTAAAAACTGCATTTTGTATTTACTCGGTTTGTCTTTGTCTAGTATTAAAATTGATCACATAAGTAAACTACTGGTCAAAAATGATGGAAGCAACAAACAGTCTCAGCTCTTCTCTTTTCTGTGTGTTTTATTCAAACTTTGTATTTTTTATCTTCTGTACAGCCAGACTTGTTAAACTTCAAGAAAGGCTGGATGGTCAAACTGGATGAAAATGACCAGGTAAACATTTTAAAGTAATCCAAATCTGGCTGTTTCAGGTTGTGGTGATGATTTAAAGGATCTTACCAGCCTGTGTGAAATGTGCTTTGCTTCCCTCTAGTGGAAGAAATATTGGTTTGTGTTGTCGACTGACAGTCTGAGATACTACAAGGACTCGACGGCCGAGGAGGTACTTTAAACCCGGCTTCATAAAGTAGAATATAAACAGTTTTTGTGCATTTCCAGATCTTCACCACGTTTTCTTTCGTCTCCTCACAGGCCTCAGATCTGGAAGGAGAGATCAACCTAATGAAGTGTTACAATGTGTCTGAGTACCAGGTGCAAAGAAACTACGGCTTTCAGATCCACGTAAGTCTTCGCTTCTGCATGTCATCACTTCATGTTCTGCTCTAAAGATGGAGGTTAGTCACATGTTTTTATGTCGCAGACTCCGAAGGGCGTCTTCACGCTTTCGGCGATGACCGCGGGGATACGAAAGAACTGGATCCAGGCGCTGATGAAGAACGTCCATCCGGCCAACGCCCCTGATGTGGCCAGGTGATCAAATCAAATCAAACAGGTTTTGTGCAGGTTGTGCAGTTTAAAGTGTTTACAGGTGATTTAAAGATGAGATAAAAGTAGATGAAAGATAAGGTGAAGCTAAAATAAAATGTTGACGTACTAAAAGCACTTAAATGATAATAAAAATGATTGATTATTCTTTTTAAATTTTAAATCATCCTGTTCTCAGTTTACCTGGCCAGCACATTCCCTGCAGCCCACCTGAGGTCCTCCCCAAACCAGACGTGACTCAGGACTCTCCCTCGGCCGACGTCTCCTCGGAGAGCGAGCCTCACCCCAAAGCCAGCAGCGTGACGGAAAGACGGCGCGAAGGCCGCTACAAGACCTTCGACTGGGCTGAATTCAAGCCTGAGAGCGAGCCGGCGGTGGACGCCGATCTACAGAAATCCCCCTGCTCGCTGGAGCTGGGTGACCTGGAGCGAAGGAAGCGGCGCGAGGAGAGGAGGAGGAGGTATGAGAAGATGCTGGGCTTCTCTCTGCTAGAAAAGGACGGCAGCGTCCGAGCGCTGAGTCCGAAATCGCAGCAGAGAATGGAGGAGGAGATGGAGGAGTGCTGGAAGCAGGTGGAGAAGACAATGTTCAGACTGGAGAGGACGGTCCCGCTGTTTTCTGACGGGAGAGATGCAGAGGAGATGGAGAAGGTGCTGCAGAGCTACAGGAAGGCGGTGAGTGGACTTTCAGTTTTAAAGAAGCATGACCAGAAATAAATGATAAGTTGTCTCAGAGTCTGTTGATGTGTAAGTTAAACCATAAAAACAGGTAATTATGCAGATATTTGAAGGCCAGAAATTATTGCAAGTATATCTTTAATTGACACAGTTGATTCTTTTGTGTTTGCTCACAGGGAAAATACAATCAGTTCGTCTGTTTCTTTTCGATACAGGTATAAAATGAAAAGTAAGGCTCACCTGATGGAGGGTGTGTGAGGCTGTGTAGATTAACTCTTTGTGTACTTTGTGTTATTGGAGGTGGAAGATCTGAAGGTTCAGTTGGAGGAGTCGGAGCATCGACGACTGGAACTGGAAGCTCAGCTCAGCACAGAAAGATTTCAACATCAGCAGGTGTGAGAAAGCAGCTTTTATCTCAGACACTCTTTGGTGTTTGATGTTTGTTGTGTTTGACTGACTTTGATTGTTTCAGTCGGGTTTCTGTAGTTTTATGACCTTTTTTTTTTTTCCAGCTGGATTCTCCCGTCAGTCCTGAAGCTGATTTTTACCCATCAGATATGAAAGAAAAGCCACTCAAAGACCCGACGAAGAGCCTAAAGGAGGCGTACAGAGAGCTCCTGCAGCAGCAGAACGTCATGAGACAGAACATGATGGAGCAGCTCGGCCAGGAAACACCTTCACCAACACCACAGCTGCCCAGCATCTGGCTCTGCGATACAGGGGGCGAGCTGCAAGAACTGGAGGATTTATTATCTGAGACAGCGGCCTCACCTTTACTGTCACCTGCATCAGACAGCCAACACTCTCAGAGTGAGGGAATGAGCTTCGATGACAGGACAGCCGACCTCCAGGACCAGCTGCACGCAGACGCCCGTCAGCTGTTTCCTGTCTCAGAGACACAGGCGGATAAGTTCAGCTCGTGGGCCCATGAGTCCGCAGAGGGAGACGAGTCCCAGCTGAAGCAGGTGACTCCTGATCAGGTGACCCTGGAGAAGCTTTCCCTGGAGGTGGAGCTGCTCACGAGCCAGAACGAGGCTCTGAACCAGCGCAACCAGGAGATGCTGAACCAGCTGACGGAGGCAGACCGCGAGATCGAAAGGCTGAAGGCGGAGCTCAGCAGCAGGTACTCAGAGCCCCGTGACCTCCCTGAGGTGGAGCAGCAAGGGAAGACCAGGGTGGAAGATCTGGAGATGGAGCTGAACTTGAAGAACCAGGAGCTCCAGGAGGCCCAGACGCTGATCAGCTCCCTGGAGGAGACCCTGAGGGAGACGGAGGTGCTGCTGCAGCTGAGCGACCCGGTAGGAGAGGATGAAAACAAGAAGAGGGACGAGAAACCGGAGGGATACCTGCTGCGGTGTTTCGAAGCGACCGAGGCCAAGCTGACAGAGCTGGAGAGACAGCTCGACCAATCAGAGCTGAACTGCAGGGAGTTGCAGGAAGCGGAGAAACTTTCCTGCCAACGAGCGACGGAGGCGGAGGCTGACATCAGGAGGCTGAATGAGGAGTTAGAGAAGGAGAGGCTGAAAGGAGACAGAAGTGTTTCTGCCGAGGAAAAGACCCAGAAGGTGATCGAGGGGATGGTCGCAAGGCTGAGCGCTTTGGGGAGACTTTTAGAGGCGATCGACACGTTGGAAGGAGGTGAGGCGAAGGTGGAGGAGGGGGAGAGGAGTCCTGCTGTGGTGAGCCAGCTGGAGTGGGAGGAGGCTTTTTGGAGTTTGCTGCTGAAGAAACTGAAGGAGGATCCGTCCAAGCTGATCGAGCCCGCAGATGTGCGGGTCGGCGAGGCGGCAGAACAGATGGTGCTGGAGACACGAATGCTGCTCATAGGCCACCGTCTGCTTCAGACCGAGCAGGCGGCGCAGGAAGGCAGAGAGGGCAGACGCGAGGGCGAGGCTAACGATATAGCATTGGAAACCACGAAGACGGAGGAGGAGAGCGGCATGAGTGACTTGAGTGACTTTGAGCGTTTCAAAGCCGTCACACAGATTAAAATGTCTATGCTGGACCAGCTCGCCGCCTCCCTCAGCGCCGCCGCCGTGCACGAGGAACTCCAGCCGACAGCAGACAGACTGTATGAGTTTCACTCTTCAGATCATCCTTGGATAGCGTCGTTCATTTACTCGGCGGCAACCGAAGCACTTTACCGCCATCGATTGTGCAGGCTTTGGGCTAAATACGCCAACTGCTCAAAATGCGCCAAACTCCGGGAGGAGAACGAGGACCTCAAAGCAAAACTGTCAAACCTTGAACAACGACGCACATCGAAGATGAACGCAGGCTGCCAGACTGATGAGATTTACCTCCAGGACGCAGAGCTTCAGGGCGCAGAGGAGAGTGAAGAAGAGGAGGAGGAATTGATAGGTGAGATGGAAATCCCACAGAAGGTCTCAGATGAAAGCTTAGAGGAGAGCGATGAACCAGATGGAAACGTGGAGCTGATTTCAGCTCTGAGAAGAAAGGTGGAGGAGCTGGAGGAGCAGCTGACGGTCTCCGAGGACAAAATGACTTTGGTGCAGCTACAGCACGAGAAAGAGACGGAGAAGCTGAAGGTAGGTGCCGCTTTCATCCACTTTTGTTTGACTTCCTGTCACGAGCTTTGTGTGTGACCTGTGTGAGCGTCCGCTGTGCCTGCAGGTCACCTGCGAGCGTGGACTCGCCTGCATGGAGGAATCTCACCTGAAGGTGGTTGAGGGGCTGCAGCGTCGACACAAACAGGAAGTGGAGCGCCTCCTGGTGGACAGGGACAGACTATTAGAGGAGGAGAGTGCTGCTACTGCAACAGGTGAGGGAAAGCGCCCAGTAAGAGATGAGGTGTTGCCCAAAATCGATTCAGTTTCAAATATTCAGACTTCCTCCTCTTCCTCTCAGCGATCGAAGCCATCAAAAACGCTCACCGCCTGGAGCTGCAAAGGGAGGTGCAGAGGAGATGTGAGTTCGAGAACAGCAATGGGCTCTCAAACCTGGAGGAAGTCCACAGGCAGCACAGGTACGTGAGCATCCCAGCAGGTTTTACAAGACAGGAGGGAAACACTGGAGTTAAACCAAAATGTCATTCTGGAAAAATCATCACCGCAGGCCGGCGTCAGGACAAAGAGCAGACTGTTGATTCTGGTGGTCAAAGATGTTTTTTACAGGGAGAACAAAAGCACCTGCAGCTCACAGCTCTGTGCCAGAATCCACAGGAAACCTTTTCCCCACCAACACGGTGCTGGTGCAGAGCCTGAACTGAACTGGCTGGCAAATGTTTTAAATCCCATGATATTTTTTTTCAACAATCAGAGCCCGAAAAAATCCTACCTGCCCTCTGTGAAGGCAGGTAGGAGGTGCTCGTACATAACATAGAACATGTAAATCACAGCAGGCTCTCATACTCCCAGCAGGTTTCTAAATCAGTCTATTTTCTGATGGAAATGAGTGAAACTGGATCCAGACTGGGAACCAGCACCCTGTCATAACCGCTGCAGTTGAGTGGGAAGCAGCAGTGATGAGAATTGGCACCTTTGTCTGCTCCTCTGCATCAAAAGGAGCCAGCTGAGGTGTTTCAGGCATGTGATCAGGATGCCAGTGAGGGGTTTGGGACCCGGTGCAGGCCCAGTACAGATCGAGTCTATCAGCTGGTTTGGGAACACCTCGGTGTGCCGACAGGAGAGCTGAACAGAGAAAATACGGATAGGTTGTGACTCTCAGTGTGTGTCTTTGCAGTGAGGAGCTGGCCTCCTGCCAGCGGGAGCTTGAGGTTTTATCGCAGCAGTTTTCTCTGAAGTGTCTGGAGAACGGACATCTGGTCCAGGCTCTGGATGCCGAGAGGAAGGCCCTGTGCCAGTGCCAGCAGGAAAACCAGGACCTGAGGACCAGAAACCAGGTGAGACGCACAATGAAGGCCGTTAACGGCTTCTTCTGACATCCTGAAATTTAAAGACAGTTCAGATCACTCTCATTTTCCTCTGCAGCTTTCTGATTTAGCGTCTAAGTCTGCGGCCGCCATTGTAAAAATCTCCACATGACGATTGTTCTCTGTTTAGGTCCATTTATGCAGCCTTTGTTTACACTTTGGTGAAACACTAATCAGGATAATTCAGTGTTTTTACTGTTCCTAAGTAGATTCATGGACTTTTGTACTTGGATCATGTCAGAAATCATTCATTGTTTGAGTGTTTGTGGCTTTACAATCTTTTGCACGCACATTAAAAAGCTGAGCTGTTGTTCACTGTGAATAAAAGCTGCAGGAGTCAAAAAACAGGCGAAAGATATTCACAGACTCCAGTGAGACCAGAGGTGTGAGCTCGACTGTCGCTGTGGGGGTTTAAACATGTCTCCAAATACTTTTAAAAAAGTGTTTTTGAGGTCAGAGGTGAAGCAGCTTGATCGTTTCTCCTGTTTTTCACTTTTACTTGTTCAGGAGCTGAGCGGCCACCTGGCAGCAGAGATCACCAGACTGTGCACGCTCGCCAAACAGGACGCTCTGCCGCTCAGTCAGGGGATGGACGTGTACGAGATGGAGGTGAGTTCGGCTACTGCATGGTCATCGAGAGGATTTTAGCCACAGCTTTATTTCCAGCATTCAAAGTTATTAAAAAGGACCGAGTATGAAGAAGTCCCACCCTCTATTTTGCTGTCCAAATAGAGGGGCAGCCAATCAAAAGAAGGCTTGCATAAAGGTGGGTGGCTTTAAAAGAAAGAGGAACTCAGGGAGAGGATGAACCTGAGGCTGCACCAAGGCCCAGGATCAGAAAAATAAGGATTATTTTGAATTGTGAGTCATGCAAAGCTACTCTGGAGCTGGTGTCAACTTTCGGCATGTGATACCCTCTGGCTCCATCAACACAAACTGCAGTAAAAACTGAAATTACACCCACTCTGGTGATTCCACATAAAGAATGATGGTTTTTCATGATTGGCTCACACGTACAATATGTAAACTATGTAAATGTGCTCGTGAGCCGACTCAAAGGTTAAAAACACATTTCATTTCAGATCACGCTGCGAGTGAAGGAGTCTGAGGTCCAGTGTCTGAAGCAGGAGATCACGTCTCTGAAGGACGAGCTGCAGTCGGCTCAAAGGGTCAGTTTCACAGCAGCTGCACTAATAATACAAATATTACTAATAATATTGTAATCTGCTAGTTAACCAGTCCGTGCTGCAGAGTTTCATCTGTTTTTAAACCTCAGTGTTTGATTTTGAGAACTGAAGGAGTGCTTGAGCCTGAACAGCTCATACTATCAGACTAAATAAGCAGATGATGTTGCTTCTACCAGCGCGGGGCTTCCAAACATTAGCTGTAGTCACGATCTGTGTACAGGTGACTTACTTGCAGGGTTCGAGTGTGTTAATTAGGACTGAGGGTGATCTGTGCCTGGAGCCGATCGAATCGAGTGGACGAAACGGCTAAATAAACCAGATTTTGTTTTGTTTTTTTGGTGTGACAGGACAAGAGGAACGCGACAAAGAAGTACAAGGACATGTACACGGAGCTGAGCATCGTTCGGGCAAAAGCGGAGCGAGAGGCAGACGAGCTGAGAGAAAACCTGAGGCTGGCTCATCAGGCGCTGGGACGGACGTCGCCGTGACGACTTGTCAGTTTTATTTCCTCATTATATGCCACCTCGCCCCACAGTTTACTTCAGATTTGTAAAGATGTTTTTACTGCTTTAACCTTTCTGACACTGAATCTGTGATGTGTTTGTATTTGCTGAATATTACCATATAAAAAACTGTAAAATATTTGTTTTGTTGTTTGTCATTTTAGGAAAATATTTTAAATTAAACTCCTTTTCTGGCTGATACAGCTGCACTGTAATTTATATTTGTATTCAGGCTTTAACACTGCAGTGTTTTTATTGTAAAACTATTGTTTTTATTAAATGAATTTGTCTCATTGAACCAGCGATGTTGTGTTCCATTGTGCTAAAGGTGAAATGCTTTTCATTATTGCACTGGGTTCCTATACAGTGGTCCCTCAGCTATCTCGGGAGTGATGTTCTAAAAATAACCCGCGATAGGTGAAATCCACAAAGTAGCCAACTTTATTTTTTACAATTATTATGGATGTTTTAAGGCCGTAAAACCCCTCACTACACACTTTATACACTTGACTCAAACAGGCACGAACATTTTCAGAATTTTCTCTCTTGTTTAAACACTCTTAAAGTTCAAACCTTCGTAGAAAAATAAGTCCAGTATTATAGAACTAAACCAAAGGCACCCGCAGGAGCCTATGACGGTGCAAAACATTTCATCGACATTGTTGTGTTTGTTGGGGAGAAAACTTACAAACATACAGTACAGCACTTCAGAGTCACACTGCTAGCATCGAAGATTTATGTAAATTTGACGAGCTGAACGCATTCTGTACTGGACAGGAGACAGGCACGAGATTGATTGACAATGGTCTACAGCCAATCAGGACGCAGAACGGCTGTTAAAAAAAAAAAAAAAAAAAAAAAAAAGCATGCGAAGTTGCACAAAAAAAAAATTGCGAGGCCACGAAAGGTGAACCGTGTTATAGCGAGGGACCACTGTATATAAGAAGTTTTTATCAACACATTTACCTTTATTTTGGCAGTTGTGGTCCTCCGTATCATAGAGCTACATGTTTCGTCATTTTGCCTCTAATTAAAATAAAAAACAGCAATAATTTGTACCAAAAATAAATAGATAAATGTAACAGTTTTTTTTATTAAGTTATTCTGACATCTTGTGAAGATGCAGCAGTAAATAAGAATCAGAATGTGAAAGCTAGAAGGAGTGAGTGAAGATACCTGAAAAAGTTAAAGGTGATTTCCAAGTGAATATTTCACAATAAAAGCCCCATTTGTGTGACGGAGTTTATTTCAGATTTCCATGAACATAATTTTACATAGTACTATTGAAAAGAATGCAGTTAATAAATTATTAATATGCAAAATTCTATACTTTAGGAAATTTTGTTTCTGGCACATTTTTTTTTCCACAAAAGTCTTCACCACAAAAGTGGCAGAAACAATCGCCCATAGAGCTGCACATTTGTAGATTTTGGGGGGGATGTTATGGGTGATATGGGATAGTAGTTTGGTAAAGTGTGAAATAAGTCTTCAGTATAAGTATACTAAAAAGAAAATGATCAAAAAAACATGAGTGACAGATATTTTGGTGAAGTCACGATTACAAACAAAGTTTTCAATCAAACAAAACAGAAGTGCTGAGCTCGGTGTGACTGCAAAGGTGACACGAAGTTGAAATACAAATAGATGTTGACGGTTTCCTGAAGCTCTTATTTTGAAGACGCCACCTTCTTTTCCGCTTTATTTCGCGGTGGCTTGACTAAGGAGGGAAGAGACGTCCATGATGACAACTTTAAAATACCGATGGTAGCAGCAGGTCGGGGTTTACCTGGTGGATTTCACCTCCGCGGAAATGTTCACGGGTCATCGTCGCGTCAAGTATCGGCTGCGTTTTGGAGCAGCGTAGCGGGCCGACGTCGGCTTGCTGTCCGGCTAGCATGAGCTGGGGCTGGCGTCGCTGCTGTTTACATCCAGTCCGGGCCATGGGCCTGGAGAGCTGCGTTAGCTAACCGCGCTACTCGCGCTGCTCCGGGGAAGGTGTCACCCTAAAGTCCGCAGTGTCAGGATCGGGGAGGTCCGCCCCAACCGCCCACACCTCAGGGGTAAGATCCCCAGCTGTTTGACAACAGCAAAACATCTGTAACAGGCAGGTTTTAGGAGGCATCTGAGTGAACGGGCCTACCTGTTAGAGGAAAAGCTGACATAACTTATCGATTAATTAGTTGGGTTTTTTTCTCATCCATCAGTCACTACAGCCATATCCTTAGTCATCAGATATAAATTATTGTGATATTTACATTTATTTCCTGTGTATTATTTAAAAGTAGCTTATATTTTACTGCTTGTCCGGCTAAATAAATAAAATAATAGTAAGCTACATCTACATCGAAATTTGATTAGAAAGGACGATACTGTGAAACTAAATCCTTTATCGTCTTATATTTCTTGGATAGGAGCTGGCTTTCATGTCACGATTATCACGGATAAAAAAAAGAAAAAGAACAAAATGCAAATTTAAAAAAAGGAATGATACTTCGTGTCTAACTTTATTGATTGCGTGGCTTTTGGGGGGAAATGATTCAAAAATACAAAACAGAAATGCATCATGGTCAGTCTGTAATCAGTCATAGCTGTACAAAGGCAAAAAGAAGGATAGTGTAATTGAATGATGGATTACAGTGTCACTGTGGGCCAATCACTGTTACTGATAATCCTGGAGACTGACAGCAGAAATTTAAAAAAATAAAATAAATTTTCATTGATTTATCGTAATGTGTTCATGCTATAAAGGTCTATGCAGATCTGCGTTTGTATGCTTATTTTCTAATACATTTTTTATTATTATTATACCATTTACCTGTAAACTCATATTAATAACAAACAGGTCATATGACCATCCATTGTTTACCAACACTGAACTGATTGTTTTTGTCTGTTCCATAAATATTCTTTAAGTTGCACACGTGGCTTTAAATGTTAACTTATTTGTTACCCACTAACAAAACAGCTCTTAAAGTTTCAGTTGCTCTGGTTTGACTGTTTTCAGTTTTCAATCTGTGTGTTTTTGGGGTGTTTTTCTTTAATCACTGGGAAGCTGTGCTAACTGGATCACAGGGTTTTGCTCGTCTGTGTGTTGCAGTGATGGATGTGTCCTCCCAGGATCCTCCTCTCATGGCGATGGACCTGTCAAAGAGCTACAACCCACTGACCCGCAGCCACGCTGAAGCCATGGACCTGGCCAAGAAGCCCGAGTGGTACCACAGACGCCCAGTGAGCACAGATCTCGCCTCCTCGTACAGATCCAGAGCCTCCTCCTCCTCCTACGGCTCGCTCTCCACGCAGCCAGGAGCGCCCGTGCGCTGCAGGGACATGGAGGACGGCCCAGAGTCTTTGGGGGGCTACATGAACTCGACGCTAGGTCCAGGGCTGGATCTGTACCACGACGGAGTCCATGGCAGCCTGTGGCATCGGGGTTTCTGTGGGCCCGAGCAGAGCGGTGGCCCCGTTCCTGAAAGCAGCGGTGGAGAGGAGAGCGACAGCGGCTCTGATGTCATCTTCCTCGTGTCCGCTGCGAAGGAGCCGCTCCTGTGCGGCTCTTTCATGCAGGACGGCGTGGCACACATGGTGGAGCCCCTGTCCCCCGCCGCGTCCTCACTCGACGAAGAGCGAGCGTGCTACCACCTACCTCAGCCTCTGAGCTCGCCCAGCCCTGACAGCTCGTACTCGGAAGATTCCTCGGACAGCTCGGTGGACATTCCTGTACATCACACCCGGCCCGTCGTCCTCCTATCCGACCTCGGTGCCGTTTACGCCAACACAGCTGAATCTGCGGTCGACATCTCCAGCGATGACAGCGACATCATCGAAGTTTCTGTCACTGATCAGAAGAAGAAAAACAAATGCTACCAGAAGACTCCTCCTCCTCAGAGTGAGAGCGAAAAAGCGCCGCAAAGCGAAGTCCGCCGCAGCGCTAGGATACGAAGGCCGGCCTCAGAAATCCCGCCGCTCACCTGTAACGTATCTCGTCATAGCTTGAGCAGGCGAGTCAAACACGACGCTGTGGGTATATACAACGAGAGCTGCGACTCCGATGAAGTGATGGACTACGTCTTGAGGGTGTCTAGCTCAGACGAGTTGCTGGTGAAGTCGCCACAAAGAGCAAGAAGCCATTCAGAGGAGTCTGACGCAGATGTTGGGACGGACAGGAAGTCCCCGCAGATTGAGACGCAGCATCAGCGCGAAGCTTCAAATGCAAAAACCGTTAATCACAAACGAAAGAAGCCGCTTGCAGTTCCTAAAACAAAAGAGTTAAGAAGAACAAAACAGAAGCGTAGGATCCCGCCACCATCGCCGCCACCGCACCAGAATGCTTCAGCCTGTAGGAGTGCGGTGGCGAGCAAAAAAACTGTCGCAAGGTGGCGGACCAAACGCCGCCGTCAGACTGGGCCTTCGTCTCTGTTTTCTCCGACAGAGACTGAGATCAAGCTCAAATATGTGAAAACTAAAGAGGACAAAAAGGAGAAGAAATCGGGCGGTTTCTGCCCGTTTGTTCACCTGGAGCGGCGAGCGTGCACTGTGGTCAACTACCGGGAGGAGGAGGCAACTGTTCGGAGCAGCGAAGGAGGGAGGCGGGCTGCTTGCAAGTCTCTGTCCGGGTTTGTTCCCAACACTTCCTGTTTTCAGCCGGGTCGGCTCAGCTCAGACAGCCGGTGCGAGTCATCGCTGTTCTGCTGTCTGTGCGGCCACACCGCCAACGTCATGGGCCTTGGGGACCTTCACGGCCCCTACTATCCCAGCGTGGACGCCCAGAAGGAGGAGCTAAACGGACTCTCTAAAAGCCGAGGGGTAAATCCCTCAGACGACAGCAGAGCTGCTGATGGCAACGCCTCCCCAAAGGTGCCTCTTCACCTGGATGAGTGCTGGATCCACGAGGACTGCGGCATCTGGTCTGCCGGCGTCTTCCTTATCCGAGGAAAGCTGTACGGGTTGGAGGAGGGAGCGCGGCTCGCGCAGGAAACGGTGAGTTCTGAGAACATATGATCCTTATCACACGATTTTCTTTTTTTAATCTATTGAAAGTCCCAAAGATGGTCGTGTTTCTTATGAACATTCACAGTTTCACATTATGAGGTCAGTGTATGAGCAAGTAGCTCCTCAAAGCCCAAACACTGAGGTACAGACTTTTTTTTTCTTTTCTTCTCATGGCTCTGTGTGATGTCATAAACAGTGGATATCCCTCATGGGGTCATCTCCGACACACAGCCAATCAGAAGAAAGCTGGCTTAAAGTGAGGAGGAGATGTCTGTTCTGAGAGCCAGCCATAAATATGGATTATTCTGAACTGTTTAATCATGCAGAGCTACTCTTATCAGAGAGCCAGAATAAATATATGAATATTTTTTAAATATTTTTTTTCTTTTTTCTTTTTTTAGATTTGTTCCACCTGCCAGCAAACAGGCGCAATAATGGGCTGTTTCCAGAAGGGCTGCCCCAGGAATTATCACTACAGATGTGCCATCCAGTCGGGTACGAGTTCAGCACTTCGGTGATGCTCAGTACTGACTTTCCTTTGGTTATTTCATGTCCTGCTTTTGTTTTTCCAGGCTGTGTCCTCAATGAGGATAACTTCTCAATGAGATGTCCAGAGCACAAGGTAAAAACATAGCAATGAGGTGGAGTGTGAGGAGCTGCTTGGCCTGCAGGGGTCACTGTTGCTGCTTTTTGCAGATGTTTAAAGGCGTGTGTGAAAGTAGAGGGACGTTTCCACATGCTACACACAGCGAGGCCAAAGAAGCAGTTTGAAATTTAACTGGATATTAAAACATTTTAGTCTGTTTTTTTTTTGTTTTTTTAAAATTATTTAACAGAAGAGTTAAAATCAAAAGTGCATGTCCAGTGTCTTTTCCTTAAATGCCTTATTAAATGGTTATAAGGAGGTCGTACTTTGATTCATTTAAACGGCTGTCTCTCCAGTGGATTTCTTCCCAAACTCCATCGTCTTGTAACTGCAGCTGGCGGCAGTAGTCTTTGTTCTGCTCCACCTGCTTCACGAGGCCCTCAAGCCTGCAGAAGATCTACAGAGCAGAACAAGCGCTGCCGATGCCAGCTGCAGTCCGAGGCGCTGGAGTTTGAGTAAGTGTGTCAGTCGCAGCAGCCACATCTGGAATTTAAGCCTCAGCTGACTTAGAAAGCAGTCCACCTGCTGTAGGATGAAACCAGAGGTCAAAACTGGACCCTGTAGCAGGCTGAACGTTTATTTCTGCTGTAAAGTTGCACGTTGGGGACTGGCTCGCTGTTGAAGCCTCAAGTGGACGTTAGAGGAACTGCAGCATTTGACCCCATTAGCATTAGCCTCGTAGCTGATGCTGTCTAAAAGCTCAGCACGAGTTAAACGTTTGCTCTTCTTTTTGTTTTTCTGAGCTGTTTTTGTGAACGTCCTGATTTTGGCATTTTATTTGCGGCTGATGTTCGTTTGTCTCCAACAGAACAAACTGTTCATAAGTGCGACCAGACAGCAGAAGAGGTGACACAGAGGACATATGAGGGCACTGGAGGTTTGTACTGTCGACCTTTACTTTTATTTTATTTTATTTTATTTTATTTTATTTTATTTTTTTAAATGACATCAGAAACAGCAGTATGCGACATTACGTGATGGCAGAGCTTCAGTTCATCCTTTGTCATTTTTTTTTTTTTTTTTTTTAATAAATAGGACAGGGGGAATGAATGAGAGAAAGAGGGGGAGAGAAAGAAAGAAAACCAAAGGGGAGAAGAGATGGTGAGAAGGGGGGGGAAGAGAGAGAAAAAAAAAAAAAGAACTCCTGGGTCACCTGTATGGAGAAAAAAAAAAAAACAAACAAAAAAAACAAACAGAGGAGACAGCAAACAACAAAGAGTAACATAATAATAGAGAAAACAAAGCACCATCACAATAAACTAGCTAGTCATAGATATCAATATTTACTAAATAATAAACGATATTGTGCAGCACGCAAGATAGACAGCGCACAGTGTGCTTTGAGGCAGCAGCCAAGAAAGCTTTAGTCCGCGTCTGTGAATACCCATGTGTGCATACCTGTGTGGATCAGCATGCTTGCATTCCAAAGGTTTCTCCATGTAATGATCTGCTAGGGAGTGTGGGGGGGCCACAGCCCCGTCCTCCAGGGTGTGAAGCGGGTATGGAGGAGATCAAAACTCCAGACATCCAGAGGCCCCCAGAACACAAGAGACCATGGAAGACCAACAGAGGGGCAGCCGCGCCACTGTCCCAGTAAGAGCTGAGGAGAGTCCCAGATGAGGGCTCGCCCAGCAGCCGCGGAGCAGAAGTCAGGGGGAGTTGCAGTGACGCGCCCGTGAGCTCCGCCGGCCCCCAGCTGTGCCTGAGTGACCGAGCCCCAGGCCGAGAGGCCGGGGGCACCCCACCTCCAAAGGGGGCCCGAGCGAGCCCCAGGCCCCGACAAGCGGCCGCCAAGGAGTGAGCCGGTGTGTACCCGGACGCCCACCCCCAGACACAAAGAACCACCAACACACCGACACCTGAGGGAGTCCGCCACCGGCAGGGGAAGTGGTGGTGGGTGGAGATAGGCCTCCAAACCTTGGAGGGCCTGAGGTGTCCCCAGAGAGGTGGCGTCTGATACCCAACCTGACATATAGACACAGACATACAGGCACACACAGACACAAACATCCATTCCCACCCTCATGCTCTCATATGCACTCACTCCACACTCAACTAACGTGGAGACAGACATAAAGAGACGCTGTACACACAATCACACTCCCCAAGCGTACTCTACAAACCGGGTCTAGGTACCCTTGCCCCTGGAGGGGGGAATTGCACCCAGACCCAGGTGGTGTTACCCTTTTCCCTGCGGTGGGGAGAGGCAGACCACCCCGACTCCGCAGCAGCAGGGAGGCCCCACACCCCAGACCGCAGTCGGACGGCCAACTCCTCCTACTAGCCCTCCCGCTCCAGCAGGCCGCAGAGAATGGGGGTGGGAGAAGACTCCAAACCTCCCTCCACCCGCTCATTGTAGTGTTGATGCATATGTGTTCTAAGGTGCAATTAAAACCCAGGAGGGCATGGAGCTACCTGCCAAGGAGCAGCAGGTAAGCGCATAGTCCCTCCTGCTAGCCCTCAATGACTAAGTGTATTTAAAATTGAGAGGTGGGCAACGACGTCAGGGGTGAGGTATACACCCTGATGGTGATTTGGACTCCGTGATTGTGCCCACCCCCAAGATCCTATATGTATGTGTAATGAGAGTGTGAATAATGTGAATGTCTAAGTTGTGGGATAAAATTGAGGCAGAGGCAGCCAGAAGGGGACAGGGGGGGGGGGGGGGGTAGCCTCCTCTGCACCCTGGTGACATACCCCCACTCCAAGGCCCTGCATGTGTGGGTGGTTGTGGAGGAGCGGGAAGAGGGAGGCAGCTGGAGATGGGGAGGGAAGGAAGGGAGGGGCAGGTAACCCCTCCCTGGGGCCAGCTCCCCCGCTGACCCCAGTAGGCACTCCCACCCTCCGCGACCCGCCAGGGAAGGGGGGCCCAGGCCCATCAGACCGGGGCCCAGTGCAGTAGCGCCCTCCGGCTCCACAGAGCCCTGGACAGTCCACCCAACCCCACCACAGAGAAAACTGCACCCACCCCACCATCCACACATCTTCCAGACTACATAAGACGGTAAACGCCCAGGCTGAGATCTTCCTCCACCTCTCCTGTATCTCCCCCTCCCGCAGAGAGTTCCTGAAGAGAAGAAAGCTCCTGCAAGATGTGACCATCCCCCCCACCAGATGAAGAGCCCCCCAGGCGGCTCGACGCACCGGCGGCACCCTGCTCCAGGGCCGGGCCCCCATGCACCCACCCGCCCACAACCCCGGCAACACACCAACCAGGACCCAAGCCCCCGAGGCCCGGGGGCTTGGTATTTTAAACCAGGACATGAAACTTGGGTTTAAGAGTCCTTTTTTTGTGGGTGTGTGGGCTGGATGTGCAGCAGTGCTAACACTGTTTATTAATGCATTTTAAATTGATAAATGGAATCTGGGGACTTTGAAGAGCTTATTTAGGACCAAAAGTTGTGTCACGTATCCAAATAAGGTGAATTCAAAGCGTTAAAAAGAAAAAAATCGTGTCCTTGCCTGACGTCGTCCTCCTGTGTTTGTGTCCTCAGATCTCCTCAGGGTGCGACGGGAGCTGCCTGACTTCACCTCAGCTGTTAATCTTTCTTTTTCCCCTTGTTTTGCAAACACTAATTAAAGTACGTGTGTGCTCGAGCAGAAGAACAAACCTTCTGGTAAGGTTTCACCCATTACGGCAGACAGATGGAAGCAGGCGGCCACTTTGGGTTTATTTTCAGTAAGAAGTGTCTTTGGTTCTGTTTCTGTAGGTCTTTAACAGGCACTTACCCCAACTGGACTGAGCTGAGATGGTTTGTGTTTATTTATTCCTCCTCTTGGAGATCCACACTTGGACTAGCCACAAAGATAGTTTATAATTTGAACATTACGTTAGAGTTTAAATAAGCTTTATTGATGTACGGTATAGAGTATAATATCTTTATATGAGGCCACTTTTTTCTACTGTTTTTGTACTACTTTTCTATTCCTGTTCAGTCATAACATAATTTATTTTCCTCCAGTTGCATGCACGGCTGTTTGCTATGATGCACTTTATAGTCTAATTTTACTAGTTATTACTCAGCTGTTATTTATGTCCGTCTGTTCTTCCCTTTTCTACTTAAATTATTTAAATTTAAATAAAGCTGCACTAAGCTAAGATTCACAGTTAGAAACGAGGGCGTCCTGTCCTCGCTGATGGAGATAACAAGCTGCACATTCACCAGAGTCAAGCACATTTCATTCAGCGGTGTCAGGAGTTTGTTTTTCTCCAAATAGAGGAAAAGATTCAACCCATTAAAAAGATGTTTATCAGTGTTTATCTCACATAGAAGGATTTTTTTAAATAATAAAAATAAAGGAAAGTTAAAGGGTCTGTTCAGTCAAATCACACGTTTATTTAGAGGTTTGAAATTTGGGTGATGGGAAAATGCTGAACTAAGATATAAATGTAAAGCTTCTGGGATACATGATAGGATATTATTACCACTGAAGGGGGTGGATTAAATGCATAGCTGAGGTGGGTGATTTTACTTTTAATGCTAGGAGTTTTACAAAAGGCAAAAAACCCTTGCAATTGAGAAAACACCCAATTAATAAATGTATTTTAAAAATCTACAATATTTATGGTAGTAAAGTAAATAAAGTAAATTTACACCCCAAAAATTAGTTTAATCAGAAATGCAGATGGAAGATTTATGATTTATGTGAATTTTACAAGGCAGAAACTTGCAATTCCCTGTAATCTAAGAATGACATCATATCTCATTTTATTGTATATTTGGGAAGAAATTTACACTTAAATTCCTAAAGTTTGTATTTTTTTTCTGACTTAAGCGTGAACATTGCTTTCTTGCCAGCCCCTTAATTATCATCGACTTTCAATAGTCTTTTTTTAAGGTCTATTTTTTTTCAACTGTCAATTCATTAGCGCCACCTGCTGGCAAAAGTCAGTCGGGCTCTGTAGCCCAGTAAACAGCAGTTAGTCAGTGCTGACTTCTATCAATTTCCTGTTATTTAAGGCTAGGTGATAAACAAAAGTGTTTTGTGTCTTAAGTGTGAGAAACTTCACCTTTAAAAATTGGTTTGAATAGTTTTGTCAGTCCTGATAATTTTAATTTTGGCCAAAACGTCTCTGGTGAGCACAAGAATTTTTTTAATTCCAGGAAAAATATTTGGAAATGTTTGTATTACTAGTAACTAACTCTATACCACCGATGCTGAGCCCAGACAAAAACCAGTTCAGTTGTTTGTATAATGATGAATTTGGAAAGCTAAAGGGCCATTACAGTTTATTTCAGCTGTTGTATTCAGCCTTTGCAATACAATGGAAGCTATGTTAAGCAGCTATGAAATTAAACAGTTTTAAAATATAAAACAAATTTTTAAAATCTAAGAGAAAACGTCAGAATTTCCAAAACAGGCAGCCTGAGGAGGTTTTGGTGATTAAAAAGTTCAGCGAATGGGTAAAAAAAAATCTAAAATGTGATTTAACTTTTGCCAGGGTCTATGCATTGTCCTCAATAATGATAATAATATCATTATCAATAATATTAAAATTAATAATAATAATGATCAGTTGTGATTTGGGTGAATTGACCCTTTAGCAGTGCTGGAGTGGCCTAGTGCAGCTTTGACTGTCCGTCTGTGTTTGTCGTTACTGGACTGAAATGTTTAAAAAGCTTTTAAGGAAACGGTCCGTTTGGTTTCATGCCTGCACTTCCTCTTAATTAATTACTAAATCGTTAAAGTTATATAATAAAAGTCTGTTAAACTGAAGCCTCGTCTGTGTTTTGAACTGGAAATGCACGAATGATTTTGAGCTTCGCCAAGTTTATTAATGTTGTTCATGCCGAAATTTCATTCCTGCTCCCACACAGGAGCAAAATGGTTGATGCTGCAGGGCAGGTAGTGAGTTCGGCAAAAAAACATCTGAAGAGTTTTATTCTCAGACTTTAAGTCTTTCTGCTGATAAACAACTGAAAACATCCTGCTGCTGGTATCTGAAGTTTAACGATCAGAAACAAACTCTCTTTAATAGAAGACGATCGTAGGAGATTATTTCACTCCAAGTCTTCAAAGTATTTGTAACCAATAAGTAAGACGTGAGTTTAATTTCAGTAATGTTAACTTCTTTATTGTAACATCTTTCTTTTTCTTTGTGGGCGTTAGTGTGAAGGCAGGACTAGTTTTTACACACAGTCTGAAGTGCTGATCAGTGGCTCTGCTGCTACCTGTCCATGTGTCTGATTGGTCAGATGCTGCTGGCGCGGTTACTTTCATGTGAACACACTCTGCTTGTCAAGATAATAACCACCTTTCTATGACTGCTTAGTCTGACTCCAGATGTTAAAGTGACGCCAGATAACCAAATCGTAAGGCTGGGTCAAATCTGGTGGCCTCTGTTTGTGGTTTCTTAGCGTGGCTGCTATTTTAGATGTCTCAGAAGCCCCGTTGTCATCACTAGTTAACTTGCGATGGGCTTGATTTTCATTTTCGGGAAGAAGATAAACTCAAACGGACTCAAATCTGGCTTCAAAGCTGCTCAAACCAACTCAATTGTAGCTGAAGATGGGGCTCTCATTACCAGAGATGATCCTCCACATGAAAGCCATGTCAGCTTCTTCAGTTTCAACCAAATGTGTTGATGTTTACCATTGAAAGCTTTCTGAACAGGACTTCCAGGGAATGATCTAAAAATGTCCAGTAAGGCCTGAGAAGGTGACCCTGAAGGTGAGCCGGGCCAAACTTAAATCAGGTAAGGCTTTGATTTTTATAGACCTGCACCGATCGTCTCAGAGTTGTTCCCTGGTGGTAGAGGACATGTGGGCCGCAAGCTGCTGCATCGCTTATGTTCAACAGTTTGTATCTGAAGCTCCGTTTGACTCATTTGGATAGAAATAGCCTTCGTGTCACAGAGATGGCTTCTATATTTGGGAGTTTCTTACACCTCTGCTTCGTCACATCATCATCATCGGGCTGCTGGTCTCACCTGCTCAAAAAGCCTGGCTGTTGGAGACGGTGGCGGCGGTAGTGGCATAGCGATGGCGTTATTTTTGCATGTGCAGCTGTGCTGTTTGAGGTCATTTGAATATGAGAAAATGGAAATTTTCAGCATTTAATCAGAAGACACTGTTAGTATGCCTGCAGAAGCTGCATCCAGGCGCGTAGACCCCCATCTCCTTTAGATGGTCTGAGAAAGCCGAACGTTGAACTTCAGTTGGACTGTTTGGATGTTCCAGTGAAAGAAATGGTAACTAAACCTTTAGTCACAGCTGTGATCATCACATGAGCTAAAAATGAAACATTTCCTTTGCATTTTCATTGGTTCATTTTGATCTTTCGATGACTTGCTTGTTGAACTTTTCCATATTAAGATCCTTCCAACAAAAGGACAAGGTCAGAGTCAGAAAAGTAACAAATGGATAAGAATTTTTTAAACCCCAATGCTTTGTTGGGGTTTTTAATGTAAAAATGTCATTTTAAACCAAATTATAAGGACACAGCAGCCCAACATTTGCCTCTTTAATCTTACACAAACTGTCTTTTACTCCTCCTCTTCAGTCCGTCTCTTCACTTCCTGCCTCAGGACAAGCCACGCTTTGCTCGAGCGGATCTCTTGTCTTAGGGCTGAGCACAGCCCTCCTCTCGTCTCTGCAGCTCAGCACAAACTGCTGCTGACACCGAGACGAACCAAAGACGTGAACGACGCTCGGAGCAACGCTTTGTTACGTAATGTAGGAGCACATCAGCAGAACATAGAAGCAACAAAAGCCCATAAACATTTACTTTAAAAAGAATAAGCATTAAGAGAGACATTTAAATCAAATCCTTTGGGTTTTTTTAGGGTAATTGATGAAGGTGGTGCCTTAATTTCATCTACAATTCCAAATGTTCTAAATACTACAAAAACTCTGCCCACATTTTTCCTCAACTACTCTGAGGAGTGTGTGCAACATCTGTCTGCATCCGGTGTTGGAAATCAAATCAAACTATCCTCCATGCTTTACTTCCTGAGCTACAATTGGTTATTAATTTCCTGCCACTTGTTTTCACCTGGTTTGTGAATAAAGAGCTTGAGGTTCTAGCAAGAGCCCCGCTTGGGCTTCATCTTCGCACATAGCCGTCCATAGCCGATATCACGATCGCATTTAGGGCTTACTACCAAGTCTTCCAGCCCAGCACCCTCACAGGATACAGATGTCCCAGCTGGGAATCAAACTTACAACTCCCGCTTCAAAGGCGTGTAGGCTTACCACTACGCTAAACTGAACCAGCTGCTATATATACACCATTTAAATATTTCGACATGTGAAATGCTCAGTGGCGTTATTTCGAGTGCTTGCTTTCTAGATTTGAAACCTTTGTTTGATGTTGAGCAGATGAAGCTGTTTGGCAAGCTTGTGAGGTTTTCTGCTATAAAAGGTTTTGTGTTCAGAGATCTGAGAAAAGGATGGATTCCATGAATGTGTCGTGGATGATATGAGAAACTGTAATAAAATCTTTGTTTTCTGAACTTTTACAAAAGGCCTGAGGTCCAAACTACAAAGGCAGATCAAAGGCAGCGGCGTAACCCTCGTGACCTCCAGTCCTCGGGTATTTTACTTTTTGTTTCTTGATAAAACTAAACAAGCAAACGCCTCACTGGCGTTGCTGAATATGTAAACGCGCTGGTGGGAGAAACTGAGATCAGTAAGTGCAGGCCTCTGCTGTAATTACTATGCTGCACATGCCTAATGATTTGCTTTCCAGCTCAGCTTCCCGTCTCCTTTGTATTCAGGCAGATTGTTTTATCGGACTGGCATCAGAAAGGCTCGCTTCACCCTGCTCGTTCTCATCAGCCTGTAAAATGCGTCAGTTTAAATGTCCTGCTCAGCTGCTTTAGGTTTAAGCCTCTGTAGGTTGTTGTAGCTCTGTGGTTGATGTATGGATAACACTGTATGAGAGGTAGGAGGGTTATGTAATTCTTTCTTTAGCCAGTTTTTGAAGGCAGTCACTGCTCATTACAGCCAAGCCTCAAACATGGCTCAGTGCTTTTACAGCTTCGCAGGGCGTTATGAGTTAATTGGGGCATAACTATGTGACCGACTTATAGCAAAGCTTGATCTAAGGCTTAAAAATAACACTGTAGTGTGCTTTCAACCACTGAAGCAGTAATGCATGTGCTGATACAGCCACAGTTTGATCAAATGAAACGACAGTATCTAGCTTGCAGTTGCTTCAAAGCCGAGCAGAGAAAAATCCAGCGCCAACTCTGATTGACAGTTTTCATTTTTTTAATGATCAGAGAGGGGAGAGTATGAGCTGGAATCACTGCACAAGGTTTCATCTGCTGAATAAAAAACCACAGACATCACATTAAAACACAGAAAGACTTCCTGCTGTCATTGGTAAATCAGAGTCTGGGATTAAACCCTCAATGTTGGGGAGAAAAGGGACGTGCTAGACACTCGTGGTGAAGAGGTGAACTGGTCGCTTGACCAGTTGGTCAGTGTTCCTTCCTTAACCTGTGATCTGGGTAAGGTCAAGGTCACTGACAGAAATAGCCGAAAGGAGTTTGTTCTGTGGGGCAGCTGGGCTTTGATTAATTTACGTCCACATAAATCAATGTGATGCACTCATCCTGCATTGTGTTGTAGCCAACTGTTGGTCACCAGTGATTGCATAAGTGTGGTCTCTGATTGTAACTTTACTGCTAGTTGTAGTTTCAGCCATCTGTAAACACCTCAGAGCAGAGCCCTCTTTTTCAATTCAGTTTTCAGAAAACGTATATTGCAAAGTAGAGGCCCCACAATAATAAAGATAAAACAATCAGATGCCCTGTATGAGCAAGCGCTTTGGCAACAGTGGTAAGGAAAAACTCCCTTTAACCTCCTAAGACCCAAAATCTTTCATGGCATGATTTAGTTTCTCTTTGCCGTTTGGGCTGATTGGGACCTGATGAATGTGAAAACTAAGAATTATCTGATTTTTTTTTTTTTTTTTAATATATACCTGATTTTTGTTTCAGAGAAAAATGAGATCCACATATGAGGACATTCGTTTTAAATCTCGATGGAACAGTGGCAGTATAATGTCCTCGTAAGTGGATGTCAGGCACTTGTAGAGCAAAATTTGGTATTTTGGTCGAGACAACCCAAAATGTGTCGTCCACACATATGGACACCAGGTCCTAGGAGGTTAAACGGGAAGAAACCTCCAGTAAAACCAGGCATTGGACAGTCTTGTTTCCAAAGGAGCTGTTGAGGTGGTGTTGTCTCCTATGACAATTATAGAGCTCTCTATCCAACAGTGATATCTAGTTGGCACCACTCCATCTACTGAACTAGCTTGGGCTCCTTTCCTACCAAAGATGGGAAGTTCCAGACTCCTCGGACCAGTCTACACATCGGAAGTAGGTTCTATCAAGCCTTTTTTTTTTTTGCCTTTGGCTGCCTGTCTGGTTATAAAGCAAAGTGGGTCCCCTATTGGTTGGTGGATCCATGGGCTAAGGCTTGACCCAGAAGTTCCCCTTCCAGGTTTTGCTCCAAAAAGGTACCTGGGGCCCCTTTTCCAGCTGCTCAATCATTTCAGTAACGTCTCAAAAAGCTTAGTCTATCCTCTCGCTGGGATCAGTTTGCCTCAGGTAAGATCTGCTGATTACTCTTTATAAATGTATTTAATAATTACAAGTCTTTTAATTCAGAGTTTTATTTTAGCAAATTTTCACCACAGTAACGTTACTCCATGCAATACTTTACAAAAGAAAAAAGGGGTATAAGAAGCATTTTGTGTCTCCTGTCACATTTTCAGCGTTTACAGTTTGTTTGTTTGTTTTTTTTATTAAACCAATACTAAAAAAAGAAGACAACTTATAGTATCACCAAATACCAAATCTGCTCTTTTACCTGAACAGCTTTGGTGACATCTTATCCCCGCCCCGCCCCGCCCCCCCAAAACAGTCCAAACATATCGCAGAATAACCAACTGTTCAATGAAAGGGTAGTTTTCCATTTTCGCACCATGCAACTAGAAAAACTGTTTAGAATTTTTTTTAGTAGTTATTTGATAATATTAGCAGATAATCTTTGACAGACCATAAAAAGTGTGCATTTAGATTACTTCAAAATAATGGGGGTAGGCTAAAGTTGACTACTGTACAGCTTGTTGGGAATCATGAGAAAACATGGGGGAAAAAAACAAAACAAAAACAAAACCTTAAATATTCTATGAGCGGTCACAACATCATGGCCACTTTAAGGTAATTTTGTAGAAACACATTAAAAGCTTCTAAAATTAAAACCAAAAGAATTGGACGAACAGAAAAACAGCTACGGCATAATGTCCAAGCCGTCTTTGTACTGTTTAAACAAGGCGGTACTTTAATGTAATACCACTTTGAACCACAAAGTGATGCAGTAAGCCAGTGTAGCATCCTGCTAACACGAGCTATTTCAATGTTATTTAAGCTAGTCTTAGCTCATTTGTGTTGGGGGGGGACTCGAGACAAGAAAATTTTTGATTTGAAGGAGTCTTTCAACAAAATACAAAATAATAATAATTTAAAAAAAACAAATAGAATGCAAAAACATTCACCACACTGCCACCTTGTGGTGAACGTTTTCATTGGCCTGGAAAATCCACCTGCTTCTACAATTCTTCTTTTTGTTGTAGCTGAAAATTAATTTTTTTATTTCTCATAGGGGAAAAAAAAAAAGAACAAAACAATCTTCAGCTCTGTGGTCCCACTTGATAAAATAAATACTAAATAAATTTATGTGACATAAATAAATAAATTAACTTCAAATAAAAAACGCTTTACATGAACAAATCTACCAAATGTGAACATAACTAGCACGTTAAACACAAAGTCACGGTCTCGTTACACACAAACCATGTTCGTCGTCTTCTTCAGTTTCTCTTTTCTTTCTTTATTTTTTTAACCTATTGCTTGTGGATTATGTTTGCTTTTCTTTGTTTTCCTGTCCTCAGCTTTTCTTGGTTTTTTTTTTTTTTTTTTAATCCTGTAACTGAAACCACACACAGGAAGCTACAGCTGTGTGAGTGTCGCGGGTCATTTCCTCAGAGTTCATCTTCATCAGAAATGAGCAAATCCACGACAAAGCTACAACATACGTCAGACTGTCGTTCGTTTCCCGATGCCAAACATCGCTCGCCGCACCTCTTTCTCCCGCTCGGAGAAATCTTTTTCGTCAGCACACACGCGTGAGCAGGTAGCACGAAGGCAGCGCTGCGCCGTCTCTACACGCAGATCTCAATGGGCGTGGTCACCAGGATGCGCCCTCTTTCGTTGTTCTCTCTGTTGACTCGCTCGTAGCTGCCGGTGGAGGACGGCGAGCTGTTGGTGGACATGGAGGAGTACTGGGTGTCCATCATGATCCCTCCCTTTGCCGCCATGCAGGCAGGCGACAGGCTCTGTTGCTTCAGTCTGTCCACGAGTACGTCCTCTTCTGATGACGATGAGCTGATGTCCAGAGGAGGCGCGCTACTCGCCAAAGCCCCGCTGCTGCCATTACAGTTCCCGTTCTCGGTATCCAGCATCCAGCACTGGTTGAAGTAACTGAAGACTTCTTTGACAGAGCAGCGGCGATCCTGCTCGATGGAAAGGAGCCTACGAAACATTCGCAAGGCTTCATCGGTGAAGCGGCGCCACTGCGACGGCACGGCGGCGGTCCGACGGCGTTGCCAGCGGACAAACTCCTCGTAGAAGGCATCATTGGGCATGGCCTTCTCCCAGGGGAAGTTTCCTGTCAGCATGCAGAAGAGCAGCACCCCGAATGCCCACACGTCTGTGCTGTAATCCACGCAGAACCCCTCATGTCGGGAAGTGTCGCACAGCTCCGGTGCCGTGTACGGGATGGTTCCGCTCACGCGCTTCACTGGTGATCCGGCGCGTCGTGTCATGCCGAAGTCTGACAGCTTAACCTTTCTGCACTCTCGGTCAAAAATGAGGACGTTCTCGGGTTTGATGTCACGATGCACCAGCTTCTTGCAGTGCAGGTAGTCAAGAGCAATGGCTACCTGGTGCACGCAGCGCTTCGCCACCGCCTCAGGAAGTCCCACCTGAACAGAGAACAAGAGGAGTAGGAGAAGGTCGTGTACATGAAACTGAAGTTTAGGTCCATATAAATGGGACAAAGTTCAGAGGATCGGAATCTTGCTTTAACAAACCTCATACTTACCACTTTCTTACCGGCGCCATGCTTCCTGAGAAGCTGCCCACATTGTGTTTTGGGAACTGAACATTACATAACTCATAGAAAAACATGAAACCAGTTGTAGATGACACAATAAAGGTGGTGCTTGCGTTTCCTTTTCCCCTCAAGATAACATCTGCACTTCCTGCGATCTACTATATTAACAGTAGGTCACGTTAGATTAAATCCCCATTAACTGTGGTAAAAGCTCTTTAACACAGTTTTAGATATAATCTCCCTTTATACAAACACATCTATGTAAATGCTCATCATAGTGACCTTTTACACTGGGCTCATGTTTGGCCAGTGTAAACAGGAAGCAGAGTGCTGGCTGCTGACGACAAGAACACTCATTTCGAGGCAAAACGTGACGTCACGGCATCTACATCTTTTATACTATTTCCCGGGACACAATAGACCAGCATAAAGTACAGACGGGCCAGTTTTTACCATCAGTTTTCAATACAAAACAGATATTCTGGACATAAATTCATACTGATGGATTCACTGGATTCTGTTTGCAGGGTGTAAGGTTCGTTAACTACAGACGGGAATTTACAGAATGTCTTTTTAAGGTAGTCTCATTTAGGTCTTGGCACTATAAAAACCTCTTTAGCAAACACATAAAATATTTCTCTCTGACGGCCTTTTATTTTAATAATGCTTTACATTTTAGTCCGTGAATTTTCGTGTTTTGGCACAAAAAGAGGACCCCGAGCGCTGTCGGGACTGAATGCCAATGTGTAATTTGCAGCATGTATGCAGCTGGGGCTTTTCAGTTTCAAGGAGGATTAAGGGATAATCATCTGGATTATTTGAATAAACCTACATCAAATATAGAAACCATCCATCCACTCAGATTTCTTATCCAGGTCTGGATCGTGTCGGCAGCAGTCGGCCACCCCTGCTGTGCTTCTCACTCTTCCAGGGGAATATTGAGGTGTTCTCAATACAACTTGGGTCTGCCCGGCATCTCCTCCCAGTCGGACATGTCTGAAACGCCTGACCTGGCTCCTTAGGATTTGGAGCAGCTTATTTGTTAAACTACAGGAATGGCTAAGCTCTCACCTGTGGAGGGATGATGTCAAACAGATCTCCCGCCTGCGCGTACTCCTGAGCAAAGATGTAGTAGTCGTCGGTTTCGAAGGCGATCCCGTACATGTTGATGATGAACGGGCAGGGCGACAGGTAGAGGGAGATGCTGTACTCTCTCAGGAAGCTCTTCAGCTTGGTGGTCTTTTTCTTCAGAAACTTTAGCGCCATTTTCGTGCCTGAAAACGAGGACAGGACCGGTTACATAACCTCCAGTCTCACTCCTCCTTTCTTGTTCTTTTGCACCCCATTAAAGTGTTTAGGGATTTATTTCACAGCTGTCTAATTGCTTCCAAGAAACTTAATTAAAACAATTTGATGAATAATTAAAATCTCGACAGAGTCAAATCCTGATGATTTATGCTTTAAGTATTTAAAATCCTCTGCTGCAGTAGTTATATTTGCACTGTGTGAGCAGGATGACGCTGCTTTCATGTTTAAAGTTTTGCAGAAAGCGTCGTTTACAGATGGAAATGTAATGTAAAACTTGCACGACAGCACGTTGTCTTCAGCCGCCTCACCTCCGCTCAGTGGCCGAGAACAAGAGAAGCACCGAGGGGACATGAATTCCCAGGACTAATCTGATAATCTGAACGCTGAGGGGAAAACCCCCCAGACAATAACCTGGACGGCTGCCATGTCTGCTTATAATTTCCCCTCCAACAGGCAGCGTGTCAGCAGAGACTTCTCCAATACCACCGGATCAGCTATCCTAAAGTGCTTTGTGCTTCTTACAGCATCCAGCCACTTTAGAAAGGTCGAGGGGGATTTTCTGTTAGTCGGTGACACGGTTTAAAAAGAAATAAATTAAAAGGTATTCTTGGTAGCAACACTTTGTGCCACCACAGACTGTACAGAAAAGATCAACAGAATCTAACCACAGTTCGTGAGATTGTCATGATCCATGAAACAGCTATTTGAGAGAATGAACATTTTCTCAAAGGTCTTTCCATCATATCTAAAATAATTTAAAGAGTCATATTTACAAAGATGTCCACTGGAGGTCTTTCACAAGCACCGTCCATCCTTTTACTCTGCCAACCTATCCTGATGCATTTGAAGGAAGTAAATGAATTGATAAGAACTCAAACAGCAGTTAAATATGATAAAGTGCTAGCTTAAACATAAAAATGTGTTCTTGTTTGCAGTGTATTATTTCATTACTTTGATAAGAGAAAATGTTACTAGACTTTAAAAAAAAAATACCCTTTTTATTTCACTTTAAATGGGTTTGCAGATGTTTAATTGCAGTGAACACCAAACCCAATAACCAGCAGGTTGTCTAGTAACATTACTACAGGACTGAAGTATAATAAATGCAGCTTCCTTTTCATCATGTTTATATGGGAATTTAGTTGCTTTGTAAAAGATCCTGATGGCTAAGCTGCAAAAATAAACAACATCTGTTCAGGGAGACTCGGCTGATTCCTGTTGAGCTACGACTGAGAGTTTTAGAGCAGAAACTAAATATAACCTATATTTAGGGCGAAATAAATCTACCCCACTGAACAATCGAGTCCCTGAACAAAACATCAAAGATGTTGGGGTTGTTTTCCTCTGAAACTGTGACTTACTTACAGTTTTACATAACAACAAACTCATCATCAGGTAAATATACTGCTCATGTAAATATAAACCTATTGTTTTGGCAACTGGCGATTTAAAAAACAGATGTTCTATAACCTAATCTAAGTTTCTAGTTTGTCACTATCACACTGAAATATACCTTCTCATTTTGAATCTCTGCTTACATACTTTACTATTCAATCTATGTAAGTGAGTCAGTCCAATATAGCTAGCACATTTTTGAAAATAAATATTATAATAATACATAGAAAATAATGTTAATAGAATTTGCCATATTATTCAAATCTCAAACCACTGATAGAAAAACATTTTTTAAGACTTTATTAGACTATTATGTCTAATGTTATTTAACTGTGATTAAAATTATAAGTAAATAATTCATAACTGGCATCAGTTACACATTTCCAGATACATCCAGTTCAAAATAATCCTTATTTATTTTATACTTGTGCAGCCATCACTTCATCCTTTCACTGAAACCAACCACTTCTACTCTGATTGGCCGTGTTACCGTATTTTTATCTCATTTGACTTTAACTGCTCAAAGTTTGATCTAAAAAAATAAAATAAAGAACAAAAAAAAGAATAAATGAATAAAATTTTTAACGATCCACTTTGGTAAACTGTCAGAACTTTGCTATTGTGATAAGATTAAATTAACAAGCTTTGACATATCACAGATTCATTTACACCATCAGTACTTATACATACGAAATACAGAAAAATAAAAACAATGATTGACATACTCAAATTTCAAATTCATCAAAAAGGATGACAAAGAGAAACAGACATTTGAATTGAATTAATAAGATATTGTGAAAACAACCTTTTAAGGTTTTAATTGAGTTTTAACTTCGAAATACAAAATGCATTTCAGACTGCATGTGACTGCTTAAAATGTCGCTAAAGGGATAAAAAAAACTCGCAAGTTCTACACATGTCGCAGAAACATCTGGGGATGAAACACTTGAGTTTGTTCATTTAAAAAAAGAAAGTAAAAAGGTTAAATGTTATACCTTCAGTCCATCCATTTCCACAGGTAGCCTGATTTTCTGCTCCACACTGAAGGTCAGATAATTTAAGCTACACTTATTAACGGCTCTGGGAAGAAGCTGGCGGTTCACTACCAAATTATGAAACCAAAAGGTATATAACATTTTTTATAAATCCATTAACGGCACACCTCAAATGGCTTGAAAAGGTCACCATTTGTCACTCCAAGAGTCTGCTGCTACTTGAAATAGGCAGTGAAGCAGAGGCTTTGTGACTCCATAAAAAAAAAAAAAAAAAAAAAGACTATTAAGAGGCTGAGAACAGATGGGCAACAATTTGGATTTTAATGTGAAAAGGTTAAACAGATTTTCAGTCAGTTAAGTGGTGAATTGAGGCAGTTTGGATCTCGACCTGGGCTAAAAATCCCTGCAAGAAAGCGACCTCCAGTACCTCCAATTTGGCTTTTTTGAAAGTAAACACTTCAGTCGTGAGCAGAAGTACTTTACCTTCACAAACACGCCGTCATCTGACTCGAGAGCTGCTTTCATATTAGACTGTGTTATTACTCTGAGTCACAAAACAGGGCCACAAATGAGGACAACATCTCATTTCCTGCAAGTGCAACCCTGCAGATCTGCTTATTTTGTGGGCAAATGAATTTCTCAGAAAATCTCCTCTCCCCAGAAGAAGCGATGGATCTGAATTTCAAAAAGAAAACTGTCTTCATGGGCTTTACCTTCTGGTTCATTTTTCCTCTTATGCAAGATGAGGATGAAACAGATGTGAAAAAAAGGAGGAAATTTACTTACATGGAAAAAAGATCATAGCCATCTTTCTGGCTAAAAACAACCATCATGGCATTTATTAGCTACAGCTAGCTAGCCAATGAAACTAATGATAATTTATTTAATTGACGCTACATCATGAAGTTAATGCTAATGCAGATCCCAAACTAAAAAGCCATTTGAATTAGGAAATTCAAATATATTCCATTTACTGTTTTGTTATTTTTATTTATTGAAAAGCTTTTGGTATTTTTGTTCAATAAAATTTAGACAAAAATACCAAGAAGTTAATAAATGCAAGTACAACTGACTATTAACCCCAAGAGCAAGAAAACAAACAAAAACCTTTACATTATTAATTTGTCTTAAAAATTATTGTAAATGGATTTGTTTTAAAATGACACTGAGTTACTTGATCACTACAGGCAGCTGCCCAGAGTACCAACATGGGTACACCATTTAAAAGCTTTTCCTTGTGCTCTATGCAATTTGTATTTTGGAAAACAAAATAAATAAAAATTCAGATACTTTGCCATTTAGAGTCTGTTGACAGGAACCCCCCCCCCCCCCAACAACCTGTTCTTCCATGTTTCACTGTTACTACCAATATGGTCGTGTTTTATGGTAAGAATGCAAAAATTTACTTAATATATAAAAAAAAAAAAAAAAAAAAACAGAAACATTTATTAGTCGAAATTATATTTAAAGTGATTTCTTTAAAATTTATAGCCACCAGGATTTTATGTTTGTCTTGTTTGAAATGTGGTAAACTTGCATCAACCAGTTGTTTATTTTGGTTTGTTCTGTAGATATTAATACAATTTTTTGTTCTTTACAGTAGCAGCCACAGTTAATACCTCTGATTTTGTGGATGACCAGGTCCACCTTTCCATAGGTGCCCTTTCCCAGCTCACGGATGATCTCATAGTACTTGTTGATGTCCAGTTTTTCCAGATTCTGTGCAGCAATCAGCTGGAGCTCCTCCAGGATGTCGATGGAGGCGCGGGAGCCATGAGGCAAGGAGTTCATATTGGTTAAAGGGACGGGGCAAGGGGGGCCGAGGGCTGGTCTGGAGATGGATTTTCCTGGAGAGCAGGAAGGAAGACGAGGTTTACTGTGAGGGAACTTATCCACCCATGGCTGCATTCCTAAACTATACACCACTGCTTTGCAAAGCATATCTTGTACTGCATGTGTGTACTGTACTGGTATCAAAGGGAAAGTGAAAACGCTTTGAGTCCAGGCCAGTGAACCGTTATGTAATCTTTACACTGTGTTCTTACTTTGAGAAAATATAGTTTCTAAGATCACAGCTCCTCATAGCAATAAAGAGAGCATAATCGAAGAACAAAAGGTGGGAATTTTTCTATCAAAGCCCATTTAATATATGCAGATGCAGAAAGAGGTTCGTTATTCACACAGCTCAGTTACCTTCAAAGTCTAAACAGAAACTAAAATTGGCACAAATAATGCATCAGACACAAATTCACGTTGTATTACATTCAGTATACAAAAGACACAAAATGATGCAAGTTTGGTAAATGAAGGTAAATTAGCATCCTTGCAAGATTAAAATGTTTATATAGATGATATAGATGTCTCTCCTTCCTGTTAAAAGGTAGTTCTTAGTTGCCAAGTGTTTGTTTAAAAAAAATGATCTAATTATCTGGTTCTCTAATAATATTTTAGGACATTTGCTTTAGATTATAAAGGGTTTTAACTCTTACATAACTAGCTTTGTATAGATAATACTGATAATGGAAAAAGCACCACGTGTCATTACTACAGCCACAAGGTTAAAACAGAAAATCTCCCTGCACCGAAGTTCTGTTTCTACTTTATTCTATTTGTGTTAAATAAAACTAGAACTTCAGTCGCCGAGCAGCAAACTTTTTTGTTAACCTTGTGCAAAGACATCCAAGTTGAATAGCTTTGGGTGAGATAGGCGATATAACCCCGGCACAACGTCCTGATGCTGACTGATGAAAGAAAATGAAGAAAATTAATTGAACGAGTCCATCCCTGAGAGCAGAGAAGTGTTACTATTTGTAGGGCTGATCCTCTGCAGCTGATTAACGATCTTTCCACATTAACGAACGTCTAATTCCGAACTGACGTGTTTCTTCTCCGTCACGTCTGCTGCCATTCACTCAGCAAATCTGTCTCGCCTTCCGGCTCCTTCTGCTGCCGAGGGGAGCCAAGCAACACTTCAGATCTCTGGATGAATGCGGAGACTTCACAGCCCTGATGGCCCAGCAGAATTGCACCATGTCTCATTAACAGGGATGAGAAAGTGTTGAAGGAGACGGGATGCTAGCCACATCCTGTGTTTCGGGTCCATCTGTCCCCACTTGGCTCCCATCTACAGTGTGAGTGTGCACGATGGGGAAATGTGTACGAGAAACTCAAGTAACGCGTGTGAAAACAATGAACCCAAACAACAACAGAGTATGGTCCGCTTGGAAAAAACACAGTGAGAGTAAAACTGTGATTTGAGTAAATAAAAGCCTATTAATGCAGATTTACTTTACTGAAACAAATGCAGCACGTGAACCGGGACGTTTATTTTTTTTTTTAATGTCACTGATCTCAGCTTCAGTGTTTGCAGTGTACTCAAGCTGGATTAAACAACAGCCTTTATTAACCCAACACTTCCTGCTGCTTCACAGGGTGGTTTTTATTGTGGAAAAAAAACAAACAAACAAAAAACAAAAAAAAAACAAAAAAAAAAAAACACAACAACAACCCACAGGAAAAAATGTTTTTCTGAGAATTTAATGTCATATTTTTTTTTCTGTTCATTTTTGAAAGACGCCGACTTGTCTGCAACTGCTCACCAAGTGGTAGTGAAACTGTAAAAACAGACCATTTACCTTCAAAGTAAAAGTCATCCTGTGAGCATGACTCAAAAGGCGCAACTTACTTTGAAAGTTGAGCCTTTGAAGGTCTCCGTTTCCGGTTTGCACTGACCGCTCAGCGTAAACGTTGAGTGTTTGTAGGTGAGTCGGGTTCTTCCATGTTCCACCGAGTTGTTTGTTACATGAATAGAACTTTTCATGTAACGTGTCTCGTTTCTTCAGCTTTCAATTGTCCAATCATATAAACGACACCGAACAAGAGTTGAGAACAGAACACGATTTTTGGCAAGTTTTTCCATGGGCTCAACCCACATACTCAACTCTGCTGCTCAACCCATGACTGTGGGTTGAGCAGCAGCTGTGGGTACATATGCGGCACCGTTCAAGGGGAAATAAACAGGCTTTCCAACTGTATGAAATTTATTATCAAACAGTATTGTTACAGCAACATTTTACTTTTGGTGTGAATTTAGTCTCATAGCCTACTTACATCTTACACAACTATGTTTTATGTCTTTGCCTCCAAATCTCAGTAATGCATCAATCTGTTACACACAGAAAAACTCAAACTGACATCAGTGATGAATATCTTGAATTTTTAAGCTAACAGTATAAGTCTGGCTGTGCTTTGAACAAAATGTAGTATTTAACTGTGCTTGTTGTTTCTTCAGAACCTCTGTTACTGCTAAATAAAGCAGGACTGACATGTTCAAAACTGAAACCCTGACATGCTGAAAACACTGCGTTAAAAAACAGTGAAAGGAAGCCGTGAGCTCGGCTGTGTTGGAGTGACAGCGGAGGATGGAAATGGCCCTCGAAATAAACAGTATGTGCTGAGCATTAAAGTACGACAAGCTGATAAAAATGAGGACTCAGCTGAACCCAAAGGAGCCAACTGGCTGTCTATCACCGGTCCTCTCAGCATCCCTCTGACAAGGTCAATAAAGCACAGAAAGGATGAGACAGCCAGAGAGTGTTTAGAGCTGCAAACAGACACACTCGGGCATCTCAATTTTACATGCTAGATACGTAGGTAGATTTTTAATTAAAATTCAAGCCCTTTTCAAAATAATGGCCGTTTTCTTGCACAGTTTTTCTGCTCAGCCAGCAGTACAGTTCACAGGGTCAGAGCGAGGGCCCAGTAAATGAACACGAGACCAGATGCACAAAGAGAACGAAGCATCTCACCTCATCTCAAGTACTCCATGTACAAGCTTGCATCAGACAAAAGAACCAAAACAACAAAAACCCACCACAGTAATCTAATTTTTGGGAAAACTGCTCTTATCTATGCTTTATACTGTTAGTTTTTGTCCTTTTCTGGACTTTGTCTTGACTTTAGATTACTGGACTCTATTATCCATAATCCTCCATTATACTGTTAGCTAGTACTGCTCATGGGAGCAATACTAGCAATAAACATTAAAGTCACCTCCTTTGTATTTTCACTAAAAATTAGCCCACTAAAATTTAAGAAGAAAAAAAAATCATGTTAATTAAATCATGTACTTGATTTCTGGGCTCAATGATTCATTAATTCAGGTCTGCTGATTTCCTAGAAACTTTGTGAGAATTTAGAAAACTAAAACCTGGCAACAACAAGTCGAATGATGTCACCAAATGACCAAATATGAATGCTGGTCTTCTACAAAAGACGCATTTTGTTGTCAGATCAAGCAGAGAACTCACCATCCATTTACTTTCTATCATTACGTTTACCTAACCATAGCAACTTTGACATATATGCATTAATTATGTTTCACCCTCGGTGTCTTCCTGCTATCCGGGCGTGAACACTTCCTCACGTGCTCTCACACTGAAGTCCTATCAAACAGCCCGGAGATGAAAGGAGTCACAACCACCGCTAATTAGGTGTAACGTTTTTTAGCTGCAGCTCCCGGCGCTCCCGCTAAGTCTAAGGGGTAACTGCTCCCCCAAGGGCATCAAGGAGCCATGTCTGCCTCTGATGAGCGGCGCGAGACCGCCTTCCCATCATTCTTTCAGTCGGTAAACAAAGCCCGGCTGGAATTCAACCAGTCTGCTTTACGTCTGTTATGCCCTGATAAGGTTACCTGTCTTTTGCGCCGCTTGGCAGGTGGGTGCAGTCCAACGGTGAGAGCGCCTGTTGATGGAAAGCTGGAGTGGCACAGAGTCAGAAAGCTGTGAGTTTTAATGACCTTTGATTTTCCTGCAGCAACAGCAGCAGCAAGGTGGCACAGCTGCCATGGCTACAGCCTGACGATGCTTTGTGTTTCTAGCGGTTCCCTGCAGAACTCGAGCTTCTCTTGGACTGCCAAAATGTCACACTCTTGTTTCTAATAATGTCTCGTTCACAGTAAAACAAACCGACTACATTTATTGAAGGGTCTGGTTTCAATGCTGGGAATGCTGGAGCTTGTAGAGAGTGCCAGAGTTTTAACTGGGACACATGGTTGATGTTTGAGTCCATAGGTACATTTAGTTTGCATAGGGACAGATTTAAAGCTGAAATTTCTTCTTCGTTTTAGGATTTGTTCCTGAACTCAAAGATCCACAAAACCTGAGCCAAAGACAAAGTCAGAAGCTTCCTTCTGTGTTTTCTAAGGTGTAATCTAAAGAGTAATCCGAGGAGACCACTGATCACTTACAAGAAGAATAGTATTGCCGCTGTGACGATGAGTAAACCTGACAAACTCGACAGAAGTGCTGAGTAATGGTCTCCCGGTGCCGCAGGAAAAACAGCCTCTGCCACCTCGTGTGTGTTCAGGCCAGCATCGACTTGCAAAACATCGGCACCCAATTAATCATTTGTAATGTGAAATCAATGCGTCACCAGGCTGAAAAAATATTTATGAACAAAGGCTGCCATCTTACTCTATGCCTTCCTCCCGACAAAAATCTTTCATACCTCAGAGAGTTTCCAAAAACAAGAGGGGAAAAAAAATGACCTATTCAGGGATGATTTGGACATAAAAGACAAAAGAAGAACTGATGTCTGCTTCGTGAACGTCTGGTGAAACAGCAGCATCATGACTTTCTCCAGATTTCTCCAGCTATTGATGGGCTGGAATGAAATTTGGTGCACATATCCAGGATGTCTGTAGGATGAATCCTAACGCCTTTGCTGAGCTGCTGACTGTTCACATAAGGTTAACATTTGTGCTCAAACACACTAAACGAACAGGCCAAACACTTGAAAAGACCCCTGAGCTTTAGATGACCTCCTTCACAGTCTGAAGAATCTTTTATGTCTTATACATTTAAAGATTTCAAGGTATTTACTAACAATTATAACATAAACCACCACAGTGGTTTTCTTTTTGTACCCAGTACACTCAAAAGAGCAAGAACATTTTTTTGAAAGCGCACCGCTACACATATCTACAGTTATTAACCTTTAGGACCTCTTAGGTTTTTGGTTTTTGCTTTACTTTGAGCTCCACTAGTACAATTTATATGTTTATCTGAGCAGAGATTCGTTTTTATAAGTCTGCAACGTTCAATGTAATTCAGTTTTCTTTATCTAGCACCAAATAACAACAACAGTTGCCGCAAGGTGCTAAATATTGTAAGGTAAAGACCAGAGGCATAATTTCCAGGGGGGTTATGACCCCCCCCCCCAATTATCCGACTCAACCAAAATAACCCCCCCAATAAAATTATGAATTATCTTGCATATATAGGCTGTTGATTTTCTTTACTCATTTCAGGTATTACCAGCAAAATAGTTGCATGTTTAATCATTTGGGAATTTAGCTAGATTTGTTTATTTATTTAGACAGACATCTTGACCCCCCCCAATGTTCAACACAAAGTTACGCCGATGGTAAAGACCCTAGAATAACACAGAGAAACCCCAACAATCAGACTAAGCCCTATGAGACAAGGACTTTGGCGAAAGTGGCAAGGACAAACTCCCTTTTAACAGGAAGAAACATCTGGCAGAACCAGGAACAGGGAGGGGCGGCCATCTGCCACGGTCGGTTGGAGGTGAGGTGTCATTGAGTGCCAAAAACTGTCAGGACTATCGATGTCCACCTTGTGCTCCCCCTGTGGTGCTGAAATTTATGTCACTCCAACACAAGTGGATAAATACCTGTTGGTTACTCCTCCAACTCTGAAGTTGAGAACATAAAACAAGAACTTTTGGTGATAATTTCTCAGTTTTGTAAGACTTTCTCCAAATGTTATCGTTCACTATTACTCAGGGCCTTTGAACTGCACTACTATAGTAAATGTAATAAATGAATAAATAAAGATTTGTCTTATTCTTCTAAACTTCGTTGTACAAACTATTCCGTTTTTGGAAGTTTGAATAATTCTAATCTATTGAAGAAAAAGCCTGCAGTTCTATTAAGACTCACATCAGCCCCATGTGCACGTTATATCAATAAATGTTAGCATGCTAACATGCTAAATAAAGCAGTTACAAGTACAGAACATAAACCCACTTAGCGCAGTGGGTATGTTACAGGTTTGATGTTAGCCTTCATCTCTAAAATACTCTTTGCCTAAGTGGAGCATTAAAGTGTATGGGATTTATGCTAGAGGGGGATTTTAATATTTCCTGCTACAGTCAGTGACTTTAATCCTATCTGGAGAGCATGTGAAGGATTCTGACTGCTGTCAAAGTAACAATTCATAAAATAATCCCAATCTAAATCCCACCATGAGTTTTTAAAAAGTGGATTAGAACATGGAAGAAGAAAAAGATCTGATGGAAGCACCAATGAGCAGGTCTATTTAGCCAATAATATGGTGACAGGAAGAAATTAAATCTGTTGTTAAATTAAAGAAGAGCAATACCATCATGTAGCTTATTAATATGTCGCAGCAGATGGTTTGTTACTCACAACCATCTGGTGGAATTAATCTTGGAATCTTATTGGGGGGGAAAAAAGGTAGACATTTAAAAAAAAAATATTAAGAAACAAGAAAAAAAAAATACTTTGGAAAAATACTTGATCTGATTGTTTGTTAGCCTATGACAAACAAATAACCACAACTAAGTGATAAAGTAAAGTCTCGCTGAATTTTTTAAAAAGCTTTCAGTTAACTTTTCGTTCAGTAACGAGATATCCTCCACTTCCGATATAACTGATGCTACAGAGGCCTATAATAAAGTTGGATGACTGGTTGGTTAATTAGTGATTGGCGAAGCCCATCCCTGGTGGATTCTTTGGTGATGACTTGGTAACAGTCTCAACAGCACACCAGAGGCTGCCTCCATCTGACGCCAGGCGTTCTCTTTTCAAAGATTTCTAAATAGGTTTAGAGGTGTATTTTCTTTATTTTGGTTGTTTCTGATGAATATCCATATCTCTCACATTGTTTTGCCAGTTCTCTATGAGAATTTAGCAATGGCTGACTTCTAATCGCTAACTAGTGTGACTACACTGAAAGTGCCCAGTTCTAAAGTCCTTGACATATCTTTCAGGCAGCGTGAACACCCAAGTTTGTCAATGTGATAACTCGGGACCCAGATCATGCAGGATTTCAACATTCATACCGTAGATGCAGCTACTAAAAGGTCAATTTCTTTTTAAACATCACCACAGATTTTCACATTTATACGATAGGTGCATCTACTAGGAGGTTGAGGAATAGCATGTGTCAGTATTTTTTATAGTTTTATTCTTTGTTTGGAGAGAGATCAAGCACAAAAACAAAAATACCAAATTATCTGCTTTTTAAGGTGTCAAAGCTCTTATTATGTGTTCTGAGTAAAGCTTTACAAGCCTTTTTAATGGAGGACCTTGTTCCACTTTAAAGACAAAAAAATAGAAGACAATCTGAAGACAAACTCAAGTTCTCAAAACGAAATGTTTGGTATTTACCAGCACAAGCAGAGAGCATGAACCCTGACAGAATGACTGATAATAACCTCGGTCTTGCAATGTTCAGAATCCAGGACCAGACGAAACACGTGGGATTTGAGATGCGACAGTCTGGCAGCTTAACTGTCTGAGCTAATGTACTTAAAATAGGCATAAAAAGCTTTCCATAAAGAGAATAATGGCTTCACTTAAGGAGAAGGTGATTAATAATGTGCCATTTTGAAAAACAACAACAACAGTTTAGTTTTTCTGCCACTGCCTATAGCTATTTCACAGTGACCAAAGTATGTTTGGGGTGACCAAAAAATTTATTTTTAAAAATACATTTTAGGCCGTCTCCTTGAGCCTTTTCTCAACAGACAGAATAACTAAAGTCTTTACAGTGATCAATAACGCAAGCAATCATTAGCAGCAGCCTTGGGCTTTTCTTGTGTTTACCGTATATTTTATTAATGCTACAAAAAAGCTTCAGTTTGAGCTCTAATGGGCTGAAATGTCTTCTGGTTGCTGTTGGTCATCAGTCATTGTCTGTCAAGCTGAGTCCACTGAACTCTGTGAACCGACAGGTCCAATCAATCAACTAAAAGAAAACAGCCAATCAGTGTAAGAAAATGGTGACTTTTTGCCATTACTGATGACCCTTCCTCTCAGTTCACAACCTGTAAGCTTTTTATTGCCATAAATTGACTATTTTAGGAACAAATGCCATACATTTGATGGTTCACGCTAAGCATGTCGACTTGCTTCTGTCAGGTATGACTGTAAACGGAGTAATCTGGGAGTTTGGGCTTTTGGTAACAAAAGATAAACATGAATTATTGCTGTGAGACACTGTGAATGTCACAGCTTTTAAAAATCTCAATTCTTCTTTTTAGAGCAGAAGAATGACAGTTTCATTATCACCTATTCCACCCAGAGAAGATCTCACCAGGGCAGATGATGAACAACACTTCATAAAAACATTTTTAACGCGACAATAACTGATTATTTAAATAAGGAAGTGATTGTCAGGTTATCTGCAGCTCAAACAAAAATACCCATCACAACGTGTCAAGATTTCCTCTAACACAAATCTAGGAACAAATTTCATTTGTAAAAAGACATTTTTGCCATCTGACTCTATATTGAAGATATAAAGAATAACATGATACATAAATTTTTTGAATACATAAGCACAGCAAACGAGCCCTGTGGGCATGGCAAAAACCGTGTGTACAGTGGGTTCTTGCTACTATATAGATACCGTTCACGGTAATATCGATACAATGTTAGGCAATGATAAGAAAATCAAATATCGCGATAGAATATGGGTAAAACGCGCATGCGCAGTGCCTTTGTTTTCATGCGCACATGGCAGAAAGAGCATGGCGGCGACGGAGAATGAGAAGGGCGAAAGTGGATCGTTGAATGAAACGGATGATCCAGAATTTGTTTGTAAAAATGTTGCAACTTCAGTCGAACTGGTTTGGCTTTCGTCCGTCAGATACACACCAAAGCACATTTTTTGGTAGAGCATGCTAGCGGGCCGCCGTTATTACCGAACCGATTTAATTTGGTACGCGGCGCTTAAAAATCTGTCAAAAAAATGTTTCAGTACGACTTTGCTAAGCTACGAAGCCGCACAGCTTGATGGATTGTCGGAGCATTACAGCTACTGTAGCCTCGCGGAGTGATACGTACTGTGCTTCAACATAATGTTACCGTATTGTGTGTGTATAAGCTCTTTTAAGTTTAAAGTTGTGGAGTCTCACATGCATTATATCGTCAGTTATATAGTTATCGCAAATTTTCAAATATATATCGTGATAAATGTTTTTGGCCATATTGCCCTGCCCTAATACATATTATAATTACTGAAAAGATGACCAACCACTTACATAACTAATAAATGACACTGCTTCTAAAAATGTCAACTTATCACCTGGTTTCAGTTTCTCTAATCTGAGGATTTACTACATTTCTTTTGTTGTATATAAAATCCTGAAATAATCATTTCAGCTTTTGGTTATGACAAAAGGAATAATATAAAGACCCACACCTGACAGCTATGAGCTAAAACCACACACTATTTATAAAAGACAGATGTAACCACTGTGGTTATCACTAATTGGGTTCTGGACTCTGCATTTTGCTCTTTGCTCGTTGACATTAGAACATGGATGATTTTGGACATTTACGTGGGGTCTGTGGGGATTGACTCACTTTTAGAGAAGCCTCAAGTGGTTGCTAGTGAAACTGCAGATTTTCTTGCCTCTTGGCTAAAACTCCAAACAGCACTGATCATCTCATAACAATTGCACATGTCCAGGTCTGCTACATTTTACACAACGAGTAAAGAGTCATTTGGAAGACGAGTACCTACTGACTGAAAGATGTACAAACCACATCCTCGGCACCTTCAGACATCAGTAAAGACCAGATGTCTACTTCAGTGATGCCACAAAAAGTATGGGTGAGATCAGTTTGAAATCATACAGAAATATTACTAAAGCTAAAGAGTTTTCATCCTCCCTCGGACTTATCCCTTTATCAGCCCTGGAAAGTGCTGACTCTTCCCCTCTCTGTGCTGGTTGTTGTTGGCCTTTCAGCTCCATCCTCAGTCATTCAGCTCACCGCCACTGATCTAATGTTAACGTGTGAACTGTTGTTCTTTAAATCTGCTCACTGAGAAGCAACAAAACCGGAGAGATTACTTCTGCCCCGTGAGCAGCTCGTCCCTCTGGAAATGTTTGCAGAAGTCAGATTGCATCACGCCAGCCGTCACAGCGCTGGAGTTCAGCGTCCTCTTGTGCGGCGGCCTCCGGCGAGGCTCGGCCGTCCGCTCCCACGGCGCTCACGGAGCTGTGCAGCACATCAAAGCAGCCGGCTTTAACCGGCTCGACCTACATCGCCTGCGAACACTGAGGCTTTGTCCCTGCGCGCTCAGCAGCGCATCACTGGGCGCTCTCCTTTACTGCCAAAGCATTTCGGCTGCTGCGATCCCCACGCAACAGAAGGCAGCGGTACACTCTTTGTCTGATTTAATCTCACATTCTCTAACCGTCTTCCTCCTGCCTGCCGAGGAGATGTGCATGGTTTTATTTTCACGTCTCCTCTGCAGGGCTGAACTAACAAATATTTCTGTGAAATAAAATATTATGGGCTGTGTGGTGCAGGCCATCCAGGAAGTTTATGCTGCAGTTTCTGTGAAAAGAAAATCTAGTGTTTTATTCACCATCTGTGTCTGAATGCTAGCGCTCAGGTTTATGTTTGTAGTTTGCTATGAAAGCTCACCAGGTTTAGCTGATGTATGCACTCTGCACTCTTATCTCAATATTCTGGCTCCAAATAAGTGTGAAGTCCAAAAATCTATGGCAGTGACTACATCCATGTTTTAAAGTCCTTGTTGTAACAACACAAACACTCAAAGCTCATTCACGTGGGGCTACTTTGTCAATGAAACCTTAAATAGTTTTATCAATACCCATAAGAGGTTTAATAACGCCCTGAATAAGGGTGTTGGTTGTGTTTGTGTTTGTCTGTACAAACATACAAACAAAACCAGAAAGAAGAAATCCTGTCATCTGAGAAGCTAAAAGCGACATGAAAGAAGCAGCTTGTAGCCCATGAGTGGATGAAGGTGTGGAACTGGCACTCAAGAACTCCTGCGCTCTGGACTTCAGGTTCCACAGGGGGCTTTCATCGTGCTTCGGACAGAAGAAGCTGAGACAAAAGAGACAATTTTAGGGATTCGATTGTCGCAAAATTCCTTTCTGCGACAGCACCACGAATCACCGCCACTTCCATTTCAATCATCTCCAAGTGCCAGCCAGCCGCTTCAGTGTTTCGTTTGCAAAAGGTGAGGGAGCGTGTCCTGTAAACCTTTAAGCGACCAATCAGCTTGAGTTAGCAGCACGCTAGCGTTTTACAGGTAAAATCAGCGTCACCAAAAGTGTCCCTTTGTTTATATTTGGACATATGATTGAGGCTATGCTTGTGAAAGTAGGCGTAAATTATTTTTTAAGCAGTTTGGCGTCTCGTGTTGAGCTGCAGCCAATTATATATCCACTACTAGTAACAAGACGTGGCTATTAATCCCACAAAGTTTCAGATTCCTCTAAACTCGATGGATTTATGGGAGCCAGAGCGAGGCGATGAAGGAGCCCTCAGCAGGGAGGATGCAGACAAAAAATAAACTTTGCACGAAAATACCGATAAGCATCAGCATCAAAGTCAACACACTGGTGAACCTTTGTCATCTGAGATGCTGAATTCTTAGGGTTTAGCAAGCCTGTCCAATTTTTGCATGAAAAAAAAAATCTAAAATGTCAGAACCAGAACCACGTCTGATGATTAATCACCTTCCATTAACACCATAAATCCCCATGTCTGTATCCCTGATGCAGATCTGGAGTCAGTAACACTGTTTACAGACACTCAGACATAAAAACTGCAGCACAAAGAGATCAACTATGGATGTGATCTGCAGACACAAAGCGTGCATGCATTATATCCATGACAGCGTGCAGCACATGAGCATGTCTGTGGCGAGAAATCTGCTCTGTAAATGTAGAGGGAGGAAAGTCAATACCAGAGATTGTAGCTCTGTGACAATAGCTTCACAGCAGCTCTATTGTTCTGCTCAGGTTGGGTGAACTTTGTTTTAGATTTACAGCTGTATATTTAGAATACATTGTTTTCAGAGTGCAAAGCCCAATATAGTGCCCGTGCATAGACACACAACAGCCGTGGAGTGTTGTGCTTTTGCCTCAGAGCAGTGAGGCATCACTTTCAAGCTGAATCTGAGCTTTAAATGCTTGAAAAGACACACCGAGCAGCGTTTCGTAAGCTGTTAACTGGTTTTACTGGGAGAAAAACGAAATCTTCTCCTACCGTTGACAAAGTGCTGGAAGCTGTCAGTCCATTCAGACAACGTTCGGATCCTTCAGCGACTCAGGAGACCGGCTGGGAGTGAAGGCTCTGCGGGGACCGGCTGCTGTCTGTCACCGTGCATCCGCCGTGGTCTGTCTCCCGAGCCCCTCTCTATTGTCTCCGCACTCGGCCGGCGGCCCCGCCCACCGCCTCTGACCTCCAATCAGAGCACAGAGCGTCAGTGACGCCTTCCCGGATTGCAGGAATTTACACGTTAGACCGAATTAAAATTCAGATGTAAAACTGTCAACAGTAGTGGTTTACAATACTGCAAATTTTTGTATAAATCGCCGATACCATTATCAATACGTTTAACCTATAAAGGCACTTTTTACAGACCACTAAATCAGTGAGATTTGTATTTTCCATAATAATTAGTTAATAGAATAAAACAACATTTCAGCTTTTCATCTATTTTGAAACTGTTTTTTTGGAGACCTGGAATGTGCCTGTCTCTAAAACACTTGGGTCAACTTCTGTTAATGAAATGTGCTATAGGCTATAAATAAAATACATATGGTGGGTAGCACAAAAAAGTTCAGACATTTTATAGTGCATGTTTAAGCTATATTTTTTTAAATGTAATTTTAAAATATTTTTAAAACTAAAAAAATATATTTATTGCAATTTTGTGTGCTACATACTGAACTTTTAGCATAAAAACAAACTATCCATCCTATTGTCAGTCATCCAGGTCATTGTAGTTTGAGGAGAAAGGCATCTGGACCTCTTTAAGTTTCTTGAAGACATTTCACCTCTTGTCCAAGAAGCTTCTTCAGTTCCGGGAGAAATTGGTGGAGAGTCCCAGATTTTTAAGCGGAGTGGCCCTAATCATGAAAATGCACAGAAAATAAGATCAGACACTAACTAGGGAGAATCAGAAGGACAAACGGAACAATGTTGTCATCCCTTATGTAGTGGTTTATCAGAGAAACTCAGGAGAGTCTTCTTCAAACACGACATCCCAGTCTACTTCAGACCCAGCCACACAATCAGACAAAAACTGGTTCATCCCCAATACAAAACTCGCAAAAACAAACTTAACAACGTAGTGTATGCTGTACAGGGTAGTGAGGAGTGCTCAGGCTTCTACATTAGAGAGTCCAAACAGCCACTTAGAAGAGCCACCTCGACACGACAAGGCTCAGCTGTATATCTGCATCTGAAGGACAAAGGTCACTCTTTCGAGGATGCCACTGTTCACAGAAAGAAGCCATTTATGTCCACTGTGAACGACCATCTTTGAACAGAGGGGGCGGTTTACGACACCAACTGTCTGTATCTATAATCCAGTTTTGAGATTTGATCTTAGTAAGTCACATAATAGGGTGGGGCTAGGTCTCACAATGGGTTCACCTGAAACCTTGGCTGGTTGTGACCCACACCCGTTTTCACACCTTGGCTCGTGTGGTTAGGTAGTGGAACAATAGGGGGTCCACAATCCTCTTAGGGACACTCCCAAAAGGACTTAAAAATCTGGTAGCTCAGCTACCAGCAAAGACTCCACACAGAAGTCTAAATCAAGCTGCAAACGCAACTACTAATTATGTTTCCACCAGAGGGCGCTATAGCCGCGGCACGTAATACATCAGTGTTAGCTACAAAAATGAGCTGAGATGAATACTTATTTTAAAAAATCGAATTTAGACGCTCAAAAATTGGCTTCCAGTTTATCCCACGTCCATGAATGCAGCACGAAAGGAAAGCAGAGCAGGCGTTAGCACGGAGAAACGTGCAGCTGTGGCTCAGATGCAGTTTGAAATTAATGAGGGTTAGGGTTAGGGTTATGAATAGGTGTGAGTATCGGCTTGTGCTTTTATTACCTCCTTTAGACAGAAAAAGGTTAAAGAAAACAGCCTGTCGAGAAGATATCAACGAGACTTAAGTGTGCTTTTAAAAAAGTAATGACTCGTTGATGGTGTTTAGATGTTTTATTTCTGCAGTGGGAAATGTAAGTGAATGATCATGGAAATTTTTCTTTCGTTTGTTGTGGTAAAGGCTGTAAAAACAGCTACTCTTGACCTGATCAGGCTCTCTGTGGGCTACAGTCAGCTGTTAGTGCAGGGTAATTGGAGGATTTAAAAAATATTCAAAATGCAAAAAAAACCCTAAACTGGCGTTTTAAAATCCAAAATCAATCACCAGAGAACGATGCTGTCTATTAGGAGTCAGTAATATTCATCACAGTCCTTTGTATGATGTTGTGAAGTGTGTTAAAGGAAGACCACAGCTTTGCAAATGTAATCACACGTGTATAAGAAAAACGTGACAGTAAAAAAGCAAATTACTCCAGGGTGAATTAAGGCCTAGTTAATCACTAAATGACATGTACTTAAATTAACACAACAGGAGAAAATGTGGCTTCCATGTGCTCTTTGATTCAAAGGTTTATGTCTTTAAAGCCAAATTTGAAGATCACATTCAAAATCAACCAAAGAAGCTGGTCTCAAAAAGTGATTCAAGGTGAAATCACAGGCTAAACTCACTAAACATGATTATATTATAAAACTGTTTGGTTAGAAGATGAGGCTGGTATCAAAATCTTTATATGCTACACAGTAATGTGTTTTGACCACCTACCCTACCTACCATACATGATGACATAATGCACTTTTTGAAGTTGTCTCCAATCAATTATGGAAAAACCAATGTTTGTTGTTGTTCCTCTACATCATGGACATTATTGAAACCATGGTAACATTCACACATACACAGGACTTTATTAAAAGTGAGATTGTTTGTTAAAAATATCCCGATTCAAATAAAAATGCAAAGAAAAAAACTAACTGTGAGGAAATGTTGGACAACCAAATGCCAACAAACAACAACAGCACACAGTCTGACATAAAAATGAAAATAATGGTCATCATGTTGACGTTGGGAGACAAAATCTCAGATTTAAACACTGAGTTAAACACTGGCATAAGCTGTGGTAAAAGCACAGTTTTCATACAATCAAAATGCTGTTTACGTGTGTACAAAATGCATTTAAATCTACATTTACCAAAATACCTATGTATGTGTGGACATGATATATCCCATGATACTGTTCAAAATTTGTCTGCTGATAAAGAGACACAATCTGACGCAAGAATCTTTTTTTTAAGTTGGAGTAAAAACTGATCATCAGAGCTTAAATGTATTTTTTAGCCTTGTAAAGGTCACGTGGATTTCTTTTCTTGATACAAAGTGCGATAAAAAGCACCAAATTTCAACCCACCCTGTGTACTTTGAGGGCGTGTAACTCAGAAATGAGTCCTGGAACGAAGGTAAAATCTTTGCATGACATCATTGAATCGAAGCTGCAGTTCTGAGGCAGTCGGGTGGGAGGGACTGATTGATTTTTGGAGTGACCCTCAAAACATCAGGAAACTATAATTATTCGTCAATGTCAGACGTCTCCATTTGGACACAAAAGAAAGCTGTAAGAGCATCACCACGACCGCTCTCACCTGCGACGGCACGCTCGCTGGGTGAGATGAAGTCAGACGATAATTTTAATTCACGGCCTCCTGACTCATCGGCTGTGTCACCGCAGCAGATTGCTATTCTGCAGGCAGAGGGAATAGTGTCTGGGGGGAGACGGGTGACTCGAAAGCCAGGGAGAAGCAAAAACAGTGTTGATGGAAAAGAACATTGATTTTTTTTCCTTTTCTTTTGCACTGTGCTGTCACTGCTGAGATAATCCCAGAGCTGATTATTCAACCGTCAACATGTCAGTGCTGTGTATCCAACAGCTTCTCTTAGCAGCCCATGTCGTAAATTTACCCCTCACTTTTTAAATCTTGCTATATGAGAAAAACTAGCTGCTCTCCTCGCTCCCTGGGATGGGAACGGTTGTAAAAGCTGACAAGCTGACGATGCTTTAAATCAGATGACAAATCCCTGAAGACGAGGATGGGAAGAGGAGAGGAAATTTCTCCATGGACCGCTGTGACCTCGCAGTAAGTAATCTCAGAAGTGTGAAGGTGTGAGGACATGTTCAAAGACAGGGTCCATTACACCATTAAAGATATAGTACAGCATTTCAGGAGCTACTTTTCCATCACAAAGTGGATCCTTATGCTGTTTTTTATTGTAAAAATGGTGGATTCCCATTAAACATGGCCAGATTTTTAAATAATGAGGGCAGCATATGCACATGTAATCTCTGTGAGTGGAAAGCTCAGGCTTCAAATAGCTCTAAACACTCGGTTTCTAACAGTTTATTCTACTTGGTGCTCTCTGTGAGGTCATAAAGAGAGGTTAATCTGAATATGGTTTCATGCACAGAAGCCCCACCCACCTGCTGTTTAAACCTAAGAAATTTGTCTTAAAGGGGGAGGAGCAACAGCTTGGGGCTGCACCAAGGTCCCATAAGATGAATACAGATTATTTTGAACTTTGACTTAACCAAAGGTACTCCAGTGTAGTACGGGAATAAATATATAAGAGCTGGAAAAGTGCTGAGTGATGCTAACCCTTACTCAAACTCTGTTTAATTTAAGTTTCAAGAAAATATTCTCTAATGTCTTGGCAATTTCAGAGCTAAAAGCGACCCAGCCTAAAAAATTATTTACATTTTTCCTCAAACAATGCTTTTCTGCAAAGTAAAGGGTGAACAGGTAGGGTTATTTGTCATTACTGACAAATACTTCAAGTCTTTAACCTGCCAGCTCTGCAGCATGAAGTCCACGTGATGTCCGACTGAGCCCACATGTCATTGTCTGGTGCATTCAGAGTGAGCGAGTGGGCGTCCTGTGTCCTACCTCCTCCACGCTCCAGCAGCAGCCACACTGAATCCAAACAGTCTTTCCAATACCGACAACATGAACAGTCTTAATACCATATCATCGTAATATAACATCTTTGTTTGCTACAGCCCGGATAAATATTAATTCTCTCATTTACTGGCAGCATCGTTAAAAACAGGTACAAGGCAGGATCATGAAGAGCAAACAGAGGATAAAATGAAATCCTACTCCTACTAATTCACATTTAATTCTGAGTTGGACTCTTCTATAACAGCGTCTGCACGAATTCAAGCGTATCCCTGTAAAACCGATTCGTGTTTCTCATCTCACTGCAGTTACAAAAATAGTATAAAAACAGAAATCACACCAATAAGTAGGAAACAACACACAGCCCAGGAGCCCGGTTTTAAGATTACATTGCTCTTTTATGATTTACACTGGAAGAAATTACTTACAGCTTGTAGAGCTTAGAGCTTTTGACAGAGGAACTTTATTATTTTTGATAAAGGGTAAAAAGATATAAAACAACCGGTCATAAATATCCAACATGCACATGAAGAGCCAAATAGAAAAAAATGGCTTATTTGGTCCATTTCCTGACTGCTATAACATTTTTAACAACAAGACCAATTTTTGGTGTTTTAAAATTTCAGTATTACACTATAAATATTTTTGAGACATGAAATATGAACAGATTTCTCCAACTCTTAATTTATTAGTATTTTTATTATTATTATTATTATTATTATTATTGAGGTGAGGAAGCCATTGACTGGGTGGTTGAGTGGTTGTTGTTTGTTGTTGGCAGGTTATCCAGGTTCCACACCAGAAATTAAGCTTTTAAGAGGTTTAATTGTGAGTCTGCTTCTGGTGGTGTCAAACAGACAACACTTTAAGTACTGCCGACCTACAAAGCAAGGTCCGAGGGAACTTCTCGTAACGGTGGTGCTAATTATTGGGGAATTGATTGGTCAGTAGGTGGTGATTTCTTATCTCAAACACTCTAAAGGAAGATTAATGGGTTAGCGAGACATACTGAGCTAAAGGTTGGATGGTTGGAATCTTTCTACCTGTCTAGATTATATGGCACCTTAAACACCTTTATAATTTAATTTATAGTATGTTTCAGGTGCTACACAGATTCTCTGCTGTAGAGATACATTTTATGCATGATACAATTTGCCACCACATGAGTTTGCATGCAGTAAATTTACAGCAAACTCATGTGAATTTGCATGTACTCAGTTAAGGATGCAGAAAATAGATGCGTATATTTTTATGTTTGGTCCTAAAATCTGAAACATAGATTATAAAACTGGTCCCTCTATATAACACGGATGATTGGTCAGTCAATGCATCTGTACTTTGGTTAGGTCTCCGCAGCCCAGTAAGAAGTGAACTCCCTCCATAAGACAGAAAATCCAGGACTAAACCTGATGCTCAGCCCCAAATCCTGCTTCATAGCGCAGGCGTCCGAGTGTTAAAGCGTTTCAGTTCCATTAAAAGGTGCGTTAATCAACTGGGACACTGCTGTTTGGATTTCAAGTCAAAAATGAAACATTTCTCTGGTATAAGACATGTTAGAAGGTTCTGTTCTTGGTTTCCAGCTTTCACGCTGTCCCCTTGTCATCCTGAAGGTGATCCGTCCCTTTCATTTGGACTGTAGCTGCTTTAAAGCTCCTGCTGGCTGACAGTGAAGCCCAAACTGTTCTGGAGTGCCCTCCAGAACAGTTTGGCAGCTCTGGGCACGCTGAGGTGATTTTCCTGCAGGAGGTCTAAGAGCAGATAATTAGCTTGCTGTTGGCTCATTATCGCAGCGGCGTGTTTGACTACGTTGTTTGATCAATTCTCCCTGGGCAGGAATAATGAGATCCCAGAGCTGGGAGGAAGTTGCTGCTCCACATTGCATGCAGCAGAAACAAACATGCCATCTGTCAGCAGGTGAATCAAACCTGAGCACCGTGGATTACATTTGCATGCAGAAAAACAGCATTCATTTATCCCAGAGGGATTTGTGCCTCACGTTTGACCTCACCCGAACTGCTCTGTCTACTGCTGGGTAAAAATAAAAATCCTCTAAACACTGGGATTCCTTCAGTAAAGGTTACGGTAGCAATCTCCCAGAATGCTACGCAGCACCCTGAATCCCCTGTGGGCTGACGTCCAGCAGTTTTAATCTCACCAGGAGTCAGACGCAGGAGTCGCTCGCCGGCCTGTCTGTTCGAGCTTCTCCTCAGATAACCAGACTCAATTTCTCAGTCCGATGGCAATCTGTGTGAGTGCGGCAGGCCGAGGCAAAGATCAGGTGGAAGATTGCTGCTGTTGTGTAATTACTGGAAATGCTGCGTTTGCATAAATTAGCTATAATGCTGCAGAAGTGATTTGTTTTTGGGAGGATGTGAAGACTGATTACAGAAAATTGCTATAAAACTTCAGCTTTGTGTGTGGTAATTACTCACCGCATTTCTAAAGACCTATTAATAAATCCCATGTTAACTACAGCCATCATGGGAATGTGAAGAAACAACATTTATGTGCAAAACATGCATGCACAGAGCTCTCTATTTTGATTTCTTAGTTTTTTGCATATTAGCCATATTTCAGACCATCAGATAGTTTTAGTATTACACAAACATAGCCCGAGTAAATACAAAATACAGTCTTTAAATGATGATTTTATGTATTAAGGGGAAAAAGCTATCCAAACCTACCTGACCCTGTGTGAAAAGTAATTGCCACCTAAAGCTAACACTGCCACCCTTGGCAGTAAGAACTGCAATCAAGTGTTTGCGATAACTGGCCTACTGTAAAATGATTTTAATTCGGCTTCATTGGAGGGTTTTGAGTATAAATCATTCTAAATCATTTCAGGTGGATTTAAGTCCAGACTTTCACTAGGCCACTCCACAGCCTTTTGTTTTTTAGCCATTCAGAGGTGGGCTGGCTGGTGTGTCTTGCATGCCCAATCACTGAATCTCAGAAAGTTGATTCTGTTCATCTGGACTTTCTGGAGTTTTCAGTAGAAGAAATATTTCCTCACTCAGCCAGGTGACTTTCTCAGTCTCAGCTGCCTGCACGTCTCCCAAACCTTGAATAGCAACCGAAACTAGCATTTAATGTCATATCTGACTAACAATGAGGAATAAGCTCAGTTTCATAATTGTTAATATGTAAGTTTTCATCACAACTCAAACACTGACAACAATGAACAGAATCAAATATCCCAAGTGCCGTCGGTCTTTAGTTAACAAACCGTTCATGGTTTCATCAGTTATGGGAAGTCGCCCAGATCCTAAAGCAGCAAACCAGCCCCAGACTATCATCCCACCACCACCATGTTTGACTGTTGATATGATGCTCTTTCATGAAATGCCGGTGTAACTGGAGTCCAAACTTCCAAAAAATGTCAGCTTTTGTTTGTCAGCCCACAGAGTGTTTTCCAAAAGTCTTGAGGATCATCCAGATGTTTTTTGGCAAAAGAAAAACAAACCTTTGTGTTCTTTTTGGTCAGCAGTGGTTTCCTCCTTTGAACTCTCCCATGGATGTCATTTTTGCCCAGTTTCTTTCTTACTGTTGAATCATGAACTCTGAACCTTAACTGAGCCAAGTGAGACCTGCAGGTTTTTAGATGTTCTGTTACTGGACTCTTGCAGTGATTTTGGGAGGACGACCTCTCCTGGAAATCATCATTTAAAAACTGCCTTTTGTATTCAGGAAGGTTATCTTTGTCTAACATTCAAATTTTCTGAGGATCTGAAACATTAAAATGTGACAAATATGCAAAAAATAAGAAGTGAGGACTGTGGTTACGACAAATTGTCTGACCAAGTGTTTGCAAAGTGTTCCTTCTCTGTAGCTCTTCAATTAGACACAGTTTTCAGATACTAATCCACAGATTATTCTTTTTTAAATCCCCAGCTCTGACTTTCATATTCAGAACATCCTCGCTAACATGTTACAAACATCGTGGGATAATGGAACAAAAAGCTGGAGAGAACTCTCCATCCTTCATCCCCTCCCTGCCTCCCGTTGTTGCACATGTGCAGAGGACAGAAGTAAGAGCAGGTGAAGGGTGGTGGGATGTGCCACACCGAACATCTGCCATGTGCTCTTTTCACCAGCGCAGACAGCAGCGCCCCCACCACACAGGCTAAAACACACCAGCGAATGAGAGCAGCTCGTGCAGCAGACACAACACGGCGTGGACACGTGTGCTGAAGGAAGATAAACTGCACTCTGACACCGCTCTCGCTTGGAGTTAATTTCTCTCTCGCTCTTCTTCCCGAGCGGCTCCTTGATGACATCTCTGCGTAGAGGGAGAATATTTATTTTCATCGCCTCCCCATCCTCCGAGGCTCTCCTGCCGCTGCCTCCGTCCTAAACCGTCCTGTTAATTGAAGTGGTTTATGATAATCATTAAATTCGCAAAGAACAACAACATAAATATTCTAGCTTGTTCTCGTGTTAACAATCCAGAGAGGAGGAGGATTAAAATGATTAAAATCCTCTTGGCTGAAACACACCGCAGCATCCTGAGGCTATAAAGAGTATCAGGCGCTGCACTCGTGGATTGAAGTAAATCTGCATTAAATGATTTGCCGGGATGTTCACACACAAGTCCAGCTATATGGATTGGCATTTTATTCTTCCCATTTTAATTAACCTTTCAAAATCCACCTTACAGGATGCTCCACATTAAAACAAACACTAGAAACCAAAAAAGTATGGCAGTTTTTTAAATACAGTAATTGGAAGGTTATTACAGTAAAAAGTAAATTAAAAGTGAGGTAAAAATGCAAAACTGTATTTTAACTTAAAGTGTCTGAGGCTGTGCCTGTAAATGAGTCAGCCCTGTTGGACATTAGAAAGAATGTAGGATTAAGCCATTTAATGTCATCACTTTAAATAATTTACAGTCTATTGTTAAGCTCAATATTTCCATTTCTGAACTCTACTGTAATAGCTTTGAATAAAGCCAAATTCTGGCTTCATAGTTCATTTAAATCGATTGGTTTCCTGGCAGCGTCCTGCCGTGTCACACAGTTTATGACAAAATTTGAGAAAAAGCTGTTTTCTCTGTGAAGCACATCACATGGCTGAAAGGCTAATACCTGCTTTTCTTCATGAGTATAATTCAGCATGTCCTTTTTTAAGTGCTTGTATATAATTAACGAATGTGTGTGCACGAACATGCTCGTGTTATTTTCCTCTCAAACACGCAGAATCTCATAAGTTTGGTCAGGCGTGCAGAACAGGATATTCAGGGTGTTCACAGCAGCGGGGATGGCAGCTCCTCCTGACCCTGCAGCTCACTGCTCAGAATATTAACACCGTCTGATTATCAGCAGACTGCAGAGACAGAGCGATTCAGCGTCACGCGCTGTGGTAAACAACTCTGCTTTATGTCACGCTTCTCTCCGTTTGGTTTGAACAGTAAAAGCTTCATGTAAGTGGATAAAACGGGTTTGTTCATTCGAATAGAAAAGGCCACAAGTTCATTTAGCATTAACTGTTTTCATCTGTTTGATTTTAGGATTTGAAAGCACTAATAACTAATACACTATACTGCCAAAAGTGTTCAGTCACCCATCCACCCATCAGTGGATTCAGGTGCTCCAATCACATCATAGCCACAGGCATAATCTAGCACCTTCAGACGGCTTCTACAAAGAACAGGTCGCTCCCAGCTCAGTGAATTCCAGCGTGTTACTACCAAATATTCCACAGTCAGCTGTTAGCAGTGTTGGGCAAGTACTTTGAAAAAGTAATTAATTATAGTTACTAGTTACTTCTTCAAAAAAGTAACTGAGTTAGTAACTGAGTTACAGGATTTTAAAAGTAATTAATTACTTGAAAAGTAACTATTGCGTTACTTTAAAGAAAAATGTTTAACCCTCTGGGGTCCAGGGTATAATTGGCCGTTTTTAACCACTTTTGATTTTACTTCTACTTTTTACCTTTAAAAACGATTTACTTTGCCTTGTTTGGTATCATTCTTTTCAGCACAACCTCAGGTGTCTGAATTTACAGTTATGTTTTCATTTTGACATACTGTATTAACACAATTGATCTAAAATCAGGGAAAAAACATAAAATCTGATTAGAAAAAGTTATATTTTTTACTGTAACAACCACAAACATGTTTATTAAGTCATATTTCATAACCTTAAATGCAAATATAAATTGTGAATTTTAAAATCATATGCACAAGTTTTGCAAACAACAAAGTTATTTGCAGCCATTTACCTTTTACTCTTTTTTTATAACCATTTCAAACTATTTACAGAACAATCAGCTGTTCTGCATTAAATAAGATGCCGCACAAATTATTTGTGCCACTCCAAAAAAATAATTTCTGTCCACTATAAAGGAGAACATCACAGCCTGATACCTGCAGGTGTGACAGCAGCAGGTGTATCACTCCTGTTTCTACCTGGAGACAGCAGTCGCCTTATTGTTCTGACACACAACACAAAACTATCCACAACACTACACACTAACTACACAAGACAACACATTAACTACACACTCCAAACACGCTAAACGTCACAAATCTCTCACATCTCAAAACTCGCTCTCTCTCTCTCTCTCGCTGTCACTCTAAAAACTTCCCTCTCTTCCTAAACAACCAAATGTCATGTTGCCATATAAGTTTTTGATTGGTTGACATGGTGCATTTTTCCACCAAAACGAACGGGCTGCTTTTTGTTTTGTTTTGTTTATTTTTTTTGTCATAAGCAGAGAGTGCTCGCTGCGCTGTCCTTAGACAGCAAACGTGGCAAAATTATTCAGGACAAACACGCATATATATATTGTTTATCATGACTCTGCTTTTACGTTGCCTATTAGCACATTAAATTGTTTTGCCCCCTTAGCTCCAGGAGTTGTGCCAAAAAGTGATCGTCAAGCAACCTTCAGATTAAGCTCAAGAACAGTGTGTGGAGAGCTTCATGGTGTGGGTTTCCATGGCCAAACAGCTGGCCATGGTGTGGGGTTGTTTCCAGGAGTTGGGGTCAGCCCTTAGTTCCAGTGAAAAAACTCTTACTGTAATGCTTCAGCATACCAGGACATTTTGGACACTTTCATTCTCCCAGTTTTGTGGGAATAGTTTGGGGGATGATGCAACTTATACACCTGTGGTCATAGAAGTGTTTAAAACAGCTGAATTCACGGGTGAGTAAATACTTTTGGCAACATAGTTCATCTCTACCAGTGAGCTGGAGCTGAAGAAGCCCCTTGGATAAGAGGTAAAACGACCTCACAGACTTAAAGAAGTCCAGTTGTTTTCTGTTTTCAAGCTTTAAAGACGACCGCGAACGACTACGACTGAGAACCTAGAAGAAAAACTAGAACCAGATTGTTTTAGCCATTTAGCTCCATTCACTCCTACTCATTGGAAACTATCTTGTGAGCATTTCTGGTTGAAATGATTTGATTTTCTGCACAATGGGGTTAACAGAAAGTGGAAAGACTCTTCTAGATATGTTCTGGCTTGGCTCTGACTGTGGTCTCTTCATCTTAAAAAGGATTTCTGACTGGTTTATAAACCAGTTATAAATAACCAGCCCTGTTCCTATGAGAGCAGGTCACAAGAAGGCTTTATGGTTGATATTTTTCTCTGTTATGATGATATAACAACTACTGATGGACTGTATGTGTTTCAGAGTTTGCTGATTTATCACACTTTAATATTTTGGTGTTATTCAAAGCAGTTTGGAGTTTACTGAACTATTCTCAGTGGCTCCGTTTATCTATGAGAGTCCTGAGAGTTTTTTATGGTTATAGCAGGAGCTTTTCATTAAGTGCAGCAAGCAATATTATGACATAATTTTCTGCAGCTTATAAAAGCTAGAGAGCTTCAGACCTTGTTGTTACAAATTCCTACATTATTCCACAATTTTGTTACATTTAATGGGTGAAATTTAAGTGGCTTTGGTCTGAGTAAGAGCTAACTACAAGCAGCTCTGTTTCTCTCTTTCAACCATGACCTTGGAAACAGATTTACATTTCTAAAAAGGACGGCTCCAGGTCCATTCATCCTCACGGTCAAATTAAAGACATATTTGTGTGGATGAGACAAACCTGGCACAGTCTCCCCTGCTGAATGAACATGCATTCAGATAGAAAATCAAATCCAACCATCAAGAATACCTTGAAAGTTTCCCGTAGGAGACAAAAAGTACAAACGTCCGAGGTGAGCTGAAGTCCAGATGATGGCCACCAGCTTTATTCAAAGACTGATAAATAATAAGAGGAGCTTTGTGCTGTAGGCGGTGAGTCACAATGCAGTTTTATGAAGTGAAAGGCCACTCACATTATTTCAAAAATAAGAGAGTACAGCAGCTTGAAAACTAATCTGTGGTCTAGTCTGGTGCTGTAACGGGGAAATGAGTCAGATTTCTAGAAATGTTACAAGCAGAGAAATACAGATGGTTGGATTTTAATAAAATATGTTGTTTTTAATGAGGTTTAAGGACTGAATATTCTGGTAAGATTCACAACAGACTGAACATAAACAGGTCTGATGTTCACAGTAAGTTAAAAGCACATCTGGTTTTTGAGCATCTTATTTTTTATGTGTCTTACAGACATCATGGAGGTTATATAACATTGCTGCTTACAATACATACATGCATACAAATGAACCCCAACTAGTGGAGCCTGCTTCGTTTTCATGCAGATGTCACTTTCACACTCAGACATCAGGATTCAACACATAGCTACTTTCATTTAGCATTGTTTGCTAATTTGCCTGATTTTGTTTGTTATTATTAAACCAAAAAATACTCCAACGTGCTGTTTTGTTTGAGCAGAGAGCAGACTGTTGAGTTCATTACATTACACTCAGAGGTGAACATTACCTTTTTACCAGGGCCAAGAATTCAGTCAGTGTGGTGTTTAATTAGTTCTCTTCCTTTGCAGAGCCCATTATAATTAATCAGCCTGTAGTACCCCTGCTGGTTTTCTTCTTCTTTTTTAAACCCTAAATAGGGCATCCAGCTATAATGATTTCTGTCAGATGGTGTGTGTCCTGCTGCATTCAGACATTAACGTAATTGACATGTGCTCCTGTCCTTTGACTCTGGAGAACCTGGAGCTGCATGTGAAGGTCAGTCTCCTGGGACTATAAGAAAACCATATATAAAATATTAATATATAATAAACTTAAATGTTCTTTGTTGCTGTTTCTGTTGAGCTGTCATGGTGGAGGATTTCCTTCAGGACTGCAAATGCACAGGGTCAGTGCAGGTGAGGGAGTGAGTGGGAAGCTCTATTACTTGGCCTTGGTTTAGCCTCATGGATGACATGTTGTTATAGAGATTCCTGTCCTAATTGCCTCCATCCCTGAGGACACTCCAGGTGGAGGAGGGTGAGAGTCAGTCAGCGACAAACATAAGAATAAACAGGGTGAGATTTAAAATCTCCTGAGAGAGGATGTAAGGCTCCAGGAGAGGAGGGAGTGGATGGACAGAAAAATACAATTATTAGATTACCAATCTAATTAGATTATTAGATAACATACATACACAACCTTTTTAAATGTACAATGGTCAGTGTATGCATCCACTGAGAAAAGTGGTCAGGCCACAAGTTAACAAAACAAATGAAAAACCTAAATTTAAACATAAACAATAAACTACATATTTTTATTTTATTTTGAAATGAATCAATCTTACCATTTTTACATAAAAGAATGAAAATAAAATATTTTCTTCTTCCTTTTGTTGAACATTTAAATAACCGCAAAGATGAGTTTTCAGCCCTTTGCATGGTTTATTTTTTCTTCTGTAAATTTAAATTACCTTCACTGTTTATCTATGAATATATCTGAAATAACTGAACATGAAAATGAAAATTAATTCACGTATGTTTGCAGGCTCATTGTGCCTTTTAAATAAACACTTCTTTTATTTATAGCTACACTTCCACAAGGCAGTGAGGTGAGGTCATAGTGCTCCTCAGCTGTTAGCCTCACAGTTTGACATTTATCCATCTTCAGCTGCAGAATCAAAGCAGTGGATTAAAAGCTGCCGTCGGCCTCTTTCTTCATATTCTTATTTATTTATATCCACTGGGAGGTAAGCAATGCATTAATGTTTTTGTTTTTTTTATGTGTATGTGTTAGCCCCCGTAGGGAAATTACTCCTCTGCATTTAACCCATTCACCCAGTGGGCAGCCACCAATGCAGCGCCCAGGGAGCAGTGTGTAGGGACGGAAACTTGCTCAGGGGTACCTCAAGGTAGCCGCTCAGTGGAGTCGAACCCCCGACCTTCCAATCATGGGGTAATCACTCTACCTACTGAGCTATCCCTGCCCATTAACCTTTACTTTGAAGCAACTTCTAAGGAATGTTTTCATAATCACCTTTTCAAGAGTTTGGTTGTCCCAAGATCGAGGGTCAATCTCCATTTTTTCTTTTTTAAAGCCAACCTCAGGCTAACCTATTCTGGATACAACTAAAATAATAGAAATGACCATGATGATAAATGCAGAATGGGCCAGAAGAAATACTTTAAGAGAAACTGGTTTGTGGTTGGCCATCACTTATTCTTCTGCAGCATCCTGGTTAGTGTGGACGTGAAATTCCCCATTAGATTTATAAGGTGCGCACACCAGTCTGTTTTATTCTTACCACTGTGAATATCATATCAGGGCATTCTGAACCAACTGACTTGTGCAATCTTCAGCACACCAAATTTCTGTATATGAGAAAAGAGTTTACCTCCAGGTGAAGCAGAGAAAGTGATGACAGCTTTTGGAAGAGAGAAGTGTGCATCTGCACAATTCTGTCCGAGGAAACCAGAAATAGCACAGCTCTCAAAAATGTTTCCACTGGAGTGAGGATGGTTAATACCATGCAAAAAAATGCACATATAGTTTACAGTAAGATATGAAATACAGTAACATGTTAAAACCTTCATGTTTCCATTTAGTATTTAGCTTTCCTTAGGTGTGCCATAACTTTTTAAAATTGAAATTCTGAGTATTTTGTGGCTTATTTTGTTTCCGAAAACTAAACAATCAAAATGCAATAAAATAAGCTGATAGTACCATTACTAGTGCTACAGATTCATTTTGACAGCATGTGTTGTGTTTTCTTGGGCCCAGTAGTAACTAAAAGCCTGTAGAGAACTTCCACTTATGTAAATGCCCCCCCCTTCCTTTGCTGATTTTTAAGTAAAGTGACTTTGATGTACGTCAGATGGGTTCTTTTGTTTGTCCACACTTCACCTCAACAACACTTTTATAAAATTGATCTTGCTGAGTTTTTGGTATAATCTAGTGTGGTTCCCCAGCTGCACCAAGGCCGATCAGCAAGCACTCCAGCGGGTGGTGAAAGAAGCTGGCAGAATTATTGGAACAAGTCTGCCAGAGATCAGCAATATCTTCCCCACTCGCTGTCTGAGGAGGGTGCACAGTATCCTGCGGGACCAACATCACCCTGCGCGCCACCTTTTCCATCTGCTGCCCTCAGGGAGAAGGTAACCATATCCAACTTCTTAATAGCAATGAACTGGTCTGCATTGGTGCATCATATCTTTATTCTCTTCCCCCTCCTGCCCCCCCTCTTTCTTAAATAGATAACTATCATATCTGATATCATATCTCACAGTACAATAATATTGAATGGGTTGCATTGTTGTACTTTGTCATGTTTCTCAGGTCTTTGTCTGAATTTCTACGAACACTACTTGTCATGTTCTCATGTTATTGCTAAGGATTGTCTTATTGCATTGGAGTCACACTGGGTTAAATATGTACACTTGGGTTTTAAGGGGTATTTATTATTTTCTTCTTTTTTTTTTTTGGGTTGTATGGAAGCCCCAAACGCAATTTCATTGTTCTTGACAATGACAATAAATAAATACTAAATCTTGCTAACAAAAAATAAATAAATAATAATAATCAAGTAACATTAAATTGCTTATCTGCTAGAAAACCAAATGGAAACAAGCAGCAAGCCCTGCTCCTGCACCTACATCTGTAAACTTCAGCTCCTTAACCAAGTCAGTCAGAGAATATTATTTTCTGTGGTGCCTGGGACATGATTGGTTGCAGATAAATTACTCTCTCTTTATCCACTCGATGTGTTTAAAAGACGAGGCCATTGTTCAGTGAAGGAGATGCTTGGACCTATAAATACAGGGCTGTCACATCATCACTTAACAAGCACATTGTAACCTTTGTGTTTTTGTTTCCACCATGAAAACATGGATGGGGCAGAAGACAGAATACAGCCAGAGGATTTTGTTTTTCCCCCCCAAACGCAGGTGTTGCCTCCTGGTGGCCATTAGAAAGAATGCAGCTTTAGGAATTCACTTTTCAGACCACCAACCATTTCCATCTTCAATGTACAGTCTATCAGCTGGAAATAAGTAACAGGGAATGTCACAGGATAGATTTGACAGGAATCAACTTTGTAATAAGAAAAGTGAAAAAATTCTCCCCTCATAATGAGTTCAGATTTAATCTTGGACATAAAATGTTTTATTTAAAAGGTTAAAAAAAAAAAAAGTGTGTGTAGGGCATACATCCATGTGTTAAAACATGAGCAGACATTCATCATTATTCTGCTCGTTTGTAGATAAAAAGCTGTACTGACTCACTCCTCTGGTTGAAGGCTGATGTGCAGCATATTATCTAAAAGCCTGCTTTTCATTAAGGTTTAGAAACTCTTAATCGAGGGCAGGTGCACCTGCAGGCCGAGTCCGAGTGTAAGCAGGTGTAGTAAAAGCATCAGGGGTGGATTTCCTCACAGTGGTCTCGTGGCATTTACAGGAAACAGTCCAATAATTCCTTTCAGCTTCCCTTTCCACCAAAAAGGATCAGACATATCCAGCACCTCAATGACGTCTCCTGCGTTGAAACCAAGCTCGTCGTCTTGTATAGCAGGGAAGTCGCACATCGCCATCACTTGAAAACAAGACGTAGTCTGTGGGAGGAAAAACAAACACTGATCAATACCCGACAGACAACTTCTTGATGAGGCTTGCACAGTTTAGGCTGGATGAGGTCATCCCGATCAGCCCTCCTGTGCTGCATCTACACTTCGATGGTGTTCCACATGTTTAAAGTTGTAATGTTTGCTGGTGTGATCACCTTATCAAAAGGCAAGCTAACAGAGTTTGAAAGTGCACGGACTCTCTCGTCCTCTCAGGTTAATTCCATAAAGTGAATTGACTTGACAGCTGCAACGCTGGAATATTTGAATAAGCGAGATGTGATATGCTGGCACCATTTTAACTTTTCACTGCGCAAACAAAACAACCAACATGTGACACCACCCTGTTAAGTGAAAGGAGTGAGAGAGATGCCTGAAACTTGTATCTGTGAGTCTTCCCTCAGTTACTGGCTGGTTGGTCACATTAGACGGTGGTCCCTCCCTGAACGTGCATTTGCTGGATGTCACTTCCTATCTAAAGGGAATTCTTCCATCCTGCAAGTGCTCCTCATAGGGTATCGACTGGTCTTTACCTTAAAATGTAAAGCACCTTGAGACAACTGATGTTCTTGGACTATTTAATTGAAACTGACTGAAGCAGCATGCCTCGTAACTTGCTTGTTGTCATAAACTGCTCTTTAAATCTGAGGTTTTCAATAAAAGCAATCATGTCTCACTGGCTGATCATCGGAGGGGCCGCCTTGGTCCAGGCTCCCATTGACGTTGAGGTAGATTATCCTGCTTTTGGAGATTGAGTTGGTTTTGTAGAAGTCCACCAGTTTGTTCAGAGAGGTGAATTTTTCGCTCCACAGGAAGTAATGACCTCTCTTGTCCCTCAGCAATCTGTAATGCATCATGCCCTGCTCATACCTGAGAACAGATTTAAGAGTCAGAATAACTTTATTATAAATCACTCACACCAAGTTTATTATACTTAACGTTATTTCAAACCTAGTTTCAGTTAAGTAACAGAAATGCGAATAAAAATGATGCTAGTAAAATGCTAAGAGGAAAAGAACACAGGGAATGGCTCATTGGGGCTTGGGCGAATGGTTGACATTTGACTACATAAACCTCTTTAGAACAACTGAAACAAACGTCTTTGAACTGAAAATAAAAAATTGAGAATTTATGAACTTTAAGTCTGTCTCACAACATTAAAAACACATTTCAAAATTATACATCCTTATTAGAAAGTTCTGGCTGGACACTGAATGGAAGTAGTTAAAGTCAATTTTTGTGTGTGCAGAGCGCAACAGACGTGAGATTTTTGCCAGTTTATCAAAGTTAATCACCATATTATATGAACCAGATTGCACACAACGGCCAATTTGACCCCATTCAATTGCAGACTAATAGCAGACTGACTCAGTTTTATTTCCATTTTAACACCGTCTTGATGTATCAGAAATGAATTTGAAGATGGAAACTGCGAGTGGCAGTTCATAGCAAACAGAATCATTTTCTTTTTTACCACCATTTTCCCCAGTGTGACCTTATCATAAACGCCTTATGAACTGTATTTATTTCTCCCTTTTGAGGCAATAAAAAGGTCTAAATGATCAGGTACAATGTAATGTGTGTAATACTTAGTTGGGAGACACACTTGACTCACTTGACAGAAATGCAGAAGTTTCCGGGGCTGGTCCGACACCCTCGGATCACAAACTCTCCCACGTGTTTGTTCATCAGGAATTCCACTGCATCTCCACGAGTGGCATCCTCCCGAAACCATCTGCAGAAACAGGTCCTGTGCTCATGACTATCTGATGCAAACATGCATCAAACATGCAAGTACACACACCTACCAGCCAGTGTTGTAAAAGCAAAACTATCCTGCCTTTGGGCCTTTCCTGTACGATTTTAACATCTAAATTTGGGCTTTTTAAGACCTTAAATGAACTTCTAAGCTCAAAAGTGTGAAAATGTTGAGACTTTTCAGGTACATTCGTGTTACTGAAGGAAAATGTGCAGCTGACTTTAGGGCATCTTCTTCATTCCTGCTTTGTAGTCATTTTAAATGGTTTGCACACAGAATGAAAAGGATTTCTGCTTTTGCAGCGGATTATTGTTCATCTGTTTCTTACCTTGGAAAATGAATGTCAAGGAAGTTACGTGGCACAAGCCCCTCCTGTCCATTCATCTCTGCTTTACACCAGATGTTGTCATAACGTATAATCTGTCCAGATGCGAAAAGATAAAACTTCATACAGGAGTATCAGATTTCTTACTTATATTGGACTGCATCACATTTTAACCTCCCATCCATCAACCCACATATTGAGACAACATCCCAGACAGTTTTTAAATTTAACACAGTCGGACATCTGTGGGAGTGACGTCCGATTGCTGTGATGAAAGCAGGGAAAGCGGTTATTATTATCGGTTGCAATAAAGGGGAAATTGTGAGTCACAAGCTAAGCAGAACAGAACATGATGAAAAATAACACAGGAAAAGAAACAAAACCACAGTTTAAACTGAGAAGCTGGGACAGACTGGAGGTAACCTGTAGAAATGAAAGTCACCTGAACTCTTTATTGGCCAGCAGGTGGCGATTGCCATGGTTTCAAACATGCAACATACATCGACTGTATATAAAAGATGGGAGGAATGCCGAGTTAGAATTTAATGCCTCTTTTCCACTAGCACCTACTCACCTCAACTTGGCGTTTGGTCATTTTCCATTACAGTTAAATTACCACCTCTGTGTTGGTGGTGTTTTTATAGCAACCCGGCCCAAAATTCCCATGACATCATGTGACACGAACAACATAGTAACTGAGGGAATGCGTACCATGTGATGGTGTACCTGTTGATTGTGTGCAGCCATTTTCATTGCCGGGTTTCAAAAGTATGGATGGATATCAGGATGGATGGATGGGGTTTCAAAAGTCGTGAATGAGGCGCTCTCATGGCTAATCCAGTGATGTCACTCTCTGACCAATCAGTGGCATGCAGTTTGCTGACAGCACATTTTCAGCTCAACTCACCTCACTTGGAACCCTGGCTGAGTAGGTATTTTATTAATAAATAAATATAAAAAAAAGGAATACTACCAGCTGATGGAAACCCCTAAAAAACGAGTCGTACATAGGGGAGACCGGGGATAGTTGTAACATTTTTGACATTTCTGTCTGTAAATTGGAGCTCTTTTAAGGTAGTGGATTCAAAATGTAATGCAAAGTATTTACATGTCTCTGCTATTAAATAGTGCAGCTATTTTCTCTGCAGCACAATTACCCATTGCATGGTATGGCCTCAAACACAAAGAGTGAAATGTTACAATTAACCCCATAGTCTGGGTTAGTTGTAACATATCCTGGGGTGAAATGTAACAATGAAATAAGGGTACTAACAAAACATTAACATGTAATCTTTGTTTATTCAACACATGAATGCACTTACATCCATTTATGTAGCTGTGTGTGTGTGTGACAGAATGCAGAAATCTAACTTTTGAACATATACCAACCCCCCAAAAAAGACAAATTATGGAATTTTCTGCAACTGAATATTTCATTAATTTTGGTTGGTCTTCCTTGAGTTTGGTCCCATTGGCTCAGTGGGCATTATAACCTACAACTCTTGCACCAATTTTGAACATAACAATGAAGCTGAAAAAATGTAGTTGTTCACCAGCATCGCAATTCCATTACTTTTTATCATGGCTTACCTTGGTGTGGTTTGCAAAGTGCTTCAGAAAGATGAGGAAATCTGTTTCTTGCACCCATCCTGATTTATTTCCACTACCAGTACTTCCTACTGGTCCATCTCTGACACAGTGGTCTGCATAATGTATGTGTGGGAACACAAACAGTGGAGGAATTGTGTTGCCAATGGCATTAACCGCATATACAAATGTGACCAGTGAACCTCTCTGTGCTGATGTCGTTGCCCCAACTTGTTTAATATAAGTTAAAGTAATAGTGTGGTAAGTTGTAACATCTGCATTATTGTTACAACTGACCCAGACTCCTATAGCCATGAACTAGCTAACATTACAGCCAACGCCTAAAACATTAGCACTAAAGACCTACACAGAATATATCCCCATAGACATACAAATAACACAATTTAAGTTTGATGAGTTTAACTGCAAAGCAAATAATGCTATTACAAATTGAAATAAAGTAGAAAAACTTACTTTTTGGCACACAAATTACTTTTTTTCGTGTTAAATTGTCTGTGTTTGACAAAATGTGCTGATTTTTCACATGTGATAGCAGAACTGAGTTGGGCATGCACAGGATGAGTCACATCATTTGAAACTTAGCCCTGATTGGAGAAATTGGAAGTGTTACAACTGACCCACGTTACAACTATCCCCGGTCTCCCCTACTGACCAGTGGTTGTTCTTAGTCACTGGGTGGAATTGGTCACAAAGAGGTATAGAGCTCTTCACTGAGTTGCTTTGGTTGTTGTAGTAACCCACAGGTTGGCACCTCGATTGCAACTTACCTACAAATACTCACCAACTACTCATGAAGCAGCTGTGAAACTGAAGAGTGCCACACAAACTGGTAAAGGAGAGAGTTTGCCTTCAAAGTAAAAGCTGCGCCTGTTAAATGGGTTGCTTGTAGTGCTGAGGCACAACCTTTACTATGAAGACAAGCACAACAGCACTAATGAAAACTGTGTACAGCTGAGTAAAGTTACGCACTGACCTTGACTATGTCGCCCTGTTTGAAGCCCAGCTCATCATCTGTTACTGCATTAAAGTCAAACTTTCCTTTGGCTTCCATTGGGAGGGGCTCAAGCGTCTGAAAGGTTTAGAAGACTGCGAACAGAACAAGCGGCTCAATCAGAGAAAGGTCTCCAGTAAACAGTCCTCGATAAAAGTCTCAACCCAGCTGCATTTCTTTATATTGTCTTCAAAGCACTCAGACTTTCTTATAACTTTTAAAGCGGTCTTGAGCAATAGGTTCTTCAGGCTTTCTGAAGGTTTTTCAAAATTTGTCTTTTGACATTGGCTGCTTTTACACTCACTTCCAGTCTTTTCTTTTACCAGTTTCAAAGGAAAGTTTTGTTTGCTAAGCCACTTAATGCTAACCCTATGAATCATTCAAGTATAAAAAGCCTCCTAACTCAAGAGGTTAGCCAGTGTTGTGTCTACAACTAACAGAAAACCTAGCAAGGAACCAATTTTAAATTACATCTTTAGGAACTTTGTTACCAGCCACCCGTCTGAAAAGCACAATTTGTTCCCATTTCTTTTGCTGATCTATTAACACAGTTTGACAGGCATAAAATAATATTTTCACACACATCCCCCAACCGGTTGAGGCAGATCGCTGCTCTTCCATGAGCCTGGCTCTGCCAGAGGTTTCTTCCCGTTTTAATTTCTCATTGCCACATAGTGCTTAGAGTCATTTAATTGTTGGCTTTTGTCTCTCAATTCTTTGAATTGAACAAGCGATTCCTAAAAGCATATCTCAGCATTGTGTGCAGTGTGGCCACTTTGATCCACTTTATAATACCAGCTGGGATCAGCATGACAGTGATCCCAAACACACCACCAATGTGGTAAAAGCACACTCTGATAGAGGAACACAAACTCAGTCATGGATCGGCCTCCACAGACGTCAACATCATTGACAGAGACCAGAAGAAAAGGCAGAAACACCCAAAGAAGAGCTTTGAATGTCCTTCAAGAAGCCCGGAGAACTACACATGAAAAAGAAATTACCAGAAGGCGGCCCAACAGAGTTCAGGCCGTGCTGAAGAACAATGGTGGTCAAACCAAATATTGACTTCCAAACTCATTAAAATGTATAAACCGGTTTTGTTTTATATACTGTATGTTCACATATGTTTCCACCCATTTCCCATCAATCCATGTCTGGGAGACCTGCTGTAAATAATTAAGATATTTGAATGGAAAAATGTAAATGAACATCACTGATTAGAGGATGGCATGGTGGTCAGCACAAGGTAGACAAGTTTGTTATTAGAGGAAAATCTCCAATGAAAACCTCAAAAAACAAACAAATTTAAAAAACATATTTAAATTCAGTAATTTGCAGAGTTGTAAAATGCTCTTCATACTCCTGCGTCAATCGCTGCACGTCTTAAACCTTTCCAGCTGTTGCTGCTTTTTCATTAAGGTTTAGAGGTTAAATGGGGGCTAAATATTTGTAGATTAAACCATTAACCCAAACCAGTGGGCAGATTGATTTGAACCCAAGAACATGAGTGGACAAACTTAGTTGGGAGCTTAAAATAGAGGTGACAGAAAAATACCATAGCGCAAACAGTCCGCATGAAGAATCAGTTAAACAAACAAAAGTCACTGACTGTCATGGCGGCAGCCACACATGGTCACCTACCTGCACAGGTTTATTTCATTTGCAGCCACTCAAAGTCAAACTTTTACCATCATGCTTTTAACCTGTTTAGATGACGCACACGCTTTCAGCCTGCAGGGTTACACAGAAATTATTACATTCTTTGTTTCTGTGAGTTACCAGTGATCTGTGAGGTCATGGTAGGGATAAAGACCTTTGCAGGTGGCATGAAAGGGCGTGGCTGCTTCTTCTTCTCCTCCTCCTCTTCCTTTTGGCAGTTAGGTGTATTACTACCACCTGCTTGTGGGGAGTGCGGGTGCAAGGATGAGGTACCTGTAGTATATGTATAAGGAAGGCTTCAGGATCAGTTAAGTAGGTTTCTTATGTTTGTTTGGTAACATTGTGTTTCATATAACTGAACCACATCCCCCTTTTATTCATTTACTTCATTTTTTGTTTGCTTTTCATTTTTAGCTGCTGTAATGAAAGAATTTCACAACCTTCAGATGAAAAAAAGGATATTTTTTGTTCATTGTTCATTGAACATCAGGCTGTAAACCCACATCTGACCTCTGAAGATGCTGCTGTGATAAAATTATGCTTCGTATTACATTATGGACAATTTCATAGCAAAAAACAAAAAAAGTCATAAATAACATCTGTCTATTGTAAAGTGACTATTTGGACTATTCACCCACAGCCCAAGTCTCACAGCTCAGCAGCCTCAGACTGAATTTAGATGTTTTTTCTGAAGCTTCTGTTTAAATAATGTTGAAAGGACCCGAATGAAGAAAAACAGGAAGTACAGAGCAGTGTAAGTTTTGTTGACCAATCATTTTTGTTAAAACAAATTTTTGTTTTTTGCTGACGAAAACAAGAAGATAACTAAAAAAATGTTCTGACACTTCAGTCAGCAAATAAGAATGAGATGAAAATATTTTGTAGGGTGAGATCCAATTAGAGCTAATTAAGTGGTATAGAAAGGCGATTTGGAAGTAATCCAATCAGGAGTAAGCTCCTTGTGCAGTAAGGTTAGAAACTGTATAACTAGCTTCCTGTTTCTCATAAATAGACACGTGGACATATTTTGCATTTAATGTTGTGCAAGATTTTTTCAGGGGAAGCCTCCCAAGTACAGACGTATACACAAATACCTTTAGATGTAGTTGACGAAATCTAAAAGCATTTCGATGTCTAGATGATTGAAACTAAATAATAAATGGCCTGTATTTGTATAGTGCTTTACTAGTCCCTAAGGACCCCAAAGCGCTTTACACACTCAGTCATCCACCCATTGGTGATGGCAGCTACATTGCAGCCACAGCCACCCTGGGGCGCACTGACAGAGGCGAGGCTGCCGGACACTGGCGCCACCGGGCCCTCTGACCACCACCAGGAAGCAACAGGTGAAGCGTCTTGCCCAAGGACACAACGACCGAGACTGTCCAAGCTGGGGCTCGAACCGGCAACCTTCCGATTACAAGGCAAACTCCCAGCTGTTGAGCCACGATCGCCACCATGAAACTAAATGTTGTTTGAGTTAAAGACTGAAATCGAAACTGTTTAATTCAACATTAGTTTAGAAGCTCCAGTCAAATCTGAGAAAACTTCAGTTTTACAACTTCAACCCAAAATAACTGAACTGCTTTTGTTCCTCCCCTACTCTGCTTACTCACTTGTAGAATATTACAGTTTCAGATTTCCTTTTTAGTAGCACATTGACCTAACGTCTAAGTGTTTTAGACTCCTTTAGAGGAAAAGATAACCCGAGTGTTGCAAATGGCACTGACAGGCAAACTTCTTGGAAGCAACTACCAAAGCATTACTTTTAGGTTTAGACTGTCACGACAGCTCACCAAGAACGCAAAACTACACTAGTGGTGGGGCTGCACATTAGCCTTACATATGTGCACTCAGCTTTGACTTCCAGCCTCATTGTGTACAGTGGAAATTTATGCACTCATGCACCATATTAAAACCCTTTTGAGTTGCAGCTTGAGGCAGTTTAGTTTGCCAAGTTCACTACAACTATCTGTTTAAAGTGAATGCAGTTCTCCATCATTGAAGGTTCTCAGAGAGCCCAAGATCCCCCTATTAAAGAAGAGCAGCAGAAATCTGACAAAGCAAACACTGGTGGGAGGAGACCAGTTAAGTAGGTTTAAGTTTCAACAGGTAACAGACCGAACTCTGACATGTAATTGAGCCACAAGTTGAGCTGGACTGATTTGCGATCTTTGTTTTAAAATCAGCCACCTTAGTAAACTCCAGGACTCAAGCAGATTAGTGGTGTAAAATTATTTATTAGTCAAAACATAGACAGTCCATTCCATCAGCAACATGGCCACAAATGATTCCACAAGCTTTGAGACAGGTCTGGCATTTCTAGCATGGTCTCTTTCTGGAGCCATCAAAGCAGTTTTAAAGCCGCTGGTATCTCAGTTACATACAAAGTGTCTTGTAGCAGCAGAGTAACAAACCAACCATGGAGGAATCTGGAGTTCCTCATGCCAGCCGAGGAGGGGTGTGGAGAGCCAAATCCTAAGGATCTGGTTAAGTGCCTAAATCCTAACCAAAGAGGAATAAGAGCCTAATCCTAATCAAAGAGGACTCGGTAAGTGCCTTTGTTCAATAAAGGAAGAGTCTAGACTAACTCAACCTAGAGCGATATGTAGTGCTAAAAAAATACAATTTCCTAACCAAAGAGGAATAAGAGCCTAATCCTAACCTAAGAGGACTCGGTAAGTGCCTGAAACCAACCACAGAGTAGTTGGAGAGTATTAAGTGCTAAACGTAGAGCTCCAAACCTCGTCTCCTGGCTGAGGAAGGTACCTCAAGTTACCGATACCAGAAAAAAAACCTTGTATGTAACACGCGATCATCTGATAGAACGCCATGACGGCACCCTGAATGATAACATGCGGTTCCTGTGTGGGAGGCTCAGGAAGCGTCCATCTCTGCTCCTTTGTAGATAGAAGCTGCACTGACCCAGTTGCCTGGGGAAGTCTGAAATGCAGTGCAGACAATAGCCATTTGAGAGCCAGTGGACCTGGAGTTGTATGCGCAGGTCTTGTGAAAGCATCACCGGGGCTTTGTCCTGCTTTAAGCCACCTTGATGTGCTAGTCCATCGCCTGCACCATGGACGCCATCTGTGGGAAGAAACAAGTGTGATGTATCAAACCAGGATCTGTTAAACCATTGAGGCTTCAGTTTTTAAACTCACTTGACAAATGCAGAAGTTTCCAGTGAAGTTCCAGCATCCTCAGAGCAAACTCTCCCATGTTTGGTCTTCAGGAGCTCCTCTGCAGCGCTGCAACTGCTGTTCTGTGAACCACCTGAACACATAATCACAAGCCTCAGCCTTTAACAAACCAGTTTACAGCCAGTACATTTCTACTTGATAATCAGCATTTAGCCTCTTACGCTGGAGTTGGCATTTCACTGTAGTAGAAATCTTTCTCGTCTCTTCGTCCATTTTACACCAACCGTCTTCAGGGCTTGGAGTCTGCAGAGAAGCACAAAGAGTCAGAGATATAACAGCAGCGAGTCCAATTTATACACTGATATTCAGTGCCTCACCCTTTTTGAAGCTGAGCTCATCATTTACAGTGTAAAACCATGTCCCCCTCTGATTTTATCTGCGAGCCAATCAAGCATCAGAAAGGTTAAAGACGGCGACGAGAAGAGGTGCCATCAGGGAGGGAATCCTCCATGAAGTGCTTCACCTGCAGGGATAAAAGAGTCAGATATGACTGTTCATAACTTAGCCAGAAAACTATATTTTACAGGTATAGCCACACATGCCCACGAGAACAGATTAGGCCCAACACGTCATCTACCCACACAGACGCACTTCATTTGCAATCAGACACTTAAGCAGTTAGAAAATTTGACTTTTAGTGAGCCCACCTCCCAAAAACTACATTTACAGAGTCAAACAAACAACTCAATTTTTTATTTTTTTTTTTTTTTTTTTTTTTTAAAAACTTACCACCACGTTTGCAGAAGTGGCTGGAGGTGCAGACTCTCCCAAATGACACAAAGGGAACACCTGTGAGCTGCCTGAGACCCCTTAAATCCTGAAGCCACCTTATTGGGTCAAACCATGTGCTGCATGTCATGGGGGTGATTTGGGGTTTGGTTGGCGTCATTGTCTATTTAGTCATGAGCTTTATTTTAGTGTATTTGCCACTTGTGTGTTACTTGGTCTAGCCAAACAATTATAAAGCAGGTGTGCTGATTACAAACACGACCTTTTCCATACCAGCTGGTGGCGCTAATGCACCATTTTGTTATTTGCCAGTCGCCAACAAAAATAATTTCTTACGTCCACTTTGTAAACTTATAAATATCGATGTAAAGTATTATAAAATTACCTCACAAGAGCAGATATCCCACTTTTGATATATTTTTCCTACAATTTAACCAGTGAAGTGGATAGGAGAAAAAAAAAAAGAAACCAGTCATTTACTGAGCATTGCTCCAGATAGCAAGGGGCGTTTGATCCAAACTGGACCCAAATCTGCAGTTTTCTATGGGTCTCATAGTGTTGACTGACATCATGTACTCAGGATGAGTCTGCCTTCCTCAGCACAGGTGCATAAATCACACTGACAATGTGAAAAACTCACAAAAACTCACAAATCAAATATGATACAGGGTTATGAGCTGTAAGCATATATCTGATGGTTTTGGAAATGTTTGGGTAGAGAATGGGACGTATGACCTGTACTTCTATTTCGAATCACTTCTACATATCCAAATCTGGCTGTTTAGTAAAAGCTGCTCTCAGTGACCAGTCTGCAGCCTTTTTTGTCCTTTTTGGTTAACTCAGTGTGCCGAGTGCTGTTTTCTGGCACCAAACTAGAGGATTTTGTGTTATTTAAGGTGAAACTCTGCACACGTCGCCCTCTCTGTGCCACGTCAGCCTGCCATCATGTGCGTTTGCCAAGGCCAGCTTTGATATTTTCCTCCAGTGAAGTTCAGCAGAAACAGAAACTTAGATGTTTATTAATTTATCTGCTTGATTAGTGGACTGATCACCGCTCTGCGGGAGCTGCTGCACTTCAAGCCTCAGTAAACAAACAGCTAATCCATCTCTGTAAGTGAAATTTAGTTATACTGAATTTGTGAGGCAAGAAAAATACTGCCATTAGTCTCACTGTCAGGAATAATTCAGCCTTTTATTGTGGTCCTGCTGCTCAGCTGCTGCTGGCACTAATTCATGCCCGAGCATAATGGACTCATGAAATACACCGGATGCTTCCAGAGACAGCAAACAACAGGAACGCATTTCCATCAATTTACATTACTGGCAAAAAGGGTCAAAGACGGTCTGACATGAGGTTTTAATTTACCTGCAGATTATTCTGGGTACAAGATAAAAGAAACGGGGATGACATGACTCGAGGAGACTCTATCAGAGGCAAAGCTGAGATGGTTTAGTGGATATATGGGAAAAAGAGAAGAAGGAGCTGCCAGGCTGCTGGAAATGAGAAAGACCTCAGAGAAGACTTATGGAAGGAGTTAAGGAGGACATGCAGAGGATTGGTGTGACAGAGGATGATGCTGGGATAGGGTGAGATGGAAGTGACCCCTAAGGATTCAAGGGTTTTTATTATGATTGCCGCACATCCGGCACTTAAACCTCGGTGAAGACCAACAATAACACACATCAGGAACAACATAAATATGAAAACAAGAACAATACAATACATCAACACAATATTTACAGTGTAGTATAAAAAATGAACAATTACAATTATAAATAAGAAATATGAGCATCTGAAAAGAGGAGATTTGTAGATGTTTTCAAGCAGAATCCTCCAAATCTGAAAAATGAAGCCAAAAACTGCGGTTCCTCTAATGGCCACTGGAGGCAGACTCCTAAGCCGAATGCATTTCCTTATTTTTTTTACTCTTTAATTTTATAAAAAGAGGTACTGAATACAGAATAAAGCTCTTTAAATGACAGTGTACAAAATAAACAGATCATAACAGATGCAAACATGACATTAAAAAAAAAAGATGCGCGAGTTACAGTGACATTAAATAAAGACATTAAAAACAATGCCCATTTTAAAGCTTTATTTCTATGCAAAGAGCAGCTTGTAGCCACATGTTGTGTTTCCCTCATGAAAACTTGCATTTACTGATGTGGAATTTCACAAGGAGTAAAATCAAATTAATGAGGTCAGTCTCTTTAGTCTTTCTCGCTAAAGGCAGTGCAACCAAATAAGATGCTTTTATGGAAAATTGCACTGGTACCTGTGTTGCCCGTTTTAGGCTTTTATTTAAGCCAAACTAATGATCATAAAAAGTTGTGGAGCTATTTCTGCACACTAGTACAAGGGCACAAATGAGGAAACTCAGGATCCACATTTAAATTCAGTTAAAATTCACATACGTGTCCTTAAGCACTAAAAGAACATGATATCAATACAGAGGAATCATGCGTGACAATGAAAAAGACCCAGAAACAGCCACGCAAACAAACCACATGTTGTAAAATGAGGTGGTAGAGAAGACTTGGGATAAGGAGCGTGGTTGTGTTGGATACAGGAAGTCTGGGGGATGACATCAGCAAGCATTGGCCAGCTCAAAAGTCCAGCCACGGACGGACAGGAAGACGACCGCACCGTCAGACCGAAGGGGAATACAAACGAGTCTCAGAGGAGACAACAACACAGCACTTACATTCAATAAGGATGGATTTTATTCAGATATTTTTGGTGTTATGATTATGAGTTATGATTGTTTTCATGCTCACATGTTAAATGTAGTCCAGTTAAAACCATTTTCAGACCATTGTTTAAGAATTTAAACTGACAGTTTCAGCTAGTATGAAGATCTAAACCCTTGTGGCTTCAATTCATGAAATTCAGTTTCATCTAATCAGCGTGGAGATGACTTCATTTGAATCTTTAATTAATCCATCAAGGAGAAGAAGGAAAAGAAAACTGTGTCACAGCATGAAATTATTATTAATAACAGGCAAAAATGAGCAGAAAAGAAGGAAGCAGAGTTATGTAAAAATATGCAAGCAATAATTTCATAATATGTTGAGTAAGAGTGTATTACATAAAAAAAGTAGGCTAATAGATTAAAGCGTCATTAGGATGAAAAACAAGAGCAAAGCAGGAGAAGAAGTTTCGTAAAAGTGTTACTGTTAATGTGAAACAGATGATATGATGTCAGATGTCATGAAAATGAATAAACATGCACACATATGTAAAGATAACTGTCTGCAGATCAGCACACAGTGTAAGAGCACACCTGTTCTCTGTGTCCTCTGACATCATCGCCCCTCCATCACCTTCACCTTGCACGGTTTGCAGCACGTGGACCTGCCGTCACTCCCCGCAGCTCTTTTCTAAATACGTCACCTCTCTGCCGGCACAAACCTCGGCTCTTTTGCTGAATCAGACACTTGGCCAGATCCGGATGAGACATGTGGAGGAGAGCTGCCATCCATCATCTGGATCTCAGTGATCCTGAGATCCAGATGATGGATGGCAGCTGTGGTGGATCTACAGGTCGCAGAATACGGCACAGCCAGGTGACTACAGCTAAGGGAGCGTAACGGTGTGAAGTTATTGTTATTGATATGTTTACAGCTTATGTTGTCACATTGAAATGACTCTGTGTAAATTTTATTTATTCATTTTTATACATATTTTTCTCCTTTCTATCATTACTTTTACTCTTTCGTACTTTATGAGGAGAGACTTTTTTTATGCAAGAAAACTACATCAGCGATGGATAAACTCAAACCTCCGATGCAGAAAGTTTATTTTAAATGTATTAAAACATTATTTATTAAGGCATTAGGGCTGGCTGGCCAAACTGACTGAGGCTGTGCTTCGGAGAGTCTTTCAGAGGTAACAGCTGATCAGGGCAGAGAAGTGAGGATGTGAAGCTGAGTGGGTGGAGGTTAGAGGAGGCCTTATAATTTAAATCTTTGCATCTATTTTAAACTTCCCCATTAATCCATGATGTGCAACTTCCTCAGTGAGTTTCCAGTGAATGATCAGGAAGCTCAGATGAGAGTTTTGTGCATCCTCGTCAAACATGACGCCCTGACAGAGATAGAATCACAGAAGAAAGTAGAACACAAACCTCTCCAACGAGACCTGCAGAGAGTGCTTTTACAAAGCGATGTGGACATTTAAAAAAAGCTGAGGAGCTGTGACTCATTTCTAACATTTCCACTGATGTTTCTCTGCTGCTGGTTCTGAATATTCATGATCAAACTTCTTATACAACAAAAACAGAGCTGCTTCTAGTCTGAGCGGCCGAGATATCACATCGTCTACAAGAAATAATTCAGCACCTCAAGTCCTCCGCTCTCAATCTACTTATACTATTACTGCGTTTAACGACGTTTTACTCTGTAATTTTACAAGTAAAGTTTTATGTTTGATCAGTTTTAAAATACAAACTTTAAAGTACAGTTTTCAGTAAATTACTGACATACTGACACCAGCAACCATAATTTTTTGTCAGATATTCTTGTAATTCTTTAAAGCGGTCTTGAGCAATAATTCTCCAAAGTTTTGGAGGGTGAGGATGGGCCACCAGCCAATCACAGGGCCAGTAAGTCCACGCCATCTGACTATTTTCAGAGGAATGTTTTGTTTTTTTTGTTTAAGCCACTTAACTGTATCTGTAGACACTTTGTTTCAGCCTGTCACAGAAACACATCCTTTGTTCCCAATTTCTTAGTTGAATCTATGAAAAATGCCAAATATAACACAGTTTGACAGACATAAAATAGTATTTCTGCTCCAACAGCCAAAAACTTGGCATATCGCAGCATTTGTCTGAGCAAACTGGACAAGTGAAGGACAAAAGAAGAAAAAGTATCAGGCCGAAAAAAAACTATCTACAGTAGATGGAAAGTATCTGAAAGTCATGTCCACAAGAGACTGGGAAAACTCCTGCAAGGGGTCTGAGAGATGCACCCGACCCTTCAGCTGGTCCAGCTACTGTTCACTGAAGCTTCATCACAAATACTCTCAGTGAAAGGGCAGCTGTCAAAGAGCCCTTTTGAATGAGGGGTGAAGGCTGAGGTTAACTGAATTACAAGAGAACGTGATTACAAATCAACTAGGGGAAGTATTCCTGCAGACTGCTTACAGAAATAAAGTTCAGACGGTGTTTAAAGAATAAAGGCGGTCATATCAAATATTGACAAACTCTTCTTTGCTTTATATGCTGTATCTCCACGTATGCTTGCACCTGTTTCTCATTATAAAAACATCATTGGCAGCTCAAGACTTTTGCACAGCACCGTGTTTCATATTTGTATTTATGTCTTTTCCACCACTGCTAATAGGAGTGAAAATGCAGATTGACTGAAATATCACAAAACACTTGTTCACTAAACAGGAAATAAATGTTCAATAGTGTCTAAGAAAATCTGTATATTATATAAACTCCTCAAATATTATGGTTCGTAGATACTTTACTGAAAATCTCCTGATGTTTCTGCATTTATTTAATAACTTTACATTCGCATTAAAACAAATAATTTGTATTTAATGTGTCATTAAAAGTTCTGGTTTCATTGGTGAAATTTAAAAAGTAGAATAAAAGATGAAAACTAAACATTTTCGTTACAGAAATGAAAACTGTCACAGATTATTACCGACACCTAGTGGACAAAGAAGAGACAGCAGGACCTTCATCCACTGCTTTTACTTCTCACTTTAGCTAAACTGAACAAAACCAACCACAGCCTGCTGTCAATCCTCTGAGAGGGAACAAAAAGACTTTCTTTTGTACTGGAGCAGCCAGCCATGCCTGAAACTGGTCAGCATGGAAACCAGTAAACAAAGTGACAAACAGGAAGAAGCTCTGATCACTGACTAGCTGTGAGTCACATTCAGGGTAAGTCTGTTTCCTCTCTGATGCTGAACTGATAAAAATGATTGGGGGGGATATTTATCAGCGAGTGAGAAAAACAAGCAGTATTTATTTGTCTTTGTAGCGCTGGTTACAGATGAAAAGCCATTAAACAAAGAAGAAAAACGACCATAGGGCAGAATAAAGACACAAACATGCGGATTTAGAAAATGTTAGCCTAAAAACCACGTCCAACAGGTGATTTTACAAGTTTGCACCTTAAAGGAACAGTCCTACATGTTTAGTGCCTTAATATAACCGAAGGAAAGATGAACATAAATTTGTGTCATGGAGTTTAGACAGTAACAGTGACACAGGTCTGGTATTTCATTTCCAGTCTCTCTGGCAAAATTACTTAAAATGCAAATTAATCCACACAGGCGCAAAAGTTTGGACCCATCCCTTTCACAACACTGATGCGTAAGACAGACGTCACAGTTTTAGCTAAAATAAAATGATAATTAACCTTGAAATCCAGAAGAAAAAGCACAAATATGTACATTTGATTGCATGGGAAGCTTCAGAAACCTTTCGAAACTGTTACTGTAACTCTTTTTTACTGTGTCAGGTGATTCACACAGTTTAACCTTAACACATGAACTCTTTAGTGCCTTAGAAATATTGAAAATTAATTAACTTTATGGGTTATATAAAAGTATTTATTCAACTGTTAAAAAGTGATGTATTTATTGTAAAATTAAACTTGTTTTTGTAGTGACTGTTCTTGTGGGTTTTAATAAATTACACAAATAATTATCATATAAATAAATGGTTATTTAACCTGTCAATGTCAGAAGTAACCTGGTTCCAGGTCTTACTGAGCTCAGCAGAGGGCGCTATAGGCTCACGTATACTTCATAGTCACTCAGCGCATCAGGTTTTTTATGGTGCCAAACACTACAGGCTGCACACAAACACTCCTGCGGTGTATTTCCAGCAGTGACCGTGAGTTTAAGCTAAAATAAAGTGAGTAAAATCAGTTTTCGAGAGAGGATTTTGAGGCTCGCAGGATCTCAGCAGGAGTCCAAACTGCAGATTTGATCTTTGTGTTCGACATAAGCGGGATTACTCTCTCCTCAGGTCGTACAGCGCTTACAGGTCACAGCTCTCTGACATGTTCATGTAAACAGTTTTATCATTAACTGGCAGCTTTTTTACTCAATACTCAAACTTTGTAGTTATTTATATTAAATTGAGTTTCATAAAAATGTTCTGTATCTGCTGGGAATTATTTTGATTTTATTTTAAATAAACCTTTGCAATGGTTGTTTTTTTCCCTCTATTTTTGAGAGCAGTTAAATAATTAAACTATAAAAGTACTTCAAATTCATCCTGCAAGAGCACTTACATGATTAGAGTTACTGCAGTAAAAAGTTACTCTTCCACTGTGACTGTGCCTTCCAAAGGGTCACAAGATAAACCAGAGAGGTCTCCAGGTGATTAATGTTAGTTGACATGCACACATTTATATTCAGTGTTCAGACATTTCATTTAGATTTTATTTTGAAAAAGTATTTACATAAATTTTATGTCTGGAACAAACTGTGATTTAACATTTTGAGGCCAAACAATATAAAGGATGAACGATACGCTTTGTTCTTTAACATGATGGGTTTTGGCCCAAACTGCATAAAGGGGACAAACGTCTTCGGTTCAGTCTAACAGGTCGACCCACTGTGGTTCTCATTTCCCACAGTGGTCTTTGGTGAAACTAAATTCATCAGGTATCAGTCCATAATGAAAAATCCTCTGAGTCCTGCACAGCAGACGGAGCTCTGCAACATCACAATTCGACTGTCATATAATTTTATATTGTTTATTCTTAGTATCGGATCTGTTTCATCCATCCATTTTCAATTGGCAATTCATTACAGGACCGATTTTATACTAGCATAACCAGAGCATTATCATTCCCAACGTGGCTTTGTGGCTTTCTATTCCAGCCCTAACCTTGATCATAATCTTAATGCATTTATAGATTCATGCAAACCCGCTCTCGTGCCTCCGAATGTGTAACATACCGATGATTTGTCACTGTCGTCGGTATGTTACGTGTTGGGATGAGGACCTGTTGACATAACGTACTGAAATATGTGGCTATATGTAAGTGGTTGTGCAGCAGAGCCGACACACAGCTTTGCACTGTCATCTACATATTGGAGCTGTTTACTGTCACTAGGGGGAAGTGTCACGAACTGTGGAACAACTATTCTATACACCGCTCGTGCTGTTGTTTGTCAGTTAGCCAACACCATCAGGGAAAAGAGGGCATACCATATAAAGATGTTCTGTTATGCCGAGAACATTAGAAATGTTTTCAGCTTTTACATTTTCAGTTTTCAACAGAAACAAATCCCACCTATGCACAGCTCCGTCACCGTGAAGTTACACAGTGGTGGGTTGTTGTTTTTTTTCTGTGGAGGACTGAACATGTCTGGTAAAGTTGCATAACCAAAATATGTTGTTCAGGTGCAAATTTACTTCAGGATTTTCTGTCTCACAGGTGGCTGTGAGTCAGATTCTCCCCGTTGACTTTAATACTGTAAACAGCTGCAGCCTTGCAGGGAATAACTTCATTGACCTACAGACCAATCATGACCTGATGTTAACTGATAGAACTGTTCTTATACAGATCCTAACGGTCAGGTGTTATTCACAGATTTCAGGTTTACACAGCACTGGGGTTGGGTCAGGAAGTAAAGCTAAAACTCTGCCAAATCAAACATCCAGAGCTCCCCGATGGTGGTGCTTTGGAGCATAAATCCTGGGCTGCACCTGGGGGCAGATAAAGCTCTTAAAGCTTAAAGCTATTAAAGTCAAAATGCAATGTTTGTTCAAAGAGTGAAGAATAAACATTAAGACAGAAGCTCGGTTTGTGTCTGATTAAACCTTCTGCGTTTCGATTTTTGATAGTTTCATGTCAGCCGCTTTGAGCGTTTTGCCCATAGCGTCATCACTGCTGCTACCCGGGGCTGCGTTAATACATAACTTTGTGCAGAAGTGAATGAATGTGTTCCTGAATTTGTCTTAATGACAGCCCTAACATACCAAGAGCGCGCCAGAGACGCTGGTTGAACCTGAAATGCACTTTGAAGCAATCCAAGGCATAAATATGAATGAGACCAGCAGGATTTTTATGGGACGGGAGATCAAAGACTCAACATGTGTCACATTTTCCTCAAAGGAAGCTGTGAAAAAACAGAAAATAAAATAAGCTCTTCATTCACAGTGTTTCATGTTGACCCTCGGAGGGATTTCAGTATATTAACATAACATAAAAAGGATGGTGCAGACTTATCAGGCAGAGTCGTATCATCAGCGTACGAACTGTATCACCACCTATTTTTTATCAGAGGAGAGGAGGAGCTCGTTAACTTGTTTCACAGGGGGATTCAGGGGCATCTATAAGTATGAAACAAGTTCACGTCCACTATGTTTAATCAAAATCTCAAGATAGGACTAAAGAGTCGGGAAACTACTGAGATCGTTTTGTTCTAAACCTCAGCAAACTGTGAGGGAAAACTAAACTTAAAAGTTAAAAAGTACACAAGAAAAGTTGAACCCCAGTTTCCTGGATAAAAATCATGTGGATTATGTCTCCTACAAACAAAACAAAACATTTGAAGAAAGATAACTTTATCTGTCCTTCACCACATCTTTTACAAAACCTTTAGAAGACGTTTAAATGTGGATCTTTTTTACAAAAGAAGTGGAAGCTCCAGGATGGTGGCAGTGGGTCGTGGATCAGGCTTGTTCTGGTGGATTGGATTAGGGCAGCACTAATGGAGGGGGAGGCTGCTGCTGTTGGGGAGCGTCATTGGCACTGGGGGTGTGATTGGTCTAGAACACGGCAGAAGACTGGTTTCTAACATGATGTGGAGCGTTGTTCACTTCAGTACTGTTGTGGTCTTTTTGATGTATGTTACAACACTCACACTCTTTTCCTCCAAATAACGAGTACCAGGACTTGACTCCATGGAGTGAATATATCAACACTTTCAGTAAGTGTGTAATTTCAGCTTAATAACAAACTGGTCACACTGAGATCTTCCTGGCTGTCCAGGTCATACACCTTCATCTCCAGACAGGATTTTCTGTCTGTACCTGAAAGAGGGGCTCGATATCTGGATTCAGGAGGTCCCAGCCCTGTGACTGGCACTGACCGGTACTGGGAGTGAGGAAGCTGGAGACAGCAGACTGGTCACCGTAGCTTTGTTTCCTGCCTTCATTGTTTGAGATGAGCAGGAAGGATGAGCCATCACGAAACCATCTTGGCTATCCTTTTTATTCTGTCACTCTGCTGCTGTGATGTGTGATGTGGGGTTGAGCAGGATTAACCATTTATCAGGCTTTCTGCAGAGCATTAAGCTTTTTGGGGCGTGTTTCCAGTCACTGATGAGCTCATTTGGACTCTGTGTCATCATGTTTGGGTTTGTTTGTCACGGGGAAAGGCTGAAAGAATACCAGTGACGTAAGCTGTCGTCCCTGGAAAGAATGGAAATTTAAAAATATAAATTCAGAAACTGACCTGAATTCGGATCAGATAAAAACAAAAAACTGCTGAAACTGTTGGCAAAGAGAGACAGAATACAACAGTACAATAGCATAAAGAACTGAAGGTAAGTAGAAAAACAATGCACAACATCCTCATAGCTTCTGACAGGTTTTTATAAGAAGTCGTAGAAGTAAAGTTTTTTCTCTGAACGTCATAAATAACTAACAGGAACACCGGGATTTTCCGTCACTAATAATTCACCAGAAGTGGATTCTTTCATGCTCACACTTCAGGGATGATGAAAGAGTAACATCTGTGAATGTAAAGAATCAGGTTTTGCCAGCCTGTTTGTTGCCCTGCACGCCGTATTTGTTACTTTATGTTTTCATAATCATCCTCAGTTAGAAACAAACTGTTCTTCCAATTTTGTTTCTTATAGAATCCATAGCATTCTTAAAAGTTCTCAAGTCCACCTTAAATTACGTCGTAGACCTTTATTATACTGATACTTTGAACTGTCCAACATCTGCTCTTTCACAGTGGCATCGACAGGAAACACCGAGCTGAGCTCAGAGAGCAGCTTTCTTCATATAACCACAGCATGAAGAAGAAAAAGCAGCAGCGCGTCAGACGCACCAAAAATCAGCATAAAAAGTTAAAAAATGTAAGAAAACTTCCAACATCACAAAGTTTCACTCTCAAACAGAACATCCAAGATAAAGAAGAAACTGACAGACCTGGGCATCAGTTCCCTCATCTGCAAATGGTTACTGGACTTCCTGACCAACCGCCCCCAACATGTCCGGCTGGATAACCGCTGCTCATCTACCATCACGATGAACACCGGTGTACCACAAGGCTGTGTGATGAGCCCTTTCCTCTACTCCCTCTTCACCCACGACTGCAGACCTGCTGATGGTTCCAACACCATCATTAAGTTTGCAGATGACACCACGGTGATTGGTCTCATCAGTGACAACGATGAGGCCGCCTACAGGGAGGAGGTGGATCGTCTGGCTGAGTGGTGCGACACAAACAACCTGCTGCTTAACACCGAGAAGACCAAGGAGCTCATCGTGGACTACAGGAGGAATGCTGACCCACATCCACCCATCCACATTAAGGGGACGGCTGTGGAGCGTGTGAGCAGCTTCAAGTTCCTGGGAGTCCACATCTCCGAGGATCTCACCTGGACGACCAACTGCTCCAAGCTGGTCAAGAAGGCTCACCAGCGCCTCTTCTTCTTGAGGACTCTGAGGAAGAACCACCTGTCCTCAGACATCCTGGTGAACTTCTATCGCTGCACCATCGAGAGCATCCTGACCAACTGTATAACAGTCTGGTACGGGAACTGCTCTGCCTCGGACCAGAAGGCGTTGCAGAGGGTCGTGAAAACTGCCCAGCGCATCGCCGGAGCACCACTTCCTGCCATAAAAGACATCTACAGGAAGCGGTGTCTGAAAAGGGCTGGGAAAATCATCAAAGACCCCAGTCACCCATCACATGGACTCTTCACCCTCCTGCCCTCTGGGAGGCGCCACAGGAGCCTCCGGACTAAGACCACCAGGTACCGGAACAGCTTCTTCCCCACAGCTGTCAGACTCCTGAACTCTGCCTCCTGACATCTGACCCACGTTAAACTCATGGACTGAACATACACACCCCCACAATGGACAACTGTACCCTCAAACACACAATAATAACATGGACTGAACCACCACTCACAACCACTAGCACTTTATATAGCCTCTGTAGGAACTATCTACACCCTCACTTATCTTAACTGCACTACTGTATAGCTCTGTGTAAATAATCATTCTGTACATTGGATAATTTTTAATCCTACAACTGTTTACAACTTGCATAGTTCCTATTTCTGTATAGCTGTATATCTCAGATTTCTGTAAAGTTATTTATTTCATATTCTGTATAGTTTTTCATATTTATATCCTGTTCATAGCTTGTACTCACTACAGCCTGTACATACTTAGTTATAGAATATTCACAACATACTTCATACCGTGTACATTATAACATACCATAATAGACCCATTTCTGTAATATACTTACATATCTATACTATTGCTAATATATATTGTAATATATCTATATCACTAAAGCACTTCTGGATGGATGCAAACTGCATTTCGTTGCCCTGTACCTGTGCATGTGCAATGACAATAAAGTTGAATTCTATTCTATTCTATTCTAAACAGAAGGCTATGAAAAATGTGTCTGAAGATGCACGATTACTCTGAATGATACGTGAGTCGTGTGTTTCTGGGAAAAAGATGAAGCTCTAGGAAGTACGGTGTTAACCGCCCCTGGTTTGTTGGGTGTAAACAGATTTGCTTGTGACTCTTAACACTTTGAGAAAGTGGCTGTTGGGGTGGATGGTGGGTCTGTAAAGCCTGCAAGTGTCACATTACAGCGAGTTTAAAATCGAGATGGTGGTCTGTTTGGTTAAATGTGGGGCAGTTTGATCGACTTCAGGAAATAAGGTGGTCTTGGCTGAATGTAAATTAAATTGCTTCTCACGTGAATTTTTTTTTTCTCGATTAAACCAAAGGACAGTCTTCTTCCTCAAACATAACCAAACACTACCAGGAGCAAACCATGTCTGGGAAACTGAGTCTTTAAGAGTCAGACTTACAAAAAAGCTCAGATTAAAAAACACTAAAGAGAAAAAAGCTGCAAACACGCTGAAATCTTCACATATTTATTGATAGGCCCAAATAAATGGGTGAAATTGTGGAAGTTCTACCTCTTTTAGCGCTGCAAATAAACATGTTGCACACATGCATTCTTCACAAAGATTTTTCTCATTTAATTTTTTATTATTTATGTTTACATTGTGTCTCATCTCTAAAGTTTATGGTTGTACTGATTTTACTGTAACGTGGTATTTCTTGTGGTTAAAGATTTCCGTGAACGCAAACAAGCGGGAGTCTGAGAGCTTCCCGGACGAGTTGATCGGGTGGTTTTCTGATCATCAGCAGGAGTTCGATCAGCTGTTCATCTGCGGTGACGAAGACAGAAGTGAATCAGTCAGCCTGAAGGACTTTGAGCTGGGTAATCCATCACCCCTGACCTGAATAATCCGAGATTTTCTTTGCCAGGATGGGAGAAGGCTCTCTCGCTTCTTTGAGTGACACATAAAGATAATCGCAGAAGAGAAGGAGATATGTGAGTCAGTACTAAATGCCACAGTGTCATTGTGCTGAAGTATTTATGGAGGGTACTGTGAATCAGGCTCTTGGTAATGTCAGCGGAGCCTCATTTCCTCCTCACAGATAAGAGTAGCTGGCTCTGGGAAACAAAACCAGGACAATGTTCCTTTTGTCAGTCTGACTTCAGACACACTGAGTAAACTTCCAGAGAGATTACGGCGCAGACCTGCAGCATAACACCGCAGCTATGACTCTGACTGGGAAGACCTACAGCACAGAATCACTGCTGTAGGTCTTAATAATCAATAAATTACTTTTACAGCACATCCAATGTGATCATTTATAGCTTCATTTCCAGGTTTATAGATCATACACGATTCACAGAGAGACCTCAGGTTATCTCATCTTCTGAACAAAACTGTCTCTGCGTCTTTAACACGTCTCCATAAAAGCGTTTTTTTTATTGGCCAGCATCTGGAAGCTTTGTGAGGGGCACTCGTGAGCTGCAGGAGAAGAGAGGGAATCACATTTTAACCATTAAGACATTTTCATGTCCTAAAGATAATTACTCACATGTGGGCAAAATATGGCTTGCGCACCACATGATCCTGGCCTTTGAAGCCCTAAAAGGAAAACTAAACAACCATCTAAATCTCGGTGCAGATGAGTAAAGGCTGTGCTGTTATTATTAAACTGGATTTCAGAGGAGGGCGTTCCACTTACACGTGCACGCTCTCTATGTTTTTACTGTGCTGCAGGTTTGATGAGTTTGGGTGTCCCCTGTCAGCAGTTTCAGCTCCACATGCTGACTCAGCAGCTGAAGACCTTCAATGACACGATTAGTTATGAAGATTTGATGAAACAAATACAGTCTCTGAGGTGAAACAAACTTATTTCTCTATCAGTATTTGATTATCTTTCCTTTTATAGGTTTATGAGTTTACTTGATTTTATTTCCCACAGTGACAGTGCAGAGCTCCACGCTCAGATACCAGGGCACTTCATAAAAAGACAAGAACCAGTGGAGACAGAAAATGTAAAACATCAGCAGAGACTGCAAAACACTGAAGCCCAGAGGTATTGAGCTCATTATGTGTTATATTTTATGAACAGAACATTCATTCTATAAAGATAAAAATAAAGGTGAACGCAGTTTTGCAAATAAAAGAATCAGTGCCGCGTTTTACAAATACACAAACATAGATGTGACAGATGTGGCTCTGGTATTTCATGAGTTTGTATGATTTGAAAAATATCACAGTTTTATTTTTGTAAAGTTTTCTCAAGTGTATTTTTTTGGCAAAATTAGCTGATTTTAGCAATTGGAAAATTTTCAAATAAAAAAATTAATTAATGTAACCTTGTTTTCCTGTTTGTGTAATTTCTTGAAGTTCAATATTTTTTAAAGAGTTAAATATTTTATTATTTTCATAAATTTTACTATTTATAAGTTATGTACAATTTTATTATTTGTTTTTATTTTTTATTATCTGTTCATATTGCCTTATATTTACCAAAATAAATATAAATATTTAGTGGAATATGTGGAAAAAATTATATTTTGATTGTAAATCATCAATTAAAATTTAACTTGATTTTATTACCTAGAAAATGATTTAGAAAAAAAGATTTACAATTTTAAAATTTGCATACAGTGCAGACATGAAGCCACAAAATCCCTCTGACTTGTTTTTAGAGTAAGTGGGAGGAGCAGCAGCTGGTTTTAAAATATCATAAAGCCAGACAGACATCAGACATGTCCTGGAGAAAAGCAGTTTCGACAGTTTCTGTGGCTGCACTGGGACAAACTGGGCAGCTCCTGGGAAACACAATCAGGCTGTGTTGACATTCATTCCAAACCTCCATGAGTGAGGTTAACCAGGCTGAGTTATTCCTGACCCTCAGCTGTAAATCACACTGTGACTCCGCTCCTGTAACTCAGACGCCCAAAATGACAACATTGGGACACAAGCAGCCTCAACAGCTCTGAAAACAAAGGACTCGGGGCGACCTTTAGCTGGCCCGCTGACAGGTGCCGTTGCCTTTTTCTGACCTGGCTGCTGTGATTGTTTTCCTGTGCCACAGAAGGATGTTTTAGCAGTAAATCACACACATAACATAATGTGCACAGCCCGAGTTGAATTGAATTCACTTTTTTCCCCCTCTTTTGCTGTACTGGTTTGATAAAATTAGACTTAGAGTCAAAAACATTACATTTCACAAGCTGATGTTATTTAAACCCACTGATTGCTTGATTACATTAGCAAACAGCATGCCGTGTCTGGAAAGTCTCCAGGGGTTTAGGCCTGGAGTTTGTTTCTCGGACGTGTGGTTAAGATGCTGAAACAAACATGTTTTTGCAGTATTTTCATTATTTGCATTTAGCCTTGATGCGATCTGTCTGATGTTAACAAAAGCTAGAGATGAATAATTTCTGTTTATCTGATTTAACACGGAAAACACATCGAATGGTTAAAATGACATATTTTAATGTTTCATGAAAAACATTGGCTCTTTTCGAAACACACCTTAAAAAACACTGGGATGGGGGCAGTATAAAGGCTGGAAAACTAAGTTATGCTAAAAAGAAAGAATGGGAGAAACATTTTGTACCTAATCAGGTTAACTGGCAACAGGTCACAAATGGCAAATGTAAGTGCTGTGCTCTAAATTATTCCCTAAATTATAATGATGACGACCATTCAGACATTAAACTAGTGATTCAGACCAGAAATTCATCAGGACGCTGTAAATCAAATGACAAGATTCTCACATTATTCTTAATACCACAGCAGTCCCCCCCTGCTGGTTAATTAGAAACAGTGTTGGGGAGTAACGGAATACATGTATTTAAAATACAAAATATGAGTAACTGTATTCCGTTACAGTTACCGTTTAAAAAGGTGGCATTCCGAATACAGTTACTTTGTTGAAATAAATGGATTACACGGCGGTCTTTTCCTGTTTTATATGTTAGGCTGTCCCCTCTAATGCCTGTGTCTCAATCTCTTGGCCCATGTCAGCTCTAACTGCAGCCTGCAATGACGTGAAGAAATAGTTTTAAAAATTATTGTTCAAAAAATTATTTAATATGAAGGCAATAGGCAGAGTGTTACAGGCATAGCCCTAAAGAATGCAGCCTCATGGGCAGTGTAGTCCAGTTGTAAGTAAGATATTAAGACTCGACTGTACACCGTGTTCGTGTTTTCCTCCAAAATAATAAGTTCCGTTGGAGCAGCCTTTCAACGCCTCTCTCTGTCTCTCGCTAGCAAAGTTGACCCAGACAACAAAGTAAAGCTAGTTTTCAGCTATGAGCCCGCAGAACCCAACGTATTAGTCAGAGGTCCCTTTACTACGATTTGGAGCCGCGGACCTGTTTTATATAAGCGCAGAATAGTTTTCTATACGAGATGCCTGCAAAAAGTGCAGCCTTACCTAATGTCCACCTACTGTTACTCATTTATATTAAGATTTAAAAATCTAGTTGGTGTTGGTACGCTGAGTATCCTTCAGTAATAGTAATAAATCACACAGCAATAGTACATTCATGTAGTTGTAAAAAGCATGATAATATATTAAGTAATCTGAATACTTTACTCTCATCTGGACTTTCAAATCCACTTAACCAACCTTTGAGCCATCTTCTGTATATATTCAATTCAATTCAATTCAATTCAATAAAACTTTATTGATCCCGAAGGTTGACCCTGAAGGAAATTGTTTTTGTTTTTTCTTTTCAATTCAATAAAAAATATATAGTGTAGTCACATAGTTTTATAGAGTCTAAACTCAAAACTAAATTTTCATTTTCTTTAAACCGCCAGGTTCATCCGTCTGAGTGTCCGACTGATACCTTTCACCTCGGCCACAGCGCACCCTGGAAACTTTGAGGTTGTTTTATCGAGCAACCGCACAGTTTTTGGTCTGATGAGTGTGATCGAGGATCGAGCTGGGATCCAGACCTCGAGCCTGGAGGTTTTCAGTAGCAGAGTGCCAACAGAAGAGGCCCGCCTGCCCCTGGAGAGCACGCTGGAGGAGTGCGGCTTCAAAGGAGGGCCAGAGGAGAGTCCTCCAGAGGCCACCGTGTATTATGACTACAGACTGCCATTTACAGACTGTCCCATCCTCAACTACGACCACTACATTAGGTCGAATCAGGACTCTGCATCGAATCGGGGTCTGTGAATTACAAAGCTGTTTTGAGGTACCTGCACCTACTGCAGACACCAGTTTTGTTATACACCTGAGTTTCAATATAACAACAACAAAGGTGACTTCGAACAGCACCCAATGTCACACATAGTTGAGGTCAGAAGTAAACACACCCTAATCATACACATGAATGTTGTGTTCTTTCTGGGCTTTCAGGGATCCTCTTTTTCCTGGATGGAATAATTGCTCAACAGACATCTTCAATGACTTTAATGAAACAAAAATTTGGTGCACATGTTTAATATGGATTTTCCTAATCCACACAGGCTCAAATATACAGCATACACTCACTTAAATCTTTAAATACGTGGGTGCTGAGTTTTCTATAATATATTATCCTGACAAGTCCAAAGGCTATTAACTTCTCATTGGGGTCATGATTGACTTCAGCTGGTAGTTCCTCTTTGCCAGGATAAAAATGATTTCTTTGACAACATTCATTGGATTGACAAATACTCAGAACAATGGGAAAGTCAAGGAGCTCAGAGAAGATCTAAGGGGAATTGTAGATTTACCTAAGAACAAGGTCTGTGAATGAGTCATCACTTTACCAAGGTCTGGAATAAGAAAACTTGTTAGGATGTTCAGGAACAACCAAGGAACCAGGACTCAAGACACTGCTGTAAAACCAGCTTTACATAGTGAAAGCAAGTTTTACATCACCACGGACTGAGAGTGTGCTCACCAAGAAAGAAGACCCTGCTCTAAAATCCAGAAAAACCCTTTAAGCTTGAAATTTGCAGCTGCAAATGCAATGACAGGCCTTTAAACCTAAGAACACTGTCCCAACTGTCAAGCATGGCGGTGGTAGCGTTACGCTCTGGGGCTGTTTCGCTGCCAGTTGTAATCATACAAGAGATATCAACAACAGCTAGACAGTTTAAACTTGGACACAGTTGGAATCCACGAAGACAACGATCCCAAACCAAAGCCCTGACCTCATCCCTATTGAAACTGTGTGGACTATGTTTAAAAATCAGGTCTGCAACAGCAAACCAACCAATTTATATCATCTCTGTCAGTTCTGCCACGTAGACACATATCCACCCAGAAGTGTGACAGGTTGTTAATGGCAACCAGAACGGGTATATATATTTGAACCTGCGTGGATTAGAGAAAATCCCAAATTAATTCAAACTCATTAACCAAGTTCTTGTATTTGTTTTAGTCATTAAAGATGTATGCTGTGCAGCCATTTCTCCCTTTAAAGAACACCTTGAAGAAATCATTAAAAGCCCCAAATTACCACAACATTAATGCCCCTGATGACCTCAGTGACAGCTAGCTGGATAACCACCCCCATGTTGGCAGTTACTAATGTAAATATTAGCTTTACAGCTTTACTGGTGGATACAACAGTACTGTTTTATTAAACACAATTTAGTACCATGAATCAAGTAATTTGGTAAGTCGGCCAACCAGTTTTAAAAGATGTTTTCTGCTGCTCGTAAAATATAAAAATATGCAGGTATGTCTTCAGTATCCCTTTTTTGTTTGCTAGTGTTAACAAACATGGCGATAGATGCCTCATGACCTCACTCAGGTCTTCCCATTTTATTATTGAAAAGAACTGAACTCCGCACAAACTAAATTAAGAAATAAAAATTAAGACAAAGCATAAATGAAAGCTAATGAGCGCCTCGAGTGAGACCTCAGCAACATTTAAAGGAGGATTTATGTAAGAAAGCTGCAGGGAGCGCCTCACTCAGCTCCTCGCGGTCAGCTCATGCTTTAATTACACCCTCGGGGATGCAGTTTAAGCCGGCATGTGCAAATCTTCACACCAGGTCAGAGTGGCGCTTTTCCCTGCAGGGCCTCGTTGGCTGAACGCTGCCATGCTGGAATCAGTGGAAAGTGCCTGGCTGGTGGAAACCGCAGAGTCGCTATAAACAGTGGCCACCAAAGCGTGCCATGCAGCTACCACACCCCACAGCTTCCCTCCTCCTCCTACTGCTGCTGCTGCTGCTGCTCCACCCAGCCCAGCTTTTACATCCCAGCTTCACCCCCAAAGCCGCCTCCTCCTGTTTACTAACACAGGCCCGATTTAAGGAAACAGACCGTAAAATGAGGCAGGTTTTCCAAGTCAAAATAATATTTATTCCACAGGCTCAAAAATACTGCGCAGTATAAATATTACAAAACAGATGAAAAACACAGACAGACGTCAGGTGATCGAGCTCTGCGGCAGTTTTTTTTAATACATCAGAAGATGTTTTATGCTTTCATTTATTAAACCAGCTGAACACGTTAATGCTGAGCAGAACAAAGTTGGGTTTATGTTTCCTATAATAAACTGAGTTCTTCCAGAGGAGTTTGGAGAAGTTCTGGAATTTAAATGTCTCATTTTTATTTTTGGCCTTATTTATTTGAGCTCTGCGGTTTGGAGGGAAACTAAACTGTAATTAGAGCCACATTAATGAGGCAATTAACCCAATACCTCATAAAATGTGTACTGTCATGTTCCCAAAAGCTTTTCAACTTTTAAGTTGCTTTCTCACATGAAGTTTAGTGCTTTTACTTTTTTTCCATGTTTAACACAGCAGGAAGAAATCTGCTTCAAACTACCAGGAATACTCTGCATGGTTTAGGCCACAATCCGACATCTATGGTGGCAAAATCCCAATAAACTATCCCAGTAAGAAGCTGGGACAAACAGGGCGTTTGTGTAGGAAAATGTGTGAGGCTAATCTGCTAAATGGTCTCAATGAGTTAATGGTGTGTTGACCTAAAAAAATAAGACAACATGAACCATGTTTGGTATTTAACATTAAAGTAGCTGCGTTTCTCTTTTCTTTGTGCTAATTTCCTTCATATTTTCAAGGCTGGACTTAGTGTGGGTGCCTCAGACGCCTCCCCTTCTGCAGAGCTTTCTTCTGAAAAACTGATCCTATCGAAATGTGGGTCATGCATCAGTAAGTGGAATAGGTGTACGACGTCACCCTGACCTCTGTGTAGCCAGGCTACAGATGGCTCTGTATCATGTAAACAGCTTTTCATTTAAGTAAACAAAAGAAAATATTCTTTAGGTTTGGACTCATGAAGTTTTTTTTATTGTTTTATAGAAAGATCAATGAAGCAAATAACCTGTAGAATAATTGATAATAAAGAGGCTTCACTGTGGTTATGATTACCAATAACTTATTTTTCTGTTTCTCTGGATTGCAGCAAAACGTCCAAGCAGCGGTTCTCAAACGTTTTCTCTTGACATGCCTCACAAAGATTCACAACCTACATATTTTTATCAGTTAATACAAAATAAAAAAGTAGCTCTAAAAATTAATCAAGTTTTTTTAATTGGTTGTCCACAGCTTAACAAACAAGGGTTGTACCATCTTGTACAGCAAAAAGATAAAGAAAATAAGCTGTGGAGTAACTAATAAATATAACCTGCAGTGCTAGTTGTGATCCTCTGACTTCGTCTTAATTTAACTTCTTAACTTCCTGGTGAACCACTTTGGCTTAGTCTAAACCAGAAGAAGTTACCGATCTCTCCGTATATGCCCAACAGGTCAAAGATGCAACGTAACTATACCCTAAAAAAGATCCTCATGGTTAATCCCAACTCCAGCCACTTGGTTTTTGTGCCTAAACCTAACCTGCAATTTAACTTGAAGCTGACCCAGCAGTTTTTTTTCCTAACCCTGGCCACTTGTTTTATGTGTCTGACCCTAACTGCCTTTGGTTTGAGGATATCTGGTGCAGTTTCTCATTTTACCCTGATGTGGATCTCCTCCATGTCATCCGCTTCCTCTGGACCTACTTTCAAGGCTTCTTGTTTTCTTTAACGAAGCTCTAAACAGCTCAAATCACTTAAAGTCAGTGGACTGACACGGGAAGAGTCAACAAGATATTTGAATTTTACTAAACCTCACTCAGCACGGTATTTCAGAAAGCCTTTACCCCAGTAAAATTTTCCCATTCTTCTGGAGGATCCTGAGGCGTCATCAGGCCTGAAGAAATAGATCATCTCTTCAAGGAACTCTTAGTCTACTCCACAATCTTCTCCCAGTTGGGTTTACCTGGAAAACCTCCAAAGGATGGCCTCAAGGAGGCCTGATCGAATGTTTGCACCACCACAGCTACTTATGACATAAAGTAGTGGCTCTACTTTGAGCCCCTCACCACATGTTTCAGACTGAGCCAACCTAAGGAGGAAGTGCATTTCTTCTTCTGAGGGGTCACTACCCACAACTCGTAGACATAAATGAGGGTTGGAAAATGGCTGGTCAATCAAAAATGTCATCTTCAGAGTCGGTCTTCTCTTAACCATGATGCTTCCTACACATCATGCTGATCCACTTTCCTATAATCCGTAACATTAAAGCTTCCTCGCAATAACTCTCCCTGAATCGTATGTGTTTGACATAGTTTGAGAACCGCTGCTTTAAAGCACGAGTTAGTGTTTAACCTGGAAACATAATCTGCTCGGGGGAAAATCTGCCTGCAAGTTAAAGAAACCAAACACACCTTTACCTGCTTTTTTATGTGTGTGTTTGTGTGTGTGGAAAAATGAGTAACACGCTACAAGTGCTAATTAGATTTTACTTTTAAACGACTGATAATATTTTCTGGTGTTACAGCAGCAGACTGATGATGAATCTATAGAAGGAAGAACCTGAAACAGCAGAAAACTGAGGGTTAATGTTCAGTCGTTCCTGCGATGAAACAAACGCTGCAACACAAAGACAATTTTCCTTGTTTTGGAAACTTATGTGGATCTGAGACATGCCCACAGGCAGGTACTTCTCTCTAACAAAGTAAACAACTGGGTAACATATTTTGGTTTTGGAGTGTAACATATAAAGCTTCACAGTTTTTTTAAATAGATAGAATTTAAAAATGAATTTGGAAATAGTTCCAGTTGAAGCCAGACGTGAGGGATCACGGAGCGGCTTGGCGGCGCTCTTCGGGGGCTGGTTTACTCCCCCTTTCACCGTTTTTGAGTTTGTTTTTAGAAGCTGGTAAAGAAAAAAAGAGCTTTTAAAACTTGTCTTCCCCCTCTGCCTGCCAGCAAAGCGCCTACAGTCTGAGTTCAGTTTGATTGTCTCCATCCCACAATGAGTCACAAACAAAAAGGAGGAAGTTCGTGTTCCTTTGGTTGGGGGGGAATCCATCCTGTGAGAAATACTGACTTTGGGATGAAGCTCACGCCCTCCGGTATTCCCAAATTGCACTTTATCGTCCACTAACGCTCTTCCTTCAGCAAGTTGCCAAAGTGGAGGCTTTGATGCCTGCTTTGGAGTCCATGTTGGCAACCAGAAGTTTAAGTGTGTCTCCGGATGAGCGAATCAGTTCCCGCCCACTGAAACGAACACACAATAAGTTGGAAGTCAGTTGTTGAGCCTTTCGCTTTACCATGATACCATAATGACGTGTTTTAGATTTCTGCTACTTTCTATTTAAAATGTTTATATTTAGAGTCGAAAGATTAAAAATACAAACAGTGCTGCGATTTCCATGATACCTCACATTAATCTGTGAACTGTTTTCTTAGATGTCTTAAGTTTTCTTTATATGATTTTCTTTTTTGTGCTTTTTATACTTTACTTACATGGTATATGTTTTATTAAGCACAGTTTATCATGTGTTTTGCTGTTGTTAAAGCTTTGGTAACAACAACGGCCTACATGACCTGTGCTGTACCTCAATATGGCTCCACTTCCATGATATGTGCTACTACTTAGATCAACCTTTAAAAACTTTGCACTGCTAATCAATTGTACGTTGACGACATCCAAATAGACTTACATCAGACACCGACTCCTCCTGTCCTTAACTATTGCTAGCTAGCTTTCTTTGCTCGGTCTCTCATGTGTTTATGTTGGACTGAGTTTTTGCAAACATCACAATTGCAATTGATATGCCATCTGTACTTTTACACTCACATGCTATATTCCATCCCGACCAGGCTGACACCGTTCACGGCCAGGATTCGATCGCCCGTTCTGAGTTTCTGACATTTGGCGGCCGGGGACTCGGGAACGACTGACTTCACATAAATGCCGCTCATTCTCAGCGGTGTTTTCTACATGAAGACATAAAAACATGACAAAAAAATGTGATAACTTGGAGCATTGAAGGGATTACAACATTTTTATAATTAAGTTATAATTTAAATCTATATGCCCCTCATATTTGCTAAATATTTTTTCATCCCTGGTGGGAGTAGAATTTTGCCATGATGCTGTAAACACATTAGAGAGGTGGTTAGAAAATTTGTTGATTGAAAGTTTGCTGTAAAAGAGGAGTGACACACTGCAGAATCTCTGCAGTAAAGCAGAAAAAGATATTTAAGCTCCCAAGAGGAGGATTTGTATTTTTATTACACAGCTTAAAAGATGTCTGTCAGAATCAACAGATTAAAAAAATGACATAAAAAGAAAATGGAAGAAAATCAAGCAAATATTGCGGTGTAGGTGGAACTTGTTACATGTTGGTGTTTTCTGATCATTCTGCCAAACAATTGTTTAACTACGTATTTCGGGATAAGCATAAGGAAGCAAACACATCAGATTCAGTTCATTGTAAGAGTTTTATTGTGTTGTAGCACCTTATTTGTCACAGTGTCATTACAGTGTTAAGCACTGATCTGTAGAGTCTGGACTGCAGGAACATTTAGTGATTAAATGAGAGCTTTCAGCCTTCCAGCAGTTTGCAGTCTGAACTAATTAGCGTCCGATCTCATCAGTTAAACTCACTTCCTCCTGCCTACTACTTTATTTACAAACAGTGATTGTGAATACGTACCGTCCCATCTACGAGTGCCAGCCCGAGACCGTGAGGCCCTTTGTGGAGCTCCACCGCAAACACTTCCTCTCTGTCTTCTTCTTCCTCTGCTGCTGCTTCCTCTTTTCCCGTCTTCCTCCCAACACTTCCACTGGCTAAACAAACACAGACAAACACATCAGATCAAAGAGGCGTCCAGGAGTTGATTCCCACACTGTTCTCCAATAAGTCTGGTGGGTGGAGCTTCTGCATGTACATCACAGACTGAATCTATTTTCAGTCTTTTTCACGCTGCTATAAAAGATGGACGTAGCCACAGTGACGTCAGCCAATGATGCGTGGCTAGAGCGTTAGCTGTTAGGGAAGCTAACAAGCGTTTCACATGACATAATCTGAGGCCTCAAGTGAGCATTAGAGGAACTGCAGATTTTCACATCATTTTATTTTATTTTTGTCCTGAAGTTGCCGCTTGGGGTCGTCCTGTCAAAACACCATCGACAGCAGCCTTCCCCCTCCCCAAAAATAAACCCTGATCCCCCCCCCCCTCCTCCCCCACTGTCTGCCCCCCACGCAGGACCTGCCCCGAACAATACCGCTGCCGATTAAGATTCCACGCACCAACCCAGCTGTAAATTCCCATGACGGATCCGCCGCTGCTTTCCTTCCCTGACATCACCTCCCCTCTGTCATCAAACCTTCACCAATCATCACGCGTACCTGAAACCTCAGAGCTAGATGCAGGCGAGCGCAGGACGAATATAAAAACTCTATTTACATAACTTACAGCATGATGCTCAAACGCTTCATTTTATTCATTTGCTTCATTTTAAAAAACAAAACACTGACAACATCATTATTATTATTATTATTATTATTATTATTATTATTATTATTATAAGGACAAAACAGAAGAAAACAAAGTTCTTTTTTTGTTTTTTTGCCAATATTCTTAAAGAAAACTTTTAAAAATAGCTTTCCTTGCAGAATGTGTCTCAGTTCTTATGAAGTTATATTCATGCCACATAAAGTTTTCATGTGATTTTGGAGGTTTTAGAAGCTAAACAACTGAAAAAAATAGCCGTTGGTTGTTATCACATGAACTTGGGTAACCTTAACTTTAACTGTCTAGGAAGGGACAAATTTATCACTTCTCATAATGATTTATTTAATACTTGATGAAAATACTGAAGCGTTCAAATTCCCCTGCAATTAGACTGAACAACAATGGGCTTTTATCATAAAACTGTACAGAGAAAAGAAAACTAAAGCTTTTCCTCTTTACTTTGGTCTTAGTTTAATTTACAGTTAAACGTTGCAGATTTTAAAATCATATAGGAATGTGCCAATTATTTTCCTTGGAAACAATTTTATCGTTAGTTCATAAAGGCTAAATAAAAATACCAACAACCCCCCCACACACACACATAAGTGCTTATCTGTAATGGAAGAAGGAGAAGCAGGAAATTATTCAAACAGTGGAAGAAATGAACATTTAACATTTAATGGATCCACCTTTATATAAAAGTATAAACGGTGCAGATTAAACTGAGGGATTTCCTGCCCTTAAGTAGAGAGAAGGTGCCAGATGGCTCAGGTCCAGTGTAATCCTCAAAGCTTCTCAGCAAATTACTTTTGTTAAAAGCGTTAAGAGGGAAAACACAAAGCAACAAGTGACCAATGAGAGTAAAGACGTCTGATTAAGATCAACCAAATCCTGCTTCTGTTGGAGCGCTGAGGCCCACCGGGGCATCTGTCAGCGAGCGCCTTAGCACAGGTGATGAAAAGCGTTCCTGAAGGTTCAGATGTGAGGGATCGTTGGAGCAGATCCTCCTTCCTGAATCCACTACAGCACTTTTAACCATTACAGCCTCTGTTTTATATGCATGTTGTGTCTTTGGTGTGTATTTGGTAAATGTCTTGAGGAAATTTTTCTACCTACTTTGGGACTAAAAACACATCTTAGAGCTGAAGGCAACAAGCAGCTCCAGTGGCTGTGGCTCAAGAGGTGGCGCGAGTCCCCAACTAACAGAAACCCAAATTTCCCCTGAAGGCTCCACCACAGTGTGAGTGTGCGTCATGCCGTGTTGTCCGTCTTTATATACAGTCTCTGGATGTCGTTATTTTTCACAGTTGGGTCGAAAAATGTTTGAAACTTGGGAATTGACTCATTATTTTCTCAGCGACTCCCTCTCACTCCTACAGATGACCTCATGACGGAGGCGTCCATAAACAATAGGGGTGGGAGAGGAAGCTCTCTTTCCTCTGCACAGTGAACCCACCCTGAGCAGCCTTCCACTTGAAATTCCTGACCTCCAGAGTCAGTAAAAGAAGAAGAGGAGGAGGGCGAAGCCACCTTTATGTGGACAAATATGCAGCCGGCCCACAGGGTCAGGCTGCTAAATACTCCCCTAAAGACTTAAAGGGGGTTTGAGAAGGAGACAAAGGTGGGAGTCACCCTGTGTGTCATCTGAATTAAAACGTGCTGCGTGCCAATGAAGCCAAGAAAGAACTACAAAAATGTGGTCAGGTTGTTGGCATGTGCACCAACTAAGGGGGCTCAATCTTTGTTTTAGTGACTGCTGAACATGTTCTACGCTCACTGACAACCAAAAAACCCACTAAAGCATCTGAGAAGCCAGAAAAACATAAGCTGAGCTCTGAAAATGATTTGCAGTACTGATTAACGCTCATATATTTTCATCAATGGCTTCAGGCCCTCGTATCCCACATGGAAGTTGTTGTGTTCTTGAAACATCTTTACAGCAGAAACAAAATATAAATAACTTTTATGACAGTAACTTCATACCAAACCTATGGAAGGTGAATGTTTGTTAAAGCCTGATGTTCAGGGTTCAAAGAGTAGATAAATAGATATTTAGAGCTTTGTTTGGGTTTGTATTTACTTGAGATTCGGACTGATACTTCTTTCCTGATTTGTAGCACACTCTTACCTTTCTTTAGTTGGCGGGTGCCCTCCTGCAGGTCAGCCTCCAGCTCAGCCAGCTCCATCCCCTGTGGGGTGTTGGGTGGCGTGAGCAGGCAGGATGGGTCCAGCGCCAGGCTCTTGTGGTAGCCCATGTCGGCCTGTCCTGGGAGGGTGTTCTGCAGCTCCAGGCTCTTCAGCTTCTGGGCCAGGACGGCCTCACAGCTGCTCAGGTCACCGGGAGGGACTCGGGCCTGAGCTGGTTCCGCAGATGTAAGAGAGTCTGGGTCTACCGGGTCGGAGACCGCCTGTTCGGCGGGATCCTGGGCGACTCTGACCGAGGCCGAGGTCGCAGACTGGCTGTCTGTAGTCGTCTCATTGACAGGCTGAGTTTGGGCAAAGTAAAATTAATCAACAGAAGACGCGGAAACATCAAAGTGTCTCATTTAATGCTGTCTCGTTATGGCGCGCAGAGAGCTCGTTACCTGCTCCTCCGCTTCGGGTTCGGCTCGGGTTTCACTGCGAGGAAGCTGGCTGATGAAGTCCTGCAGACGTGCGAGCTGTTCAAACAGCGCCGGCTCCACGATGGGTTTGCCTAGCTCCAGGTGAAACGTGCTGCTGGGCAGGATGAGCGGCGGGTGGTTGTCGAAGCTCTCCAGGATGTCGGCTGCGCAAATGAAGAAGAGGAGAAGGGAAAGTCCAATCACCATCCATCAAAAACAACCTGAACTTCATTACAACTCTAATAAAATTTGATCCTGCATGTTTATGTGGAGCTGCTGGGTTTGGTTTAACGTTGATTAAAAGCAGTACATACACTACAGGCTGTTAAGAAAGGCTTTGATCACGGGTCACCAGATTGATACCAATTCTTTGTAATCAAGGAGACCAGTAAATTATGTTTTTAATTGTGATGTGCAACCAATCAGTAGCTCTGCAGGCAGCATGTTGCACTAAACCAGAATGGTGACTGTAGAGAGGGCATCAGAGCTGAATCAGGGGCGATCCCCTAGTCACCATCGTTCGCTGCCTACACGGAAAATCTGAAGTCACCACAAATAAAAAGAAATGCAGCTTCATTAAAGCGCAAACTTCTAATACGTCAGCCAAACTGGTGAAAGGTGGTTCTCACAAACAGCTGTAGCTCAGAAGGAGACGTGCCGGCTGAAACATTTTTTTATGGTTACAGCGATAAAAGGGTTGTTTTATCTTCACTTAGTTAAATATTTTGTATCCTTTGCATGATGAATACCTCTCAACAAAATCACTTTGATGGAATCTGGTTAATCTGAAGTTGGAGGTGAAAAAGGTTAGAGTGAGGTGGTGGTGGTGGCTGCGAGTTAACTGTGATTGGTGGAAACAGGCTGACAGGCCAGGATTACTCTCCACCGTACGCCCACATTAATCCTGCCAATGTTCATTTTTTTTCTCAGTTTCAGCTCGTTAAGCGGAGTCTTGCTCCCCCGATGAAGAAGCTTCACTCCAGCAGCTCTGAGTTAGAGTGTAAATCTTTTAACTCTGAAGTTTGCTCGACTTTCTGGAATAGTTTTGTTATCAGTTCATTTGCAAAACTAACAAGATATAATTAACAATTCATTTTTTGAAATAATAATCTTTATATTGATTATTGATTATTATATTGATTTATATTGATTGACATCTGAAATCCATGTTTCTTTTACATTTATATTTTAACTTTGATTTTTGTTGAGATTGACAGCTTTGGGCCTCCGTAAATGTTACACCTCTACACCTCGACCTCTAAATAAATATGCACAAAACCATGAAAGGAGACGCGCTCACAGCTGCACAGGATAAATACCTGACAATATAGTGAGTATAACAATAAACAGGCGTCGTCAGCTGATGTTTCAGGAATTTCAAGATTGCTTCTCAGCTGCTGAGGAGAGTCTCTTCTTCTCTTTTTGTTTTTTAATCACATTATTAAACCTGCTGCCTGCCCTGTTATTTATAATGACATATTCCTCAGTCAAAATTGTCTGACAACAAGTTTGAGCATGCAAAGCTGCACAACAGGTCGTTCTGATTCCTCCTGAGTGAGGAGTCTGATTACTGCAGTTTGCTGTAAACAAGGTCGTCTTGTAGGGAGGACAAAACTGAAAATGTTTCTAGTAACAAAACAACACTTGCAGTATGAAGAACTTCACAAAAACTGCATTAAAATGCACTTTGTCAGCTCTTTGTCACAGCCTTTTAATTATGAAATCCAAGCAAAAGTAACGGGAACTGTTGATGACAGGAGAATGTATTAGGCAGTTGCATTTATTATTCATTCCCAATAAAAGTTATTACAAAAAAGGCATCACAGTTAGCCAAAACCCAATGTGATGTTTTTACATTTGTAAATATGAAACATTCAAATATTTGCATACATATTAGGGGCATTAGAAAAATATATTTTTTTGTGCTAATTTGCTTAATCAGAAAATGTTGGTTTATTTTTCTGATTGGCAGCAGCTGAAGAACAGCAGCTCGTTCATACCTGCCACGAGTCAATTAACAACATTCTTCTCAAAGGTGCTAAACGCTCTCAATTACAGACGAGGTTTGGCTCTTTGAAGTTTGAGATGAGTCCAAACTCATCGTTTTTCAGCCTGCAGGGTTACTTTAGTGATGGGCCGTGCTTTAGCCCTAAAACAGAAGGTTTTCCTAAACCTGACTAAGATGTTTTTAAGGCCCGAAAAAACCAAAACATAAAGGTCTGACTAGGCCACTGCTAACCCTCCAACCTCATAATGTGACCTTTGCAGGCCTCTAAAATTGATCATTTAGAATCTGTGCATTAAGTTAATCCTTAGAATGATTTTAACTGGAAACTGCTCGTTAAATCGACTGTTATTAACTATACTGGGGCCCAAATGCTCCAAGTGTCTGTTCCAAAAAAAAACAAACAATCTCTGAGTAGCACTGAGATTTAAAAACACTTCAAATTCTTTCAGTTACAATAAATCGATCAGTGTGGCTGTCCTCTCAGGTGTTACAATAAAATAGAGAGAATTTATGGGGCTATGACTCATGTTAGTAGTAAGAAGAAAAACTTGACATGACTTTGAAAGCATTAATATAACTTTGGATGTAGCAGCAGCGAGGTTTGGAGGGTCGCTGAGGTCAGACGGGTTGACTTACAGTGCTGTGCTTCCTAAAGAAATATGGTTAGGCTCTTAAACACATTAGCAGAGGGAAGATTTATGAGAATTGGAGGATAGAATGAAGGTTAACTTGTTCTCAGGAAAAGTGCATGTAGAGACTCAAACACCATAATATGGCAGGAAGAAGACACTGAGAAGGACCAAACTTGAGCTAAGAAAACATCTGCGATGATCCGTCCACAACAGCAATTCTTTCTGAAGCATTCAAATATTTGGTGTTTGGGACACTGTGAGCCCGTGGGCTGTAGTTACACAGAGAACTAAAAACGTGCTGCACACGAACAGAGCTGGTAAAAAGCCGGACAGGCTAAAAATGACCACAGACGGGACACAAGGCTGCTACGTCATCATTCAGTAAGTCTGTTCTTTACCCGTTCTGAAGGCGTCCTCTGCATCACCCAGTGACGGGCTCCATCCGGGGGGGCAGGCCTTCCCAGAGTTGTACTCCCTCAACATGTGGTGAAGCTGGGCGGGTTTCAGAGCAGAGAACTCGGTCCTGAGAGAAACCCAGGATGCCTGGAAGGACATAAAACGACAAAGAAAAGACAAAAACATCAATAAACACGAGGCAAAGCTCCTCTGAAGCTCTTCATGGGTTAAAATATGGGTTCATAAAAGAATTTCCCTGATGCTTTAGTTTTAAGTAGGAGTCATAAAAGCTCCTTATTGGACTGTATTTTTCCCATCATGCTTCCATATGAGCAACTCTCTCATTTACATGCAAAGTATTCTAAACTAACTAGATAACATGCAAACAGGAAGCTGTGGTAACACGGCCTCATGGGAAAAATGTGTCCACAGTAGCACTTAAAGTTTCAGTTTTTCTTGTGTTTACTCTCCAGTGAGAGGTGCGCGCTAAGTTTCACTAATCAACTCGTCCTGCGTGTTCTGTGCAGCGTGAGAACTGTAAACTCGCCTTTATCTCCACACTCTTAGCGGGAAAGTCCACATCGTGAAACATGGTGATCGCCTCACAGCTGCAGCCACTCAAGCACACTTAAGACAATATTTGATATTTGATCTTTTGATGAGTGCAGCAGTATAAGGATACAGGTGAGTCACCTGGTTGTGTTATTGAACCTACGGAGTCCAAAAGGATCAAAATTAAATACTTAAAAAAAACATTATCCTTATAAACATTAGTTTAGTTTGTCTTTGTCTTCTTTGTACGATGAGCAGAATCCCAGAAGGAGATGTGCTTGTTCAGCTGCACAGGCCTTAACGACAGACAGACGCTGATAATGAGTGTTTTTCCGAAACATCGGGTGATGTCATCCTGCCAGCTGATCTGAGCTGAGCGTCTGCTGAAGGTAGCTCGAGGACACGGAAACAGGCGAGTCGCCTGGCTGCGTCATAGTGTGTTTGAAGTCCAAAATGATGCAAAATTAACAAAAACATAACCAAATCATACTCAATCATCTTTGTCCTTTTTTATTTTATTATATCCTTTTTGTTTTGTTAGTATGATGACATGTTATGACATCACTCTGCCTGCTGATGTTCCTGAAACACAGAGGATTCCTTCTGCTGGAAGTAGCTTGAGGATATGGAAACAGGTGATTCACTGCATACTATTCATGCATCTGTTACAGGACAAACTTTACAAACATGACACCTTTCATTCGGCCTGCTCCCACTTGAACTACTGAAGGTAAAGACAGTGCTCAGACTTGCTGGGGCCAACAGAAGCTGGAAGCTGCTCGGCCACAGAGACGCCACGCTGAGCCGAGGAGAAGAAGATGAACTTTAAGTTCCGCTTACAAACAACCCAAACTTTAAAAATGTCTCATTTTTAAAGATGTCTGAGATTTAATGTCCCCCTAAAATAAGGCCCTCCAGATGCCATGTTCTCTGGCACAACAAGCGACACCACTTCCCACATCTGGTAATTTACAGCTGTGCCAGCGAGCCACTTCAGCTCTTAGCAGCTCCAGATGGAAAAGCAGAAATCTTCAGAGGGTGTGCCGTTTAGCGGCAGCCACCAAGCGACCTCATGCCAGGGGGGAGGGGCGGCGAGAAGCAGCAACTCCGAGGCAGAAAAGACAAAACGCTGCGCCCGTCAGATGAGTCATGGGTGGTGCTGCGCGTCATGCAGTAAAAACAGGTGTCAGCCTCGCAGTGTGAAACCAGAGTTATGGTTCAATAGTCAGTAAATGTTTCCGTTTTTTAAACTGGGTATATGAAACACAGAGAGTGTACATCATGTTCTTTAATAATCAATAAGTGTGCTGTAGATGAAAGACTTCTTGAGGTTATGCACTGGTAAAAATAATGGTTGTTTTATATGACTGAGGTTATTTAAAGACAAACCATGTGACCTCAGACTGACACAAGAAGGCCTAAATATAAACTCCTTACCCGCCCACCCCTCAGTCAGGGCCAGCTTAAACTGCCCTCGTGTCCTTAAGTAACGTTAACTAACTGAATGACCTTCTAGGTGCTTTGTACCTGGGGAACTTTGCAGGTCCGTTTCCCTTCAGTGGCTCAGTGTTTAATAACATACTAAGTGAGAGCTCAGCTTCCTTCTTAGAGTAAACAGGATCTGAATAGGTAACTATGTGAACAGCCTGCTTAAGGACGGACTAAAGTGGCGAGCTACCGCAGCACCACACAGGCTGAAGTGTAGACACAAATATGAGCAGGTTGTTCTCCGATTGTCTGTCAGCCTTTAAGATGATTTTTCTCCGCTCTGTGTTTGAACAGCTCCTTAAACGAGGCCTTAACCTGATAATTTCTGAAGTGTTAGTCCGAGCAAACAGGATATCCTCATCACAGCCAAGTGAAGTCAGCCACACCTTCACTGGCAGTGTGACATCAGGGTTTAAAACATTTTAGTGTGTTTACTCTGTTTCCTCATACTGCAGCTGTTCTCAAGGGGACAATAACCACAAAGCAAGAGCGTGCTTCCACAGACAGCACTGGCCTCGGCTCTGCGGCAGTGCTGTCAAACATGTGGCCCGGGGGCCAGAACAGGCCTGACAGTGCGTCTGATTCAGCCCGCTGTATGTTTTCTTTTTTCTTTTAATATGATGTCGGTTATTTTGTGGTAAAACAGAAATCCTTTCTTCTTCTTTCATTTTTTCTGTTGCTTCTTCCCTTTCAATGCTCATTTTCTTCATTTTTCGTTCCGTCTTTATTTTTCTAATTTATCTATTTTCTTTCTTTTTTACTCTTCTCTCTTTTGTTCTTTCATTTCTTTCTCTCCTTCATTTCATTTTCCTTTTGTTCCTTTCTTTGTGTCTTTCCTTTATTCTTGTATTTCCTCTGTTCCTTCGCTTGCTTTTCGTTGTTTTTCTCCTCCCCCTTTTATCCTTCTTTCCTTTGTGTGCCCCTTCCCTTTCCTCCTTCTCTTCTCATAACTGGTTTTTACTCGTCCAGTTTAAGATCAAACTGGTCTGTAAGGGGACCACAATCTAAAATGACTGACACGCTGCTCTGCGGTGTTACTGGTCACCATAATGTTTGACAGAAGGAGCCAAGAGTTTGGAAAATGTAATTGAGCTTTAGATTTCCCCAAAAATGGAAAGTTTTAAATGAGCCAGAAACATTTAACTCGTACACATTAGAGGAAATACTCGGGCTGGCGTAAACGTGACTCTGCCGCTCGGCTACACCCGCCTGCGGTAAGACAAACAGGAAAGGAAAAGAGGATGTCCTCTGACCTGCAGCAGGGTTTCTTTGGGTGTGGCCAGCAGATTGACAGCAGCAGAGAGCTTCTGGAAAAACTCTGTGGCCAGATCACCCAGACCGATGCTCTGGATCCAGTCCATCAGCAGGTCCAGGTTGGCCCGGATCTGCACGCCTCGGGACCACTGATAGAACCCAGCGACAGATCCTGAACAACAACAGAGAGAGGACATGAATGATATTTAAGTTTATTTGCACGTCAGCTTTCATTAGAAGTTAAAGAAAGAGAAGCATAAACATTCTCATACATATAAAAGAGCAAAATAAGACAAAATATGAGAAAACAATAAGAAGACAGACTACAAAGAAACTCACAGTTAATATTATATTATGTGCATTAAATGAGAAATAACAGATCTTACCTCTCTCCATGAGGGTGTTGAAGAGCGATGCATTGATGAAGAAGAACAGGTAGGCGCAGAGCTGTAACGCGATGTCTGGATGCACCTGGAAGGCCGTCAGCAGCTTCAGCGCCTCCTTCAGGACCTCCAGGATGCTCTCAAGACCATCGGGCACTCGCAGCTGACCGCTCTCTGAGAAAGGGTTCCCATCCAGCAGGCCAGACAGGGCTGAATACATGCTCTGTGGAGGGGGTAGGAGACATCATGAACTACTGACATGAACTCCATTTGTTATGCTGTGACTCAAGAAACAACTGAAAGCATGTAATGGCACATTAGGGCCCTCTGAAGGTAAAAACAGTAAAAATAGTGAATTTACAAAAAAGGGCAAATTTAAATACGCAGAAAAACTTGTGTATTTTTTTCTAAAAGGCTAATTTATAAGTAATTACACAAAGAGAGGTGCAACACAAATCACGTGTAAGGTGTGCAGGACATCATAATAAGACAGGAAGGCATTCACAGAGTGAACAGGAAGCCCTGCAGAAAAGCCCGAGGCTCACGGCACAAAGGGCAGCTGTAGAGACATGAATAGCCCAATGCTGCAGTTACACCACAGTTTGACTTATTTCAGACACACATGCGAGTATTTTAAGGGCCCTTTTCTTTCCTGATAAACTAAAGTCTTTTTCACACCGTTTTTGGCTCTCCTAGAATAAAGTCTGTTTTTTCTGCTAATTTGCTCAAAGAATAAACTTAAAGCATAATTTCACGGTTATACTTGCATCTCATTTTGTTCTTGGTGCTTCTATATGTCTCACTGAACAAGAGCACCTGTTGAATTGTTGATCGGAGCCTCTTTTTTTTAAACTTGTAAATCTGTGCCGTGCCCAGAAAAGCTAACTAAACACTCAAAAATGATTCATACAACATAATCTGTTTATAACAGTTTCATTCTCCCACAGATTTAATGACTGTATGGTAGTGCTATATTTGCAGCATTCATAACCCAAACATGACCCTCCCTGCTGTTTGTGTGGAAAACGTGGGCATTTTTCTGATCTCCTAGAAAGTGAACTCGATGCTGAAAATCTGAGGCTGCATGGCAGCAAGTTTGTATTTACTTTGAGCTCAAAAATCCACCTGCAGCTTGAAGGAAGCAGACTCTACACTGACAGATTTACAGTGTAGATAAATAAACCTGCAAGCTTTTCGTACTGAATACTACCTCGCCGTCAGCTCTTATCACTCCTCGTGCTTCTGCTTAGACAATTCTGCCATTGTTTCACACGCATGACATCAACCGCTGCCTCATCAAACACACCAACACACTCACACAACATGACTAAGATAATGAGCTCAGACACGCTGACAGAGGCCGTAACCCTGCATGCCTGAGGCAACAGGTCAGCTGATAGTTTACAGTGAAACACAGCAGACCTGCAGGTGTTGAGCTGGGCTGATGGTTTAAAATTACTTTCTGTGCACATAGACGCCTTTTTTCTGCTTCTTTAACACATTTTTTCCACAGTTTTATTTACAGTGTAGTCACAAATAGCTTTAGCAGGGAGAAAAAGAAGAACTGAAGAGTCATACTTCACAGGAAATTAACAAAAAGACCCTTTTTGACTCCTCCTCCCTTCCTTTTTGTCTTTTGGGTGTTTCTCATATGACAACTTGTCTTCCTCTGCAGGAAACAGACTCATAGCCGCTAATCCTCCCTTTCTCCAACAGAAAAACAGTCAAGTGAAACATGTATAAGTAATACATGTCAAGACAATTCAGAGTACATTATATTCTCAGTAAAGGTGGAGCTGAGTGAATACAGAGCCTCAAAAGTGATAAATTAATGTCTGACAAACAAAACACTTTATAAGACTAAAAACATACAATAAGAGAATTATATTTTCAGAAAGTCATTCGAAAAATCTTTGAGTAAACAAAACAGGACAGGCTGTTCCTGCTTCCTTCCTCAGAAGTTGCAGGGTTGTGGCGGTGGTGCAGTTTCTACTCATAAAAATCCTCAACATCCCAGACTGGTTTCAGATTTGTAAAAATATGCTGTCTGGCATTTTATCTCTAAGAAGGCAATTATTAAAGTTAAAAACAACTGAAATTCCAACCCCTCCCCCCTTTTTAAAATCTCTAACATTAACATATGAGTTGTAGTGTCTTATGCTCAGATTTAAGGTGGATTATCTTTCTCTGTCAGTCTTCCACTGCTAAATTCTTCACATTTAATGTTTTCTAAAATAAAGCTCAAACACCCAATCCAATGAACCTTAATCCACCATCATTTTGGAGTGGACAAGAGCTTTAAATGTTTGTGCTTTAATGTTGACTGGATTTGGTGTAAACCAGACAGCCTTAGAGTGCCACTTCAGCCTGGGAAAGTCACATAAAATCAGCCTAGGAGTGTCTCATCAGGCTGTAAAACTACAAACCCGACTGCTGTCAAATCCAAATCCAGACACAAGATGATTCCCAACATTCACAAGTCTAAATCAAAGAGTGTGCCCAGAGGTTTTAAGGGTTTAGAATAAATTATCTTCCTAACATCTGTCAGTTTCTCACGTTTCCCTTTACAGTATCTTGTGGTGTTCCTCAGGGCTCTATTTAAGGGCCATGTTTTTTTTATCCATCCATTTTATTCTTTTTAACCCTTTCAAGCATAGTGGTCACTACAGTGTACAGCTATTCAAAGGCTGTTTTCTTGTATTTGATGATATACTTGCACATAAACACAACACAGAGTGAATATTATTTGTGCGTTTGTCAAATTCATAAGTCAAAACATATGTTGTCCACCTAAGTGTACATGTATAAAACGCTCTGAAAAGTACATATTAAAAAAAAAAAAGAGTTCAAAACTCTGTTTTTCATGCCTGAAGATGAATAAAAATACTTAAGAAAAAAATCCTGATTGAGGTTGTCATAATTCATGCATGAAAGGGTTATGGTCACGGGGATGCTGGAGCCAGCTGTCACAGGGATGACACAGACACAGTCAGCCCATTACCCTCACATTGACACCTTCTGGCGATTTAGAGCCGCCAATTAACCGAAGATGCAAGTCTTTGGACTGTGAGAGAAAGAGAGTACCTGGAGTGAACTCATGGGAAGAACATGCAAACTCCACACAGGAAGGCTTCAAACCATGCTCTCTAGCTATGAGGTCACACTGCTAACCACCGTATCCCCGTGAAATAACAACATAGAATTCATGCCTGAGACTATAAAGACCTAAAAAAACTGTTTGTAATAGATGCATGTGGACATGTTGTTAAAGTCTGTTGGTTATCACATCTTAATCTGAAGTTGAATCTTACAGTTACAGCTGCATATTTTTAACTTGGGCGGATGCAGATTTACCACTTTTGGCTTTGCATCATTGGGCGTCTTTGCACAGCAATTGCCAGATATGTTCTGGTCAGTCCTGCTGATTATGAACATGAAAATGTGTTTTTCATTTTGTTTGCTGCATTTTTCTCGACGTTTAATTTTGCTTTTCAAAATATTCTGTCATGTAACTCGAAAGCTGGAGAACATTTTCACATTGTGGGTCTGCTTTTGTTAATCAACAAACCAAAGTGACCCAGAGAGAGAAGACTGTGTTTATGTTGCACTCAGTGGAAAACAGTGTATTTAAGACATTTAAAACATTTTAAAGACCAGCAGACACCATCTAATTATCTTTTTGACAAAAACAGCGACAAGCTGGTTTGCTTTTAATTGTTCAATTTTATGTCAGATATTCTCCATCCACCATCAGCTGTGTCCTGGCTAAAGAGCCACATTTACACTAATTATGTTTTCATTTAGTCTGCAAAATAATAATTCCGCTGTTCATTTTTGTTTGTGTTTAAATCCTCTATAAACCACACTAAAACACACCTGCTGTTCTTTAAAGCGTTTTGCAATGTAGCTTCAACATTAAAGAAAATGCTCACATTGCAGTTCTGGTTTATGTTATTTAACAAACCAGTGTAGCCTCGAGGGAGAGGACTGTGTGTGTGTTTATGTCGTGGTCAGTGGAAAAGACACTCACTCAGTATCTCACAGGCCTTTCCTGCCTGAGAGTTTGTGTTTCCATTCTGTTATTGTGTTTTCTGTCTGGACAACGCTCAATGAAAACAGAATACGCTGTTTGCACTAGACTTCCTGGTTCATGTGTGACCAGCACTGAGATTAGAGAGGCCAAAGGAGATGTGATGTAATTTTTATGTGAGCTCTTTATGTTATCAAGCCAACCTTTGTTAGGTAGTAGACGGTCTGCTGGAAGGTGAACATGATGACTTCCTCCAAGACTGTCATGGCTTCCTCGCAGGCTGTCCGAGTGGATGATATCTCAGAGTCAAGCAGACCTGTAGAGACATACAAATAAGTCTTAACAGCACACACACAAACACAGACAGCGGTGAGAAGGATGAATGCCCACCTTCATCCTCCTGGTCCAGCCTCCATGGCAGCAGCTGTGGGACTTCATGCTGGATGAAGTGCAGCAGTTCGATGGAGTTAGCCATCCACAGCACCAGCGGCTGCAGGCCCGGGATCAGCTCCTTCATACTGAGCAGCTGCAGCTGCTCCGACTGCTCGTCGCCAGAGCTCCTGATATAAAACAACCAGTGGGAGATTAGATCTGAAGCAAGCCTGAGAAGACACTGTGAGCTGTCTATAAACAGAAAAAGGTTGTTACAAAGACCCAAGTGTCCGTTCAACAAATGTGATATTTATTGTATTTTATTGAACTACTTTAACTTTTATGTTCTTGTGTTTAATGAAAATTTTAATTTACTGGTTTTCTGGATAAATAAACTCCATCTTATCCTATCCATTCACTCTTAACTTCCCCGTTAAGGTTTAACATTTAACTGATTAGTACTTTGATAACCAGTCACGTGTTGTTTTGGGAGGTTTGAGTTTACTAAACAATTAAATGTGGGATGTTTTAAAAATCAAGCAATTACTATTAATTCTGCAGATTAACTGATATTTAAACTTACTATACGTATGTTTTGCCTCCAACATGACAGCCATGCTAGTCAGTAGTCTTTGGTTATCTAGTATAAAAAGTGGTCTCCATGTCTGCTTGCTTCAAACCATTTACAGTTAACTTCCTTTTTAATTTCTGCAAATCAGCAAAATACTGTGCGTGGTTAAGCACAGTTAAACACAAGTTCCTGCTCCACTTCAAGAAGCTGCGTTTTGTCTTTTCCCAATAAAATGAGTCAAAGTTTCTGATTTGTGATGGACTAATTAGTTAACTGACTGAAAGCAAATGTAGGAGGTGTTTTTATGGGTTTGTTATGACTCGCTGTGTTTTCTACTGCTACACAGCTGTTCGCTCTACATGTCATGTAGGTCATATGATCCTTTGGATTCCTCCCTTTTATCGAAGCCCACACAATGACCTCTGACTCAGAATCTGTTGACCTTTGATAGCTTTTCTCTTGCTGAGACAGACAGTTTTTAATTCTCATGATTATTCGTGATCACAACACAAACTTAGCTTTTTGTGCACAACCTACAATTAAAATAACTTAACCCTTTTCTAGAGGATCATGTTAGTTTCATTCAGAAAGTATAAGAGGACATATATCTTGTACTCACATTTCTGGCTGGATTGCTGCAAGTTCCTTTGTCTTCTCCTAAGGGGGACAAAACACAGATAAGACATTATTTCATGGCTGCTTTAAGTTTACTAATGGGATGTAATGGGATGGAAAGCTGCTGTCAGGATATCCGAACATAAAGCAGTGTCAGTTTTGCTACTGAAAAGCATGGATACAGGCATTTTTGGCCTTATTGCACATGCAATAGGAGTGGATGACCATTTAAATGAGTCATACAGATGTGATTTGATAATGTTTGTTGCACACAATTTACTGTAAATTGTACTAAATTTTATTCCCCAAAAAGTATGTTTTATTTTCCGCGTGATGCAGCTGTGACAGGAATGTTGATTTCTTTGGAAAGCCAGGGGAAGTTGTTATCAGAATGAGTGCGTAATTATTGTAGATGGAAGGCTCAAAGCTGTGAGCAGTGCCTGGGCATTTGGTTCTGTCCTGCAGCTCTTCATTCAGTCCTCAGTGTGAATGTTTAGAGTCAAATCTCACATATTTCAGGTCCTTAAAACTGAACCTAACAGAGCAGAGATCAACTGAACCTGATAAAGAGCGTTACTTACAAAGTATAAAGGCAACCAAATTACTTTTTCTAGTATTTAGTGACAATTTCTAAACAAAAATTGCTCCATAATGGAAACTGCAGAGCGCACAATAGCATCTGTGTGATTTTTCTCAGCGGTGCACACATACACAGAGCTCTGCGACATCAAAAATGGACTTTAAAACTTCTTCTAAATCTTCTTTCTAGTATCAGAGCTGTTAGATTTTTAACCTTAACCTTTTTAACCTTATTATCACTCTCACATTTGAAAACCCTAACCCCAAGCAAAAAAAGAAAAAAGAAAAAAACTGACTGGAAACCCAACTGCCAAATAATGCTTTGGTCATTAGATTTAACGTGCTGCCGAGTTTTTGTCCTTACCCATGTAATGAGCTGGATCTGATTGGACAGCTGAAGCAGCAGCTGTCTGAAATGCGTCAGCTCAAATGTGGAGGCTGAGTGCTGGATGCAGAGACTCAGCAGGAAAGCCGGTGTCAGCTTCGGTTCATTCCCACTGGGGTCCAACATGTCCAGGATCTGTTGTAGGACTCTTTCCTCCTGGTCGAGTTCATAGCTCAGCGAAGCCTCAGTGCCCTCCAGGTCTCTCCAACGAGGAGGTAAAGGCTTCCTCTGGAGCTTTTTCCTAGCCACCAAGGAGCCGCATGAAAAACAAGAGGTCTTTGAGTCAGAGTTTGGGCAGAGTCTGGTCATCCAAGGAGGCGTGTGGAGTGATCCTGGTTTGCTTGTAGGATCCTTAAACATGAACAAGTAGTGTTTCCCCAAGCCAACCAAATCTCCTGGATTCAGTTCAACCTCCTCTTTAAGGAGTAAACCATTTCGGGTCACGGGAGCTCCATGAAGGGGCTTCAGCATCGTCAGCGCCTTTCTGTGCTCTCCTCCTGTGGAAGTTTGGCTGTTAGAGTCCAGTCGTCTGACACAGCAGTGCTGTGGTAACACATCTGGAGCAAACAGGAGGATGTCCACCTTCAGCCTCTCCTCATCTTCTCCAGTGTGATGCTCCCTGCAGCAGCCAAAGATGGTGGTGGTCCCACTCATGAGATAGATGACAAAATCCTGCAAAAAAAAAAGAAAAAAAAAGAAGACATTTGTATCAAATGTTTCGCACAATAAATTCAGCTGCAAATCTGGCAGATCAACTGCTTCGGTTTCCATTGTAATATCCCCCGTTTACGCTGGTACGCGCCCCCAATTCCTCCTGGTGTGATCTTTGGTAAGCTCTAACTGAAGACCTTGGCAATATTTAACTGTGAAGCCATATAAGTTAGGTTACAACTTCTATGACACAAGAAGTTGTAACTCAAATATACTTTATCCAATCTGGCATAAACTTTTCATTTAATCTGCCAGTACTGACTAAAATGTGATAAGCACAATCCAACATTCATGACTTTGTCACTGTGGGTTCCGATCAAGCCATAGGAGTAGTGGGTGTTCTCTAATGCCACCTATTGGGCACAGGAAGTGATTTGTAACTCGTTTGTGGAACTGCCAAAAAGAGTCCAACAGTTTTAGCTCTTCCTTAAATCACACCTGTACACAGAAAACTGATGGTGGATGGAAAGCAGTAAAAAGACTCTTATTCTCTGTTTATCTGCACAGGTTTTGGCTGTGATTACAGTAACGAGCGCAGCTCTTTGCGAGTGAAATGCTCTCGCTGTTGGACTCTGTACCACCAGCGAAGACTTCCTGCTGTGTCTTCCATGACAGCAACAACACAAGCTTTCATTTTGCAGCCTTAATTCTTCCTCTAATGCAATTCTATTCTTCAAGCAAACATTCATTCAAAGTAGCAGTCAGCGGGAAGCCTGGGATTGATTTCCTTGTGTAACACTTTGGAAATAAACCAGGAGTGTGCGTGCAAGCAGCAGTAGGATCATCTGGTAAAAGTACAACTTGAACTGGCAGAGCAAGGCAGGACAGGAATGGAAGGGCTTATGAGCGAGACGGTGAGGACCAGGAGCTCAGGGTCACCACGTTAAGACTCTTAGTCAGGCGATGATAGCCTATCATCTCTGCTGCCTAAAGCCAAGCAGCCTCAGCGTGAAGGCAGGGCTACAACAGCATTCATATGAGAGGGTGTTATTGCTTTGTTACTTTTAAGATATAAAGGCTATTTATAGACAAAATGATTAATAACTGGGATGCATTGCTGTAATGGGTAATGGTATCAACCAATATTCCACCAGTCAAACAATATTCCACCATCAACCAATATTCCACCAGTCAAACAATATTCCACCATCAACCAATATTCCACCAGTCAAACATATGCTGACTCCACCATCCTGACTGAAACACACTCAAGCTTGCTTAAAAACGCAGCTCATTCAATAACAATAAAAAGTTAATGGGCATCGCGCCACCGCAGAAGTTGCGGCTCAGCATCAAAACTCTCTCTCCAATGAAATAAATGCCAAGGAAAGCCAAATTCAGTTTTGTTTCTTTGGTCTCCAACAACACAGTTTCAAAAAACAACCCAAAAATCAGCTTTCAGTTCCTGTTGCACGACTGCTGGTCCGCCACAGACCCGCCTCGTTCCTTTGCTTTGGCTTTGGGTCGACCCATTGTTGCAGAGTAAGATTAGGTCGGCTGCAGCTCTCAGTGTGCTGCCGTGCTCCCAGCATCCTGCTCAGTCAGCAATCCCCAGCAGCGGGGATAAAAACACTGCGAGAAAGAGCTTCCTGTTCCTGGGAATGGGCTAAAGCCACAGCGTGCTCTCTGGTTTACTGTGCAAAAGAGATTTTTAAACAGGCGATGTTGACAAGGACAGATTTTGGAAGTAAGGACAGTTTGAAACAGAGGTCAGGTACACTGGTATGTTGATTACAGCACAGCAGTGTTTACATGCTACAGTTTATCCTTCTAATCAGGACTGCCTCTTTGTTCTGCCAAAGATCCTAAGCAGGTTTCCTTCTGACAGAAGGTTGAGCACTCTGTTCTTCATCCTTTCATTGACACATGATGACACAGGGCTCACCCTGAGCCCGAACAGGATCACCTGGTCCTAACACACCTGTGTAGCAGTGATTCCGCCCTGTCTGACTCTCTGACTGAGGGATTTTCTCCTTGCGTTACATAACAAGCTCAGTTCGCCACTATATGTTTCTCTTCCTCTTGTCTCTTTTAAGCTTGTTTGCTTACACGCTCACAGGACACACTCAAGGGCAATAACAGGTCTTCACAGAACCAGGTTTATTATACTTAACTAAAACTTTACAATAAAAATCAACCTCAAGTCTTTCAAATGTCAAAGAAGGAGTCCAGAAACTGCCTGCAAATCTGCTTGATTATAAGTTTTCAATCATCTGTAGGTCAGCTTTAAACTGTGGATACTATTATTGGCAATAACTTGGTTAAATGTGACCAGGCTGAAAACAGCACTGAAAGAGAACAACAGCACCCACCTGTAGCTGATATTACAGCAGCACATCGTTCTCTTCATTTCCAGATCCATATTTTTGTTGTTTGACTATACCAGAGCAGTTTTGCATGAGTGGCAGGTAAAATAAATAAACAAATAAAATCCTTATTTCTCTCACACGGGGTTTCGTGCAGGCCCCTCAGTTCAACCTCAATCCAAAACAAGCTGTTTTAGCTTCTCCAACTTTAGACTAACTTTCATGTGATTTGCTACCACTCACAAATAAGCAAGTGGGTGGGACTTCTTTCCCTGAGTTGACCAAATTAGGCTTATCCTCTATGTGACATCATACACAGCCCAGGGTAGGAAAAAAAGTAACTGAAACTGAGTGTTTAGAGCAGGCTGAAGTCTGAGCTTACAGGGATAACTGTTTCCTACAATGACCTCATTATCTGAAACTTTGGAGTTCAGAAAGGTCTCATCTGCTTAAGGTAATTATAGTTATATACAGATACCTTAAGTTGGTCTGCCACTCACCTGTCTGTGGCTGTAGCCCTGCAGCAGGAGGAAATAAGGGAAGTCAAAGGGTGGGTGGATGGAGTACTGGGTTGTGTTATCATCGCTGCTCTCCGTCTCTTCCTTTTCCATGCCAAGACGCAGCACTTCCTTGTCGGCCTCAGCCTCAGGATCCTCTCTGAGCGCACTCTGTTGGGCCTTGCTAGCCTCCTTGCCCATCGCGGACAAATCCATCTCGCTGAGGCTCCTCCAGATGCCGAGTCCATCTGTGTCCTCCCCACTGCTGTCCACAAACAGGGAGGTCACTCTGGAGCGGGTCTTCTGCAGCTTACGAGCCTGGGCATTGATCCCTGGGTGGACAAGAAGATGCTATGTCATCGAGTGTGTTGACACCTGAGTATGTTTCACGACTCATTTTGGACTTTTAAAAAGTCTTTATCTTCTTACTATAAAAAGCTTCCAAAGTTTGGTGCAGTAATTAATTCACTCTATGCTGATGATGCTAGACTCTATCCGCTTGTTAGTCTCTTAGAAAAAAATGATCTAAAATAAAATCCACAGAGCTCAAGGACGTCTTAGTTTATCAGATCTTCATTACCTAGAAACATCCGGCAGCTCTTCTTCTTGTGGTATACTTAATCTCAATTAATCAATCTCAGGTGCGCTGCAGTGATATTTCTAACTGACAGATTCAAGGCAGAATTGCACAGGGTTACGGTCAAAGATGACTTTTGTGATTATTACAAATTAGTAGTAGTTCACAGGTAATACTAGCCCGACTACAGCTTATGTTACTTAGGTTTTTGTATAATTTAGTTCATAACATCTACTTAATTATATAAACAACAATAAAGAACATCATATAGATCAAACTAAATATACTAAAATAGAGATACATAAAGTGTTTGATGCTCCAGTTGCCTCGTGTCACTTAATTAAAAAATAACTAATTCAAATTCAGAAATAAACCATTTAAAATTAAATCAGGACAAACACAGCAGAAGACTGGACTTCTCAAATTTGTGTGGCCTCTATTAATAATGTCAGCTTTAGACAAACTTTGAATCGGCGCCAGGAAAAACAGAAGAACTACCTCTCGTGTTTTTAAAGTTATCTTTACGATAAACAGAAATCCTCCCAAAATTACTCCGGTCATCCGAGCTGACTCCAGCATAACACTTTTCTGCTCTGGCTTCAGTTCAAATGCAACATAACTACAGGAAAAAGGGGGGAAATGTGCAGGGAAGGTGAGATGTGACCACCTCTATCAGATACCAGCAGCCGCTCTGTCGGCCTGACGTAACACAAACACTATTCAGCTCGTTGGGAGCCATTAAGCGAGGTGGAATGTCCACAGGGTCCGGCTTCACACCCGGTGCTCCACTGCCCTTATCAGCTGTGGAAATGGGTGTTTTCCACATTGTTCAGCACTGCTGTGACAGGCTGGGCTTGATGCCTAAAAACCCGGCGGAGGTAAAAGGCAGCTTTCCCCCGGTCAGAGAGGAGGAAGGGGAGGGTAGATCACAGAGCTATGAGAACCAATGCAGAGCTGCACAGATATAGAACTCTAAACGCCAATATTTGAATGTGACTTAGATAAGTCTTTTATGTATTAAACCATTTTTGTAGTCACCCAATACTCTCATGTGTCACCAACAGCTTCTCAACTGCTTTCTCTGTGAATCACCCTGCATGAATTTTTCCATGAAAACTGAAAGCAAAGCAACACTAACTAATGCTAGCTTAGAAATGGAGTCTATTAATCACCAACAAATTACCGGCTCATAGAACAACACAGAATCTAACAAAAACTCTGCATACAGGGAAAAAATATCTGTCTTTAATTTTTGTCTTTGTTAATTTGGTCTACCCTATAATGAAACCTGTGACTGCCTGTGTTTATACTAAACTTCTGAAATCTTAAAATCTGACAAATACCAACCAGTTTCCTGACAGCTAAAACAAACTAGGAAAAAACCCCTAAACATTCTTAAACTAATAAATGAGAAAACTCAATCTGAAAATGAAACTGGAACGCTAAAAACTAATAAACACTGTAGACTAAACACTGTACCTTTTTTAAAATGTACAATCAGCTCAAAAACCGTAATTTTAAAAAAATGAAGAAAACCTTCAGTAGAAATCAAATTATAATTAAGGTTATCTGTAATTTAAGCTTCGCGCTATCAGACCAATCCTGATTAAAAAGCCGTCAGAGTGTCGGTCCAGAGCTGAAAGGGACCACAACAAACGTGAGCCAAAGTCAACAGGACCGCTCAGCCCCCAGAGCGCAGGAAGTCAGTTCTGACAGAAAGAAAAACACAGCAGCTATAGGCCTGGTGGGAAGAGCTGCGTTGTGCCTTGATGCTTTGCGAGGACCTTATGGACCCTTGAATTAAAGCAAAGAGCAGGGCAGCTTTTGTTTCCTCCTGACCTCTGCTGCATGACTGTTTGAACCAGTGATAAGAGGCACAATGAAACCCAGCAATAAGAAACATCTAAGGCTCCCAAGGCTAAGGCTCAGTGATTAATAACCCCAGTGGGAGGATGTTAGGGTCACGGTGCAGGTGTTAGGCACCATGCATACCTGCTGTGATCGTGTCCCTGTCCTTTAAACTTTGCTCTTCCACGCTCGCCCGCAGCTGGATCTCAAAACGCCTGGAGAAGCCATCCTTCGGCTTCCACAGCGACTGCAGCATCAGGGGCCTCTCGCTGTCACCCACAACCCTAAAGCACTCTCTCTTCCACTGGTTATCAGCCCCCGTCTGGCCAATAACGTCACACAGCACGTAGTTGTTGGGGTCTTCTTTTTCCAGACAGTACCTGAAGAGAAAAAAACAGAGAAATGAAGCATTAGCAATAAGTCTGGAAGTTGTTTTTCACACTGAAGCAGTCGTAAATGTTTCTGATTTCTAAGTTTCCCCTTTTTGTCCTCAACATCGGCTCAGAATCCAGACATACTTAATTTACAATTAGATCAAATAGACAAAAGCAGTAAATTCTCACATGTTAAAATCTAGTTTGACCTAAAAGTAGCACTACTTCACTTTTACTTTGTTTCTTTTAGGAATAAATCTTATTGCAAGGACTCAACAACATGTTTTAGGACCAAGAGAAAACCTCTTGCCTTTCCAAGGCCTGCTTCACCAGCTCCTTTGCACTGGACTGAGTGGTAGCCAGCACACTCTTGTAGTTGGTCCCCTGGCAGATGTCACTGCCAAAGATCTTCAGGATACCAGGAATGGACATTTGGCTGGATAGCTCAGCCGGGTCGTCCACAACCTGGAGGTCTCCAGACAAGCTCCCGCCACTACCACTCGCCACCTGGACATGCCGTCCACCGTCTCTCAGGTTGGGGCTTTGGTTGAACACAGTGGAAAACCTGTTGTTGTGGCGGCGGATTTTGCTCTTGGCTGGCTGCCGGACGCCAACGCTCTCAGCAGAGCGGACAGTGCTGTTCGAGTTGTTGGACCTGATTGGAGTGAGAGGACAGAACACTAAAAGATCCTGCACACGAACCATGATCTGTCTAAAGTTCTCCACTTCAGACCCAAATTTAGAACTGAAACAAACCAGGATTTTGTTTTTACAGTTATCTAAACTCATCAGCTAATTGTTTGGTCTCTGTGAACCTGTTTAAACCTTTACATAAGTCATTATGTTACCTTAATCAATAGACAACTATGTTATTCTCATTTATAGCATTTCTATTGAAAAAAAAAGCAGAAATACAGTCATAAAATCTAACTGAAAAGAAAACATGGGCCAAAATACTGCTAACATATAAAAAGTCATTACTAAGGCTGTGTAATTGCTCCTTTAATTAATATAGTTGCAATTAAAGCTATAACTTCGTTTTTTTCTCATTATAGGTCTCCTACGTAAGACCAGATATAACTCATTTATCCTTTAGTACAACAGCTCAAAATAAAGTTAAACGCAACGTAAATGAAATTAAATGTTAACTTATTAACAATATTTCCCCCATAGTCTTAATTTCTAATATTATCATCATTACAAGCATTAATCATGCACATCTTTATATTCATCTCAACATCAAATGACTTAATTTCTTGGTGCACTGGTATAAAATGCAGATATAGCAATATAAATTATGTCTTAATGTGCAAAGTTATAACTGGAGCTGGCTAATGCGTATACTTAAAACGATTACATCTTCTAAAACTAATGCTGCTGCGATTATAAACCTTTATGTTTCTACTGGAGGTAGAAAACAGGGCAGTTCTTGTTTCCCACCGTTGCCAATAGCATTTATCATAGGTTGGAGTTACTCTCCAGTATTCTACACTGTAAGATTACTGCTGTAGTAAATTGGCGATATGTAAATAAAACTAATTAAAATAGATTCGATTAAAGCATGTAGAGACTTACTGGACAGATCCATTGCTGGGTTTCCTTCCCAGTTTGGCCAGGCGCCTTTTGGGAGAGCGGATGAGTAAACCCACGGGAAAGTTCAGGGTTTGTTTATTTACGTGGCTGCTTCTCTCCTCCGAAATCATTATTTTAACGTTTTTTCAGCTTCTACATAAACATGGTGAACATGGCTTTATTCACAACTAGTTTTCAGCGAGCGTAGTCTACTATTTCGACTCCCAGAAAATCAGGAAAAAGTGTGTAAGTACTCCAACAGTGTATCGGCATCCATGAGAGTTCACATTCCCACATATGCTGAAGGAGAACCAACTTCAAGCTGCTAAAATCGGACAGCTGGAGGGTAAAATCCAAACTGGAGTCGACGTTAAGGAGGAAATACAAAAAAACAGACGCTTACGTTGCTTTTTATCCGTTTCTGAGCTGTAAAACGAGTGAAATCAAAGCCAGGTCCATGATAAGAAAGCCGTTAACTCCGTCCGGAATTCTGAAGCGGACTGAATGAAACTACCTGCTGCTGCACGAGCCACTACAGCAACACGTCACCGCGGCGTCACGGTAAGGAGCGAGGGGGCGGAGCTAATCACAGCAACACGGGCATACACAACTGTCCTTCCTACTTTGTGAGGACCTGCGGGCACGTAAAGCGGAGTCTCACTTCTTTTAGTCTAATTAGTTAGCTAGTCTTTAGTCTCATCATACTACTTGCATAATACTATTAACCTGCCATTAACGTAAGCACTAAAACCACGACTAAACCTTTAATAAACACGCGCCTGAAAGTGAAAAACAGAAACGTTTTAATGTCCTCAATAGCTTGGTTTTAAATCAGGATCGGTCCCCACAAATGTATAGAGACAGGTATACACATGAACACAAGTTACTTTATATCTATGAGAATCTCATATGCAAATAGGAGTGCCCTTTCATATATTTTTTAAAAATGTAATAGCAATATTTAAAAAAACAAAACATTATTTTTGGTTTCTTGTTTTACTGGGTCCAACAAACAGATTAGTGAAACAAGGTGATATAACTAAGTTATATAACTAAGTTCATTTAAAAAAGAAACCTTAAATTAACTTTGGAGACTTTTTGGCAACGTTAAGGAGTAAATAATTAAATAAGGAATATTATTGAAAAATAGATGTTTTAATTGAAATGAGGGAACAATAGTAATATAGCAAAGATTCTCTAAAGAGTACAGGATATAAGGTTATTTAAGCACTATGAATTCTAATTTGTGAGAAAGAATAGAGTTTCACCTGCCTTTTAAACCTGTAATTGTAAATGCTGTTATTTTTAAATGTAAATTATAGGTTTGTGTGTCCTAGAAATATTTAAAAATGATACCTATGAAATTGCTAAATCTGAAGCGTCACTCTTTCAATTGTGGCCAATTTATGTACAAAGAGCATCATCTAGTGGCAGGAAATTGCCTTGCAGCTACATCAGGACTTACTAAATAAAAAGGCTTCACTTCATCTCATTCCCATCTTTAACCTTTATTAAATACTGCTATGGTTCATTTAAACTGTTTGTAAAGACATTATTGTTGTTTTAAGTAGATTTAAGAGTATTTATATTAGTGCAGTGATTGCCACCAAAGGTTCTGTGTTCAATTTCTGCAAGAGTTCATCAATGAATCAATAAATTAAAGGTGCAGCAGCTGCTTTGGTGGCTGATAATCCATGTTTACATTCGTTTTTGTTTATGGGTGTATTTTCAAATACTTTAGATGATTAGTTACAGCAGAATACCTCCATGTAAATACACATACTTGAGAGAATGCGATTGTCCAGGCTCAGCCTTAAAGACAGGAGGAGGCACCTACTACTGATGTATGAGACTGAAAAATGTGGTATTGACCTGATACCAAGTAAATACACAGCAATGAACTCATAATAGCAGTTTATGTAGGGGAGAGCAGCATGTCATGATTTATGAAGAAAATGCATCAGCAGTGTGCTTAATCTGAGCTGGTCATTTGTTAGCAGACAAGTGACAATCACAGATACAGTCTGTATCTGAGTTAGTTAAACATAAGAAGGTAGATCCAAAGAGAACAAACCTCTCAAAAGCATTTCTTCTTATGTGTAGGACAAACCTGCATGGGGACTCAGAGGTAGGAGGCACCAAGTCAAAATGACTTTCAGAGAGTCCTTCATGTTACTGGATGCATATATATTCACATTATACAGCTACATAAGAGTTCCAGTACATTTTTCATTTGAATGGATCTTGTCACCCAAAGGCCAAAATTTTAATGCATTATCAATTTTCCTTATGAATTGAATTTAGTCCTGCAAATATTTACTCATTTTACATTTAACTGTGTAAAACAAGCACCTTTTCAGAAATGCTGAGATGATGGAGGGACATGCTGGAGGATATACATACAAATGGGTGTGAACCCACTGATGCCAACTATGCAACAATTAGTTTTTCTGTGCTTTATGGTGTAATTAGCCAGTACAGCAATATTTTACAATACACACCAGTCACCCCTCATCTGGGCTCTCCTCAGCTCTTTCCGGGAGAGTGGCACGGTTGCCCCTCTGTTGGTCTCTTGTGCTCTGAAGGAACCTTTTAAATAAAAGCGCGCTCAGGCACACAGGTGTACACACGGGTGCTCACAGACACAAACTACACCCTTTTTTTGCTCCTACCTCAAAGCACACTGTGCGCTGTCAATCCTACGTGCTGCACAATAATATTCAATTTCTAGTATTTACTGTTATATTCACATAAATGGTAAATTCTTCTGGTTCTTATATAGCGCTTTTCTACTCTTCTGAGCACTCAAAGCGCTTTACACAACTTGTGCAAGCACATTTTTCTAAGTGCTTTCTAAGTAACACACACATTCATACTCCGATGGATGCATCGGAGAGCAATTTGGGGTTAGTATCTTGCCCAAGGATATTTGGCATGCAGACTAGGGGAAGCCAGAAATTGAACCACCAACCTTCCGATCAGTAGATGACCTGCTCTACCACCTGAGCTACACCCCATAGATCATCTCTCTGTTTTGCTTGTTTTCTCTTTTTTCTTTCTCAACAGGTGATCCAGGTGATTGATATGTATATATATAATTTATCTGTTTGTTTTGTTGGTTTTTGTTTTTTGCCCTTTATCACCGTTCCTCTTCCCCGCTGTTTTTCTTTCCCTACCTCTCTTTCTTTCTCCCTTTTCTTTCCCCAAGTCATGTCTGTCCCGTGTAAGTGAAAATAAAATAAAATAAACAATAAAAGCAAAGGTGAATCAAATAGACCAATATGGCAAGGCCGGGATGGTCCATTTGATAAAGTAAATCCGTTGGGCATCTTTCTTTGCCTTTAGACAATAATTCTGATGGCAAATGAACCAAACAGGACAGGCAAAAAAAACCCCAACAAAAAACAAACAAAAAAACAATACACACCAGTACTGTATCATGCATATGCTGTATATGGTGCAGTAAGCGGTACAGTGGAATGGACATTTGTTCCATAACTACTTGTTCTCTGTGGTAATTCTCCACAGCGACAGGATGAGGTCATTTGGGCATTTGGCCAGGATCTCTCCAGGGCAGCACCTAGGTGATGCATTTTGGACATGCCCCACTGTGAGGAGGCCCCACAAGAGACCCATACATAATATACATGTCTGCTGCCAATAAAAACATGCATCAAGTCGTGTCATCCTCACTTCAACCTGTTATTCACATACTGCACCTCCATAAAGAATATATTTGCACTGTAGATAATAAAAGCTAGAAAAACACATTATTAGTAATCATTAATTATAGTTCATCTATTTTTTAACACCTTTTCATGACAGATGAGTTTTTCTTTTTTTTATTGTCACTGATGCTTCTGGTGAGAATATCTCATAAACAACACGAGGCAGGTTCAATATAACCAAAACCCCAGGCTCGCAGTAAACATCATGCCAGTGTTATAAGATACAGCATCCACAGCAGTGTAAAGTTAAGAAAAGTTTCTTCATAGTTCAGCTATGCCAGCTTCTAGCTTTGCTTAACAGAGTGTAGAACAAACCTGATGACATGAACTCCCAGAAAACTTAAACATCAGCCAAACACATCCAAGCATTGAGGGGTGTGAGCAAAAAAACAAAAAACAAAACAAAGCTGACTGATCCCAAGAACAGCTGGTTATTACAATAAACCCAGGAGTTATTTCTCAGAATCTTTTACTATATTATTGGTTTATTTTGAGCAGCATGAAGGTTAACAAATTGAGAATGTTTTTCCTGAAGCAAAGTGATCATTACAGTCTCAATTGTTTGAGTTTGTACGGAGATTTCTCCCCAACGCCTGCTGATCACAATTATTGACAGTCTGATATAATAAGTTGCTTTATTTGGAAATGTGCAGGGCTCGTCTCTGTCATTGTCTGACAGAATTGCACCATCAAGATGTGGTAATTCCCAAATTGGCCAGCAGGTGTCACTGTGGAGATGGGGTTCAGATTGTTTCGAAGCCTCGATATTATTGCGGCACAAATGGTTTGAATTCTTCAGTGTTTTATGAAGCCTCGTTTGGCCCATCACTATTTACAAGGTCTTTGGAACAGAAAGGTAACAAATCCAGAGTGCCAATCCCACATGAACAGGAACAGAATCTCCTCCACTGTCTCACACACAGAAACGCCAGGCTTCAAGGCAACAACAGAAAGCAGACTTACTGATCAGAGATGGTCTTTCTGGTTTTGAAGTGAACTGCAGCACTTTTCTTTGGGAATGGCTGCACTACAATGACTTTACGCTCAGTTCAGTTTTGTTGGCATAATCAGAGAATGATAGGTATGCACCACTGACTCATGTGATGACTAAAACACCTGCATGGTATGCACCTTACCGATTGTTTCTGTCATGGAGACTTCAGGCTTTCCTTTCAGTTTATGTTAGGTTTTCTTTCTAATTCTATCTAGAAATCTTATGTTTTCAACATTGTGCCCCTGTACTGTTCCTCATTTCTGTTTTACTTCTAGTTGATTGTGGTCAGATTGTATTGTCATTGCAGAGTTTATAATTGGCCTTCCCTGCTTGGGCTCATTGTGACTCTTTAGTCAGTTCTGTTTACTTCTTGTTATTTTATAATCCAGATAATGTTAAGAGTTATTTAAAGTTATATCCTTGTCTTTTTATGTATTTAAGACCAGCCTCCTCTAGTGTTTCCTTGTATGTCATTGTCATATCTGTTTGGTGGTTTGTTTACTTTCTGTTTTATCTGAAAGTCCCTTGTGTGTGTTTACACAGGCCTGCCCTGCCTGTCAGTCATTGTTTCAGTATCTGTTTGTGTGCTCTCGTGTTCTCCTCGTGATCCTTTTTGAAAGTTTTCTTATTTTTTATGTGTGTTGTGGATTACTCCTCGACTTTAATAAAAGGTTAGTTTTTTGTTATTTCTGCATAACTATGAAAACTGCATTTGGGTCCTAACGTTCACTCCATGACAGTTTGCTTTGGAGGAAGTCGTTTCAATGCAATGTGATGACAGTATGTGAACTTTAGTTAACTATATTAAACTAAAATGTTGTTAGGTTGAATTCAATTCATGAAAATAAATTCTAAATATTCTTTTATTGTACAGCAATTCAAAACTAGTTACAAGTTCAGAGACAACACTTATTATCAAATTGAACTTCAGCTGCCTATTGTGTTTTATGACTGCATATTGATGCTTACCATGTTGACAAAATCTGCCCATAGACAGTCAAGTCTGACAAGATTTCACAGTTTCTGTAACACATGCGGGAACATAGACACACACAAACACACATACAAAGTTGAAATCATAGCAGTAATATTGCTGATATCCAAATATCCAGATATTAAAAAAAAGGTTAAATCTGAGAGGTGAATGGTAAATGGTAAATGGCCTGTATTTATATAGCGCTTTACTAGTCCCTAAGGACCCCAAAGCGCTTTACATATCCAGTCATCCACCCATTCACACACACATTCACACACTGGTGATGGCAAGCTACATTGTAGCCACAGCCACCCTGGGGCGCACTGACAGAGGCGCACTGAAACAAAAACGGCAGAGATTTGGTGCTCATTGTTTGCTTTTCACTATTAATCTGTTGTTTCTGTAACATTAAATATGACATTTGAGCTGCTTTGAATACTTTGAGAGTAGCCTCTCCTTGTGAAGACAGAAGTGTGTGTTGTTTATATGTGTTTTTGTATTTTAAAGGTGAAACTAAGTACTAAGAACACCCTGTTTGACAGGTTGATTGTGGTATGTTAGCACTTTAGGTGTTACTAATCACTCTGAATCTCTTTCCTGGAGCCTTCAAAATATATGCAGGTGTTTTAAAACACCTTTAAAACGCTCCAATATTTATTGGATCAAAATTGTGATGCCTAAGTTATCCAGTGGCTTTGAAAAAACCTGAAGAAAAGTTACATCAGGAAACACAGCTTGTTTGGGAATAGCATGTTATGACTTGCTTTGGTGAATTTTGCAAAAATGTGTGAATATTTTTCCTGTTCATATCAATGTCAGAGTGCTCAAACACAGGTCACTTTGGAGCTCCACCACCTCTCCGGCATACTTATTATAGAAACGTCATTCGAAGGTTATGAATTATGGGAGTGGCTGTAGCTCAGGTCACCTTCTAATCAGAATGTTGAAAGTTCAATCCCCATCTGCTTCTTTCTGCATGCCAAATCTCCTTGGGCATGATACTAACCCCAAGTTTGTCTTCAGTTCATCCATCGGAGTATGAATGCATGTGAACGTTAGACAGAAAGCACTTACATAGAAAGGTAGAAGTGTGCAGAGTGCTTTGAGTGGTCAGAGTAGAACAAAACTACATAAGAACCAGTCCATTTACCATTTTAATTCAATTCAGTTCATCCATTCTGAAGCAGGGTTAACACAGAGAAACAAACCCCACTAATTTCATGTCTGTGGAATACTGGGAGAAAACCTATCCAAAAATGTGGAGAACATGCAAACTCCACACAGAAAGGCCCCGACTTACAGGACTTAAAGAATCTGTTGCTAACATCATGGTGTCAGATGCCACAGCACACCTTCAGGGGTCTATTCTATTCTATTCCTCAATGGGTTAGGGCTGTTTTGTTAGCAAAATAGGGACCAACACAATATTAGGTAGGTGACTTTCTCTGACTTTGAGATTGTGGAGAACTTGGAGGACTTCCTACAAGTTGAAGGAAAAACACATGCTGGGCTGGGATATCTTTGCTGTACTAATTACATATGTTTAAATCTGACTTAAGAATGATCTGGATCCAACTCCTTCTCTAACAGGAGATATCAATTCTTCTAGCTGCACTTACAGCCCTGATGGAAAAGGGGGAGCGTGAAGACGCCAAGATGTCCAAGAAGATGCCTACTTCCCCATTTGACAGTAGTTCAGATGATGGTAAATATGCTAAGATACAACACTGTGAAAACCTTCATATGCAAATGAAACTGCATGCTAAGTAACATGTTTATGGAGCATAAAATTGGCAAAATTTGCAATGGCAAAATATTTTCATCTTCAAAAGTAACTTTTCTGTGACGTAAGAAAATGAAATGACAGCAAACAAACTCATGAAAACATTTGTAAGTGTTGGTTTTTTTTTGTTTCTTTTGAGCTTCCAATCAGGTTCCATCAAATAGCCAAGACTATTTCAACAACAGACCTCCACAGCCAACAAGTAACCCTTACAGGCTGTACCCCAACAGACCATCAGAGACAACAAGTAACCCTTACAGGCTGTACCACAACAGACTTCCACAGACAACAAGTTACGAGTACAGCCAGTTCAACAATCAGCAGGTCCAGAGCAGCAGTGCCTCCACAGATGATCCGAATCATGTCCGGTTCATAAACCACCTTCAGTTCAACAGCAGACCCCAACAAACAACAAGTAATGATTACAGACAGTATCACACAGTCCACACAGACTTGGCCGCCTCCACAGACCTAGTGCGCAATCTCCAACTGTCCAGAATGTGTGGCTGTGTGGCTTGCCACATCTTCTACTGTAACACTGTAGTGAGGCACAACGCTCTCAGAGGCCAGGAAGGCGGTGTCATAACACTAGAGGTGGGCATAGAGAATAGAGGCGATAGGCGGAGCAACAGCTTTAGATACTTCACCAACAGACGCGTTAATCATTATCTAATGGTGATCCTAATCATTAATTTTAATATTGTGCTTTTAGTAATGTCACTCTTATTTCATGGCAGGATATAAATTACTCTATGAACAAACTGCCACCAGCATTAGATAAAAATGTGCAAAACTGGAGATGCCAGTTAACAGAGAAAAACAGAAATGGAGGCAGCATCTAAAGACATCAAGCACCAAAAGGAAAACAAATGATTTAAGTCTGAAGCTTTTTTTCCTGTTTCACATTTCTACTATTATTGCAGTGGGACAGTATAAATACAATAGTGTGGAACAAATAACTCTAATAGGGACTAATTCAAAAAACTGGTGACTTCTTCATTTTACTTGCAAAAATTACTGATGTGCAATTTTGATTTGCCATCTTCTGTTTTCTTGAACTGGTCATTTGAAGGATTTCACATTTAAAGCAAATCTGCACTGGCTGTTTCTTTAATATACAGTCAGTGGGTTAATGCAGGCACTTTCTGTAATCACTCTGTGCAAGTCTTACCTTAAACTCCACCAGGGGGCAGCATTTCACCAGTGCTAAATATTTTTTCTTAACCTTTGATTTTTATTTTCAGCCGTACTTCCATGTCCTCAAGAGGCTTCGGCTTTTGACTGTAATTAAGAAGGTTAATGACAGGTCTGGTTGACTCACTGCACCATCTTGTGGCACAAATTGGTTAATACATGAAAGCGGAGCCCAGGCCTGTTTTCAACCATGTACACCGATATTTTGGGCACAAAGCTCTGGCAGTTCTTGAGAGCTTCAGTTCATTTTGGAAGTAATTTACAAAACCTTTAAATGAAAAAAGAAAAGCACACAGCTGCACTAATGTGCGTTCCCAACAAGTTTAAACGGTTTTAAAACATGTAAATGCTAAACATGTTCACACTGAGAGTTAATAACAGTCGGCCACTGCATGCACCTGTGGCATTTCTAAACAAACCCAAGTTTAATGTCTGTCTCTGTGTCTACACACACACACACACACACACACACACACACAACTGTGTATTTATCTTGTGGTATTGAGTAACAGGGCAAGAGGCGGATGTGATCCACCTGCAGCTGCTGTGCACAGCGAGCGGTTTGGAGATTCAGGTCAGACTTGCGTTTTTACACCTTCCTGCGATCTGTGAGCTCTGACACGCCAAGAGCAGCTCGGCACACATGCATTCAGTCTGTTTTCTCATTTATTTTGCATGAGGCTGGCCAGACAGAGTCCCTCAGTGAGGAACTCCTGTCATGCTACAGGAAGAAGCTGTTTGATTTCTAACCACCTTTCCTCCGTCTCTGGCTGAATATTACAGAGATGTCTGCTTGTGTCGGTGATGACAGATGACTAATGCCAGTGTTGGCTTTACAGTGAGATTTTAATTGCGACTCTTCTGTGTAGCTCAGCATAGGATTAATCATCTTACTGCCTCAAAATCTCTTTATTTTTATACTTATTTATATTCTGTATGATTGTTTTTGCTTCTCTGTTAAAGCACTGGATAAACTCTGTTTTTCTTTTTTAAAAAGGTCGCACTATAGAAATAAAGTTATTATTATTAATGAGATGGCACTGAAATGTCAGTTAAAAGAATAGAAATAGAGTTATATGTTTCACATGGCAACAATGACAGAATAATAAAGTGCATTTTACTTTCATTCTGGGTCAGTTTTAAACCTGAAATGAGGAAAATGAAGGAAACCTGACCGAGGCTTTAACACTGCAGGTAAACCAGTGGTTCAAACCAGGTGGAAAACTGGAACAATCTGGAACGAGTCCTACAAATATTCACACAAAAGATCAAACTCTTTAGTAGATTGTTTTTACTTAGGGATTTCCTTGTTCGGCCAAGAAGAAGACCGCCATGTTTGTGGTCTGCAACCGGATTACATTCAAGACATAGAGAAGAAGTCACTCGTGCTTTTGTCTATTCTTTTTGGACATGAATGGACCTTCCTTACTAAATGCACATGATGCACTTTGAGTAATATGATATAACTGTTTCTCTGTGTTATTTATCTATAACCCGAGTAATGCAATAATATTGTCTGAACTGTGTAAAGTACAATAAAATGGTCTGATTTGGTTTTACTTTGCAGATGATGCAAAACACACAGAAAGTAAGTGAACACAAAACAAACGTGTGCCGAATCAACTAAATGACACAATCTGAAAGAAAAAAAAGATCAAAAACTTATAATGCAAAATTAAACACAGACCAGGTTCAAGGCTTTTTAATTTCTGTGCATACCAAATTTTAGAAAAGCACAAAATCCAGATTTTTAAGCACAACATAAAAACATAAAGAGGATAAAAAATGACATGCATCATTTCTACTTTGCTGTGTTTGACACTTTTCTCCATGCAGTTAATTAAAACGTTAAAATAAATACACTATTTTCTGTTGTATCAACATTAACACACACACTCCATTGAGGTAATAGTCACTGATTGGTGGAGAAGCATCAGCGCTGCCATGAATTATAAAAACAATCTAATACATAACAAAAGAACAGAACAGGGATGTAAAATGCATAAGAATCCACTTTTCTCTTTGCTTTTTCTGAGTAATAAAAATGTATCTTCACCATTTACTGTTTAGAAAGCATCTAAATAAGAAGACAAGCAGTTATCAAGATAACAGGATTTGATCTTTATCTAATGCACATAATGTGACTGTTTTAAGACTACAGAGGAAAATGAAAGAGAAGCGAGTCTCGTGTCGCTTAGTGCTTTTTAAAGCATATTTCAGTTTCTTATGTAAATGTGTAGTTTCATTGATTGATCACATCCTGTGTTCATCTGCAGTCATTCAAAAATATGAATAACTATGTTGATAAAAATGTTTGAAAAAATGACTCTATTAAACTGTCTTATAAGTTTTTTTTACAGATCAAATGAGTGATGAGAATATTTAGAGGTGATGGCATGTGATGTGTGCACAACCAAACATCCTTTTATGCAAGTTTCATGCATGTAAAGCGAGAGTGCATGTAAGATTTCTCTCTCCAGAACTGACTGTACAGCCATGTGTGTGCTGCATGCTTGAGAACAAACTATACAGGAAAGCAAGTTTAATAAAACTTTATACAGCACCAATTCACAACCACAGTGACCTTAAAGCACTTTAAACTGGAAGGTACACACCTCACAATATTAGAGAGAAACCCCAGTCTCAGTGTTCAGATGGTCTCCTGTGAGATCAGGCAATGGCGGGGAGGAAAAACTTTTAACAGGAAGTGACCTCCTCAGGGAGAGGTAGCCACAATCCAGTCTGAGCCTGGAGCAGCATGATTATGGGTTGGTTCAGAGTGCCTGATCCAGAGCTTACTATTAGCTTTGTAGTAAAGGAAAGTAATGGTAAAGCTAATAGACTTTTACTGCAGAGGAGTGCATGTGTAGCTGCTGGAGTACATTTGACGACTAATTAAGAATTCTCGTTTAAATTCAATTCCTCATCCTTCTGAAAATGATATGTGCTCACAGGATTTCAGACTACATGCTACTGGTCCCAGCTGTGGACACATTAGCCTCAGTCTTCTTGTAGGAAAATGATCTGTAAGCATCAAGCAAGTTTTTAAATTGTGGACCGTTGATTCTGTAAATGAATAATAATAATAAATACTACTACTACTAGTACCGCTTCTAATAAAAAAAATAATAATACTGCTAATTTAGCCCACATTTGAGAAATTATTTTGGTATGCGAGTTGTTGTAATAATAAAAGTAAATAATATAACAATTTTAAAAAAATAGTCATAATAACGCTGTTCTAATTTTTTTTTTTTATTAAAACCTGATTATGTGTTTTTTGTGGTATTAAATATTGTTGATTTAATTTATCTAATGTAGCATTTCAGTGTAGATGTAGGATCTTGTGATTTCTGGGTTCCTAAAGATCAGGGAGCCTGTTTTTTAATGAATACACATCAGTCCTTAAAGAGCTGCAGATTATCTGTGTTTTTAGATTTTTAGATTTTAGATAAACTACTACCATGTTGAAAATAAGCAGAACGCAATGTAAAATTTTCCCCATCTTCATTTCTTATGACCATTCTGGTATCTTCACAAATGTTGCAGCAGCATCCTGCTCACAGTCGCTCCTGCTTTGATGAACGCATCTGCGTTTCTTATTTCTTCATTTCTTCATGTGCTCTGGCAGGTTTTCAGTCTTTTGGGTCTCTGCAAGTTGATTTAAATAGGACTGTACATTAGTGCAGTTCTTTGAAGATTTATTTATTCAGCAGGTAGATTTGCAAAGTACATTTATCATCTGAATATTCTTGAGTGTGTTATACCTGCAGGACATTGAATAAGATATTAGCATATATCATTTGTATGACTGTTATGTGGTATTTTAAGTGCAAAACGTGATGCTGAACTGAAATTAAAACTGTATTTTTTTAATGTTTTATTCCAAAATATGTGAAAAATCACTTAATAACATAGTCAAGACATCACTAACATGGTAACCACAGGCACAGTTATCCACCCACTTGCTGTTATTTGTGACTGGCAGCCAATCGGAAGAAAGACAGCTTAAAGAGGGGAGGATCATTTTGAGTTGTGAATCATGCAGAGTTACTGTAGAAAACAAAGGTTGGAGGTCCATTTTGATTTCTAGTGTTTTCTGTGTCTGCTTATGTAGAAGAGCCGCGCAGCCAGTTTGTTCAAAAATTTAAATATTTTAGTGTAAGTGACAAATAATGCTGCCTGCTGAGTGGTTGACTGCACTAATAACTTAGTCCAATTTCTTTTCCAGTTATGCTCACTTCTACCTTTAAAAACTAACATGGCAACAGTCAAGACATTGACGCTGAGTCTTTAAAATGTAAAGTCCAGAAGCCAGTGGATGACAGGTCTTTGGTTTAAACCCTAAATGTCAGCTCAGCATCTTTCTGGGGATCATGTGATGGCGCAGCATTTATAGAGAAGTTTCACTCTCATTGTAAACTCATAGATATTTAGTTTCTGTTCCCGACCATTCCCTTTATCCAATTTTCAAACTTTGAAAAAAAAAAAAGTATGATGAAGAAATTATCAAACCAGTGAGTCATGTCCAGATTTCAGGTTAAGTAATTTAATTTAATTGGGTTGCTAAAAACTAGGGTTCACTTAAGATGCTTGCATATTAGAAGAGATTCATCACAAGATATTTGGCCACTTGGCGAAATAACCGCTGGTGAGACAAAGTGGGTTTGACCTGAGATAGATTTTTCTGTATTTGCAGTTGAGTGACTGAAGTGACTCTCAGTGAGAGTGAAGAGTACCTGTGATTGACGTATAACCTGGTAGTAAATACATTAAAGGGTTACCTTGGCAACTGGAGCCTTCTTTAAAATGCAAATGTGTGGTATGTTTCATAAGTTTGTGTAGTTTATGTAGGTGCTCAAAAAACATAAATGCATACAAACTTTTAAAATAAATAAATAATTGATCCAAATCTTAATGATGCCAAGATTTTCACTGGGAATTTGTGACAGAAGAATAACAGCAAGAGTGAAAGGGAAGGTTTAGAAGAGTTGAAGATGTTAATATTTTCAGTGGGAATGATCAGAAATTAGAACATCAGAGGGACAGCTCAGGTCGGACAGTTTGGAGGCAACTTTGGAGGTTTGGACATGTACACAGGAGGGTAGCGGATATCCTGGATTTTTAAGCTGGAGCTGTTAGACAGGAGGGAAAAGAGAAGACAACAGAGAAGATTCACTGATGTAATTCAATTCAATTTTATTGATACAGTGCCAAATCACAACAGCAGTCGCCTCAAGACTCTTTATATTGTAAATTAAACCCTACAATAATACATACAGAGAAAACCCCAATAATCATATGAGCCCCCTATTAGCAAGCACTTTGGCGAAAGTGGAAGGAAAAAGTCCGTTTTAACAGGAAGAAACCTCCGGCAGAACCAGGCTCAGGGAGGGCGGGGCCATCTGCTGCGACTGGCTGGGGTGAGAGAAGGAAAACGGGGACGTGGTGAAGGAGGCAGATGATCTGCTGTGATAACTACTAAATACTACTACTACTAATAATAATAATAATAGTAACAATAGCTCATTGGTTTAATGTTGGGCTCTAATAAATAATAAAAAACCACACAGAGAGAAGACACGGCGGAACCCGTGGCTTTTATTTTGATAAGGTGGACTGAAGTTGGAGGGAAGGCGTCGCTCTTGGTGCAGCTGCAGCAGCAGAGCGAAGACCGCAGACTGCAGACGAACGCTGAGCGTGTTTATCTTCCGTCCTCAGTCGACTTCATTCACTCTACTGACCCGTCGGGGAAACTTCATTCAGCACAGAAACAGGACTTTAATAAGATTTTTCCTGCATTTAATAAAAGTTTAAAATATGCTGCTGCGCTCAAACTGCGCAGGGAGAAGCGGGCAGGCTTAGAATAAACTCGTCTAAAGTTTGAGTCGACTCCAGAGGGGAGGAAAGGTAAGCCGAACCACAATAAATATCAGAAATATTCAAAGAAAAAGCTGTTTGTTAAAAAGACTCAGGTCAGCTCCTGCTCACTGCTCTTCCTCTTTTTCTCAGTTTCTCACTTCTCCATCTCTCATGTTAGTCGCTGAAAAGCAAAATGTGTCTCTTTTAATTTAATATAGATAGATAGATTCCCGCAAATAAAACCCAACAGCTCGTTCTTTCAGCCTTTTAAATTCAGTTGAATTCATTAATTAAGGCTGAACTCCACTTGAGGCTCTGACATCTTCTGGTTATTCGTCAGTGCCAGTAAACTCATGGCAGATCTTCACGCCTGAAGTAAGAATTTCTCGCATTTTCTGCCTGTTTCTCAGATCTATTTGAATCGGATTGTTTGTTCCCCATTTTGCATGCTTAGAGTACCCCCAGCTTTGGGGAAGTGGTTATAAAAGCTATTGTTGGTGAGAAAAAGAGAGGGCCTGCGTGTACTTAGTTCATAACTGACATTAATTCATCAGACTTGTGAACAGCTGCTTCTGTGGCTGCAGTTGGGTCAGACCTCATGTTAGAGGCCTGTTCCATCTCCTCTAATCGAGCTGTGGTGGTCACATCCTCCTCTGCAAACACTGCATGAAGCCTGTGTTGAAAGAATGAGCATCAGGAGCCACTTTCTATTTGACAAATAGACTAAAAGTGGAATAAATTCTGTTTCTTCAATTGTGGAATGTGAATCCAACAGAACATCCAGATGAAAAATGAAAGGAACAGTTGTTAATTCAGTTATATATGCTGCTATATATAATAATTTTATTTTATTATATTTTATTATATTTTCTTCTACTGTACCATGCTGCTGAGTGACTGCTGCTCGTCAAACACATTTCATTGCAATGTTGACCCTGTGCTAACTTGCATATGACAAATAAAACTGAAACTGAACTGCTTTTTACTATTGGGTCATAAAAGTGGCGTCAGGTGTATTAGGCAATTTTGCATCATGTTCTGCTTTTAAGAAAGCTATTAAAATTCTCATTTTTTAAGTATTAGTTGCTAATTCATCAAAGGAAAACACAGAGGCCCTTTGAAAAGTTAAAAACGGTTAAACAACAAACGTATGAAGCGTTGACAAATGAGAACATTTATAGAGAAGTTGTAATGTAATCACAGTGTTTACAGCTAATTAAACTTCCATAAACTTGATGATGTTTTTTTCCAAATCATTGATCCACCAATCCAACCTTATCCTGTTCCCATTCTGACAATCATACCTCAACTTTGGGTGTCTGCTGATGACAGTTACCATCTGATAGCAGGGTTACATTAATGAGCTGTAGTCCTCACTGGAAACGGGGCTAATATAAAACCGATTTTAGCTCAGTGTGAGTGCTTAGTGAATTTAAATGGTTTTAAATGGTCATGCTAGTTTGGCCTGTCCTTGCTCTCAGTGCCGCTGCGAGAGCACACGGAGTGGAGCAGACAGAGATAACTAAGGTGAAATCATGTCAATCTAGTTATTTTACTGGAAGTGCAATAAAAGTTTCCCAGCAAGCGAAAAATAGTGACTCAGGTCTTTTGTGGTTACGTTTGCGTGTTTGGCAAACATACAAAAAAGGCGGCGTCACGAGCGTGAAGCACCTTGTTACCTGTTAGCTTCCTCAGAGCTTTGTTATGACGTATGATCCAGTTTACCCAGTCAGTACTGGATTAGTATCAAAGCTGCATCCCCAATTTAGACAGGCCCGAGGTGCCACTTTGGAGTGGGAAATTTCACATTTACATTTTATTTATTTTCTAATTTATTTTGAATTTTACTCACGAGCTTCAGATAAACAGATACTGCGCCAAGTGGAAACTAAAATTCAAGCGGTTCAGCTAAAGAGTTTAATCTAAATACGTATATGAATTTTGATGTAAAACATTCATTTATTTAATATAAAAAGCAAAAGAAAGTGACACAAAACAGCTTTTTTGATGTTTTTTTTAGTTTTGGCTCCTAAAAATGATGAAAAAAAAGACTAAAAGCGAGCTTAAATGAACAACTGCTTATACATCTGATGCATCCTGTTACAGGGATCATATTCCTGGGTTAGCTAATAATGCTTCTACACTAGATTTAGTGAACAATTTTAATATTGTTGTGTCTGGTTTTACTTGGAATTTTCCCATTCTGCAGTCCTCTTTGCTTTAACTACCAGTAACGATTGTGCGCTGTGTGCTCTTTCTCTACATGTCTACATATTGAACTCCTTAATATCCACTGGTGCAAATGTTGGGTTAACAAATTCATGTTTTACATTTTGACCCCTTTGAAACACTGATCATGATGTGCGACAGTTTTAAAAATGCGTAAATTGTACTTTAGTGGCATTTTCTGTAAGTAAAAAGGATTTCTGAGCAGCATGTAATTTCTCCCAAGTCGTTTTTATTTACGGGGCACACAACAAGCAATGCTGAGGAAAACCATTATAAATATGAATCAATCTCCCACGTACCTTAAAGGTCCGAAAGTCGTGTTGACCCAACATCTACGCCTGATAAGCTTAAAGCAGCAAATTTCTGCCCTAAAATTTTAGATTATAAAAATGATTTTGTTTGTTTTCCTCGTCACTGAAGATGATTGTGATGACAGTACCCATCAGGATACCTGACAGATCAAAAGCCAGTGATATATTTACCATCCCAGCAAAGTTAAAGCTTTACTTTTTGAAACTTTTAATTCAGAGAAAGATGTCAGTGACTTCTGCACTGCTGGTGAAATCTAAGAAGTTTCAGAGCACCGGTGTGAACTCTTGCATTTGCAAGGGTCGCTGCACAGAGGCAGTTTATGATGCAGGTGCATCAACATGAGAAAGACGCTTCTGAAAGTTGCAGTTGGTTGCTAGTACCACTGAACAAATGCGTGCAGCCTTCTGTTTGCTTTTAGTACTTGGTGGATATGCTGAAAAGGACACTAATTAAGTTCTAAACTAATTCAGGTCAGCAATCGAGTGTTATTTTTAAGCACAACATGCTGGGATTTATCCAGTTTAAGCCTCAGATATGGAAACATTTAATGCTTGTGGCAGCTGGAGGTACTGAGTTTGAGGCTCTGAAATGCTTATTTTTTCCCTCTTTAGCACTAAATAATGTGATTTTTTGGCAAAACATGGCATTTGAAACATTTTTAGGCCACATAAATTCAGACTAATTGAGAAAATAATCCCCAGATGAATCAGTCTCGTAAACCATGACCAAACTGGATACAGCAGAGACGACAACTTTGATGGTCTAAATAAAAGAGTACAGAAATGCTTTTAAGGCATATTTGAAACTGTACTAGCAAACTCTAACCACAAAGCCCTGGCTGCATACTGGTCAGTGTTTCAGCTGTGCAGCACATAACAAGGGGGTTTCCTGAAGCCGCAGCCTGCTTTAAAAACAGCTCGAATTGCACCTGTTATTTATTTTTAATGGACAGTTAGTTTGATTAACTAAAATGAGCCTTCATTAACTTTAATCTTAACTCACCTGGTTTATTCTGTTTAAAAATCCTTTTAACCATTCGTATTAAAAAGATTTTTTTATTTTTTTGTCCAAAATCAGCACGTCAGGTTCATTAAAGCAGCCCACAGTGCCACACCGTCGGTGTTGTTCCGAATATTTCATTAAAACAAAAAATCTGTTTAAGTTGGCAGTATCAAGCTTGTATTTGCAGCAGGAACTACAGAGCAGCAGAGGTACAGTGTTTATATTTATGTGTCCACTTTTTGCTGTTTTTTTAGCCACTTTAAATATTTACCCAATACCAATAATAAAAGAGAAATCTTTCAACTTCAGTCTAAGGAGCTTGGAAAGAAAGCGAGTGGACTTGTTTAAGTTGAAGATGTTTCACCGCTCGTCTGATCTGTGGCTGTGATCAGCTGTCAATCCAAAGGTTTCAACTATTTGTCTGCGAGTTTTACCCATCGCAACTCTTTACTTATTACTGAAAGAAGAGTTTTTCAACTGGTAATTCACAATTTTTAGCAGTTTCAGCTGACAACCTTTGGTTACTGTTGTGTAATCTAAACCCGCACTGATACTGAATACACAATGAGATAGAATAGATTTTAGTTTACTGTTTGCACATTACTGCTTATTCATTACATAGTTTGAATGATTGTGTTGTAGCTACCATTGCAAGATTTAATCTGTTGTTTTTATCCAAATCTTTCAAGGATTGGTCCATAACCTTAAGCTCATCATTTCAGGTCTAAATCTGTGATTTTTTGTTGATGGATGTCAGCTGTTTACCCATATCCTTAAAGGACTTCAGCTTATGTTTCATAGCTTTTAGTTAACCATTTCAATCATTAAAATGGGATTTGCAGTTTTTACTGCTATCCTCGCAGTTATTTGTCTTTTTCAGTTGGCATTTAAGCAGCAAGGCTTGCAAAGATGACTTGTGAGTTGTGACGTAATAAGCTGAGGCTTTTAATCTAAAACAATTCAGATATTTTATAAAAAAGAAATCAATAACAGGGTCTTTAAAATGATGAAAACTAAACAAGGCATTAACTGAACTAACAGACCTGATACAACAACACATGAGAAGAAGTTTAGGGTACTTTTCCATCACTTGCAACTCTTCCTCTTATCTCCTCCCAAGGGTATGAGAGAGAGGAAGAAGTGCGAGAACAGACGAGCCGAAGCTGCCAACTGAGAAATCCTTTGACTTTCAGCTAGTGACACCTTTAATGTTACTTGTGACGTAAATTAATTCCACAAAACTTGTTTTCTTTTCGGATCAAGTAAACCTACAGATAAAATAATACACCGGTACCAGTTCTCTTTTTTTCTGCACTCTTGTTGATTTCAATCATCATTTGCCATTTTTAAAATCTGGGTTATTAGTGCATTCGTTTTATCTGTTGCTATGATTAATTATGCTGTTTCTTTTCTCATACTGTCGTTATCTGATCCACATTATCAAGACTGTGTGACGCATGCGATTCATGTGAAAAATAATCAAAAATTAATGCGGCTTTGTGTGACATCACAGCACTTTGTAGCTCAACAAATGTTTTACTGTTACTTTTTCAGTTACGTCGTAACGGTTTGCATATTCTGTTACGTGCATACATCACTGAGAAATGTGTCACGTGACTCCTCAGCTACCACCCAAGTACAGGACCCCCGCCTCCCTTGTTTCACAATTTCCATGTCTAACCGTTATGTGTTGTGTAATAAAACTATTATAATATGACGCTGTGCGCTGTGCTCTGCGATACGACTAATTAAATATTCAATATTTTAACTGTTAATCTGTGATTTATATTTAGCTGTTAATTTGTCATTTTTAATGCAACACAATTCAACTGTTAATCCATGACTTTAACCAAATGTTTGTATAGTGTCCTTGGATTTTTGAAAGGTGCTATACGAATCTGTTATTATCCTTCTTATTACCATCCTGTGTTTTGAATTAACTGATGAATCTGTCTGATTAATTCAGCAGTTAATCCCTGATTTTTACTGGGATGCTTTAGCTGTTCCATGACGTTCTGTTGAGTAAATCAACTGCTAATCCGGGATTTTGATATGGCTAATTAAGATGTTAAGCCCTGTTTAGTTTTTGTCTAATTCATATATTAATCACAACTTTTAGGTAAATAATTCAGCTTTTAGTCCTGGATTGTTATCTGACTATTTTGGCTGTTAATCCTTGACTTCAAAATAACTAATTCAGCATTTAATCCAACAATTGTACTTTTTTTAAATTCCTTACTTTAGCTACACTTTTTCGTCACTTTTAGCTGACTACTTAACATGTTAATTCCTGTTTTTTATCAGCCAAATGTAGTTGGCAGTCTTTGGCTTTCATTGGATTACTTTAGCTGTTAATCCAAGGATTTACAATGATTAATCTAGTAAACTTTAAACTGTTTATTCACTGTTTTAGCTACACCTTTTTGTGTGTTGCTTCAGGTTACCTAGCTCCTATATATTGGCTTTTACATACTTCCCTGGCACCTGCAAAAGTACCGCTGGCCTGGGATAACTAGTCTAATTAACAGGAACTAAAGTTTTTTACATCTGAATTTGAGTCAGGTTTCAGACATCTGTTCATTATTAAAGATAAAAACCATTATAAGGGTTAAAGTTAATTTTAAGTCTGTGTGTGGTTTAACAGGTGGCATTTGTTTGCTAGGTTAATATCAGCATCGGGTGTTATGCAGCTCTGTGTCTCTTGTCAGAACTGTGTAAGGTTGCAAAGTGCTCTACAGCTGCAACGATAGAGCCAGCTTTTTCACGAAAGCTTACCACATCCTTCACTTTGTAACCACAAACAAGTGAAGGTTTTATTCACGTTGGTGGGAAAATAAAATAACCAGCTGTGATGATAACTGCTGTCATGGGATTCAGATCCTTAACATTAGATCCACGTTTTAGAGCTCCTTCGTTGGAGAATTGCATTTTCTCGAATACTGCGTCGACCCCTGTCTTCTCATCCTTTCTGTATACGTTTAAATAAACTGCAGGGAATGGAGAAGTGGCGTCTGTGTCTCTCCATAATGTAAAAATGGACGACAAATGAAGTTTTCCAGTTCCTGTTTACTCCTTGCATGTCATTCCCTTGTCCTTCCTTTCCATGTCCTATAAATTACGAGCTGTGTATAAGTATACCAGAGCCCAAGATGGTGATTTCAAATGTCTCATAAGAAATATTGAGTTCATTAGCACAAAAGGCTAAAAATACCTCAGCACTACAAGACTGAATGGTTGGTTCCAGGCAGAGGGTGCACACTGAAACCTATTAGAAAATAAAATACGTATCATTAGAGTTTCTGTTGTAGTCCAAACATAAGTATATGGTGATGGAAGCATAATAACTAACATTTACATTTACAACAGCTTGAGCTCTTGTGGCTTCCGACAGACACAAACCACACTATCAGTTTAAATAAAATGCTGTTGTCTGGTTTGCATGTTCAAGTTTCACTGCTGTCAGCTGTATTTTTACAACCTGTAAATCATAACTTGTGTTGGTGTTTGTCTTCATCCCTGCAGAAAAAGCCCTTTGCCACTTCTCCTTCACGTTCTTCTAAACCTCCCTGAAACTTCTCAATGGAAGCCTCAGGAAAGTATGACTTTATCGCAACAGAGGACGAGGAGCTCAGCTTCAGAAAGGGTGATTTACTAAAGGTCAGTATATGATTAGATAATGAAGGCATGTTTTCCATTTCCTCCAGCTTGACACGTTTTGTTTTTGCTTTTGAACAGATTATAAACGTTGAAGGTGATTGGTGTAAGGCGGAGATGAATGGACGGGAAGGATTTGTACCACATAACTACATCGATTTCCAGATTCCGGGGTAAGAGAGGGACCTACAGCCTTGAACTACAAACAGATATCTTTTGAAAATCCAATGGATGTGTAAAAATCATTTCTTTGTGGGGGTCTTGAACTGAGGCGTGAGCTGCAAATTGACTCACGATGCCAATGCTTTTACCCTTTGAGTGGAAAATCTTCAGTGTGTGCGCACTGACACGAAACAACAGAGGCGGAGCGAGGGGCCTGGTGGACAAGAAGTGAAAATACGGTTAAAATCAGTGTCGAGAAACACAAATTAATTCAGTTAAGTTTCATAATTTTTGCGCAAACTGCTGTGAGAGCTTGTGGTAGGGTTAGACTTGGGTTCACATCAACTCTTGTACGAAATGTTTGGCTTAACCCAGGGAAATTTATTCTTACAGGATAGTTTAGGCCAAACGGCGTGTAAAAGACTGCTGTAGCTCAGGTGGTAGAGCAGGTCATCGGAAGGTTGGTGGTTCAATTCCTGGCTTCCCCTAGTCTGCATGCCAAATATCCTTGGGCAAGATACTAACCCCAAATTGCTCTCCGATGCATCCATCGGAGTATGAATGTGTGTGAATGTTAGCTATGAAGCACTTAGAAAAATGTGCTTGTGCGAATGGGTGAATGCACAAGTTGTGTAAAGCGCTTTGAGTGCTCAGATGAGTAGAAAAGCGCTATATAAGAACCAGTCCATTTACCATTTGAAAGGTTTTGTTGTTTGTGAAACAATGGCTGATTGGCTAAAACAGAGCATAACTCTAACTCGGGCAAACATAAAAAAGCAGCAGTATAAACAAACCAAAAGATTTAGGCAATTTTAGCTTTTTTATTGTTGTGAGTGAGACATTGAGCCTCAGTGGGATTACAGGTATGAATAAAGGGTAAATAAAAACGACTAAAGCAACATTGGTTCATTCTTGGTTTTAAACTTTTGTAACGATTCCTGGCCGCTTTGTGCACGAGTGTGAGTGACTTAATTTAGATAACCAGCAGCATTGTGGCCTCTGTGTGCAGGTGGTTTAAGGAGGACGCCAGTCGCAGTGCTGCAGAGGACATACTCAAGTCCAAAACTGTCGGGGAGTTTCTGATCCGAGGGTGCCAAACCTCCCTGGGGGATTTCTCCATTTCTGTCAAGTGAGTAAAGCAATGGGAAGTCTTAAAGTTTGGCTCACAGCTATATTTATGCTGAAGCTAAATGCGTACTTTAGCGTGCCTACGTGCTGATGTTCAGCATGTTTAACTATGCTTAGTCAACATCTGGTTTGACAGTTAAAGGGGAAGTAAATTATAGAATATTACCGAGTCACTTATTCTGTTTGTTCAGCTCTTTGACAGCATGCTAGGCATATTAGTACGTCAGCGTCTTCAACCAGCATCAAACTGGATATCCATTCTTTTAGTTCATAAAACAGTAAAGAAATATTTTTACATTTGTTTCGCATATAGACCAGACGGGGCTAGATCCAGATCCAGAACCAAATGGTGTTGTTTTTCAAGAACTCATCACATAACCTGATGTTTTAGCTTCTTTTTCTTTAAAAATGTAAACTGAACGTCTTTGAATTTGGATAAAATGAGACAATCGAAAACATCACTTTGGATTTCTGATTACCTTTCTGCTCTTCTTTGACATTTACTTGATTTTTAATGATTAATTCAAGAAAAAATTACTAGTTGCACCATGTAATGTGTTATAAAAATTGTGCTATAAAAACCAATCACAAAGTTTTTCATTTGGCTCAGCGGTGAAAGTCTGCTGGTGTCTCGTATTGACCGGTTTTATGTGTCATGTAAACGAAGGGAAGATGCTAAAGTTTCGTTTATGTTATGTTTCTACCAAGCGGCTGGCTCCAAGTGAGAGTCAATCTCCCAATACTGTTAAATGATAACTTAACAGCACACCTTCTAAATATGGTCTAAGAAACTAACATTGTAAAAACCGTAACTCAAAATAATATGTCCAGAAACCTGTGGGTGATGATGCTGTCTATTTTATTAATAGTTTATGGTTTCAAGCTAAACTTCCAGCTCTGTGTGCTGTTTGAGTGTCACGTGAATGGACAGTGGTAGAGACCAGTTTCACTCTCATTCAAAACTGCCGAATCTTGGGTTTCAGTTGAAACCAAACTTCCTTTTTCCAACTTTGGTAACTAATAAACACCAAGATTTTGCAATGGATGGCACCAGCCACAACACCGAGGGTTTGTTTGACCACACTGTCATTAAAAACAGATGCGTATTCACTGTGTAAAGAAGATTTATATAGGGACTTGCAAATACTTCGGATCTTAAAGTGTTACAGCGACCTATCCCACAACCCCCACTGCTCCTGGTAACCATTTTGGTTTGAACCATAACCGGCTATACACTTTCAAAACTGTCTCTTTGGTCCAACTACAGTTCCCATGAAACAGGCCAATCGGATTAATATAAAAGTACGTTATATCTGCATTATTTCTCCCAGCCAGCAGAGGGAGACTCGTCTGTTTGCGAAAAGACGAGCTAATGAAAAAAATAACCATACTTGTCACTTGAACTGTAACTCCAGTGAACATGGTTCATGGTCTCAGTTGCTAGTTTCAGGTCTTATTTAATACTTAAGTCTTATTTCAATACAATATGAGGTTAATTTTGTAGCTTAACCTCATAAATCAGAATAACACACACAAATAAAACAGAGTATCATTTAGAGCTGTGCTTTATGTGCATCCAACATAGACATAGCACCACAAGTGTCAAAATGAAATAAATACATAAACAAACAGTTAATTAAAAGTGTAATTAATTAATTGTGGATTTATTTAGTCAAAATCCTATTCACTGTGGTTAATATGGTACTGCATGCTGTGCTGCATGCATTTATTTATCTTTAACTGCAGCACCAAAGTCAGTGGGCGGGACTAAAGCTGCTCTAGTCAAAGCCTTGCTTTGCTTTTGGTCAGTGTTTGTTTCATACTAAGTATAAAGAGTTTGAGTTTTCATACTTGCTCGTTCCTGCGTGACAAGTACAGTCAGGACTGGAGGACAGCTCAGAGTGAGACGGCAGGTTGATAACATCTGACACTTGGCGACACTTGTGCACAGCTTCACTGAGTACTTTACCGCCTTTTTACGCCTCAGCCATAAAAGCCTGATGGCGTATTGTCGTCACCCTGCTGGGTGGGCGGGTAGCCAGCTAGGCGACATGGACACCAGAGTTTGTGAATGCGATAACTGGAGATTAAAGCGACTGATACCATCGGTGTATCTACTGAAAACCTGAGTTCGAATCTCAGTGACCTCGACCTCAAGGTGAGAGGTCAGAGGGGAAGTTTTCTGAAAATGTAAACACAGTTGATATTTGGATTAAGAATTAATTTAATTAATTTAATTAATTCATTATGTATTTAAAACATTTTTTATTTACAGTTTTAATGAAATAATATTTTGGTGATGTATTTACTTATTTCATTTTGGCACTTTTGAGGCTGCACAGTTATTCATGTGAGGCTGCTGTATAGTTTTTCCAGCATAAAATGACACAAAAAATCTATGTACTTCATTTATGTCAGGGGTGAGGAACTCCAGGCCTCGAGGGCCGGTGTCCTGCAGGTTTTAGACGCATCTTTGATTCAACACAGCTAATTTTAAATAGCTAAGCTACCTCCTCAACAGGTCTTGAAGTTCTCCAGAGGCCTGATAAGTAACTAATCATCTGATAAAGGTGTGTTGACCCAGGGTGAGATCTAAAACCTGCAGGACACTGGCACTTGATGCCTGCAGTTGGACACCCCTGGTCTGTGCACTCCGTAGACCAAAAAAAACAGTCAAGAAAATCATCAAATTGACATTTAGATTGTTTGAATTATTTTAATGTGCTTGTGCTTAAGAAAATAATTAGGTTGTTTTTAAACTGGAAGTGTGATAACATCTACTAAAAGATCAGTTAGAGTTCCCTAATATTTTGGCGTTGCAGTGTCACGCCCTCTGAGCTCTTTCCTCCTTCGCTGGAGGTTCTTATTTTTTATCACCAAAGGCAGCTGCAGAATAAACAAGCGAGGCAGAGGTGAAGTCAGTTTATCCTCTCGTGTCCGCTGTCTGTCAGACCACCAGCGCAGATGATTCCTTTTAGCGCTCTGATTACAGGATCCGCCGGGACAGTTTGAAAGACTGTCGTGCCGTATGTTATTTATAACACCCGTGCAAAATATCTCCAGTCCTAAATGGTTTCAAGACTCGTGTATTTTAATTTTTCAGTAACCAGTAACAGGTGCTGTCTTTTAGTATGTCCATGGGTTTTTAATGTTGTGGTCAGAGGTTTACGTACACTCGTGCTCGGGCATCAATGTCTTGGTGATTTGGGGCTTTTAATGATTTCTTTGAACTGTTCGTTTTCCAGGTTGGAATAACTGTACCGGAAACATCTTTATTAACTGTAATAAATGTGATTTGGGTGCACAAGTTTAAGTTTATTGTTGATTTTCTCCAATCCACACAGACTCAAAAGTATACTTACAGGGACATTCAGCCACACTAATGTTTGGTTTAATCTCATTTAGCAAGTTGCACCTCGACCAGACTCTTTTCGTAGCTTCTGGCATAATTATTTCTGGATATTTGACCATTGTTCTTCGAAGAATTGAAAGAGTTTCTTCAAATTTGTTCCAAAACCAGTTTAAATGTGTGTCTGGGATCATTGTTCTCTTGGAGCACTCAATCTTGCCCACGTTTTAACTGTATAGTAGTTAAGTTCATTATTACATCCATGTTGTGCAATGTACCATTGGCATTAAATTAGCACCAGAGCATGATGCTAACACCACCGTGCCTCAGCTTTAGTCATCCAAACATAATTTGGAAAGAAACTGAAGTTTAGGGGACTTCAGCTGTAGATCTCTGTATGACCTCTGTATAGTTGGGTGGTAGTTTTACACTATAAATTGGCTGCTTCCTGGGTGTTGGCTGAATTTTTGTTGTCATTTGCTCGAAGCAACACATCACAAGCACTGTACATACAGTACCGTATGATTCATAGTGGTGAAAACTCTGGTCACACTTTAAATAAATAATATCCACACTTCAAGTGCTCTTAGGCCTGTTATGTGCCTTGAGTAGATTTACTTTTTTTACACTATATAAATTGACCCAGTTATGTGCTGAGGGAGTTTTTGTTTGATGTTGTAGTTTTGTGCATCGACCAGCAGAGGACAATCCAGATAAGGACAGAGGAACCAGTGGGATGAAGGAAACAGGGAGTCGTCTGTTATGTAGATGTTCTTGCGCACTCCCTTTAGAAAAGAATGAGAAGCAGAAAAAAACCTCAAGAAATTAAACAAATTTCAACTCCTTCTTTCAGGGCACTGTTTTATAAGAGCTTCTGACCAGGATTAGTACATCAAGGTTTTCTCTCTATAATAAAGGGCCACGAAAGACTCTGTTTACTCAATTTTATTTCAGTTAACATCATTTACACAATCACACATTTGTTTCAATTTGGAAGTCTGATATGATCAAGGAGAGACCTTTCAGCCTTTGTCTCTAATCCAGTTTTAAGACCTGATTTACTTCAGTTTGGTCTTTGCTGCATATAAATCTGGACAGAAGTAGATGTGATGGATGCGATTCGTCAAATTAGTGTAAAAGTATAGCCAGACTGAAGCTGTATGAGGGGCGAAAAACTGATGTTTTAATGGATTGGCTTTATATAGCGCTTTTCAAGGCACTCAAAGCGCTTTACAAAGCGGTTAGTTCTGACCCTGAAATGTTATCCACATAGTGTTGTGTAATTAAAAATGACCTTTTGTCATTTAGTAGTTATTTAGTCTGTGGGCCATGGATAGTAAAGATGTAATCTTTATCTCTTCTCCTCAGACATGAGAATGACGTCCAGCACTTCAGAGTGATGAGGGACAACAAAGGCCAGTACTTCCTGTGGCAGGAGAAGTTCACCTCCCTCAACAAGCTGGTGGAGTTCTACAAAACCAACACCATCTCTAAAAGCAGGGTGATTTACCTCAACGATGGCAGCCTCAACGACAGCAAAGGGTTCCCCTCCCCATCCCAGCCGGTAACGCCTCGAGCATATCTACAGAAATCAAAACCTGATTATAAATTTTACATTTTGCAGCAAACATACAGTAATGTGTCACACAGAGATAATGGGATAAATGATGTGACAGTTTCTGTGGTATTGCAGAAGGTCAAACCACATTTCAGGTGTCAGGCAAAAAGATGACGTGTTAAATTTCAGTGTAATGAGAATTTTTTTTCTAGTCATACTGAGAACATTTTTAACAAAGACTATTTGAAGCCAGCTCTGCAAAATCAGGGAAAATTAGTCTTTAATAGACTGAAAACATGACTGATAACTGATAAAACCGATAACCCATGATGATGATCTAAATGCCAAACACTCCAACGATGACATTTTCCAAAAGAACATTTTTACATGTTGATTGCAGAGAAGCTTTTGAACTCTTCTATTAAACCTCTTGACCTTTAGAAGAACTCCTGGTGAAGTCCTGGTGCAAGATGGGCAACGATAACCTAGCATGCTTTTGTTTTTCGATGGTAGGATAAGTTGGAAAAGCCTAAAAACGAAACTGTGCAGACAGAGCTCTACACACATGGGTCCCCAACTGGCTTCAAATCATAGACTGTGTATAAAACATGATGACACATGAAGGTTACAGAGCTGACATTTAGAAATCTCAGCGTTAGTGTGCTGGATGCGGTCATGCTCGTTTTTTGGAGCCAGAGGTTTCTATATTTGGACATATGAGTTTGTTATGCTAGTAAATTGGACTCAGAGGTACCTGCTAATTGTGTTAAGGCTAATAAAATATGAGCTAATTGTGCTAAGGCAAATAAAATATGAGAATTTCTCTTGTCCTAACTGAGCCTCACATTATTTCCTGTAGAAATGTTCCAAAAGGCAACGACACCATACTGTAGCTCGGCAGCTATAGCTAATTTTAAACACTAACTACCTTTGAATGCACAGTTGGTATCATGGAGAAACTATCCACAAAGACCAAAACTGTTTTATTGACCACTCTGTAAAATGTTTATTTCTTCTAAAGCTGGACTTGTTGACATGGGACTCTATGGGGACCCACATTTGGGGGCAGCCTTAACTGGCCATTAGAGGAATTGCAGTTTTGATGCACAGACTTCATAGTTGCGCTCTAGAATTTGCTGCTTTGGTTCAAGCCTCTTTCTTAACCACTTAAGCCACTGTGTTAGGTGTGAAACTGAGACTGAATCAGAGATATAAATGTGCTCAGTTTCACAATGCCTCCCTCCCTATTATTAATAGAGGCCTGTTAATGTTGAAGAGATGCTGTAAAAGTGAGGCACCTGAATGTGAACGAACATGCGAGGAGGATTATCTGAAGCCACTGAAAAAAGCAGAATGATCACTTTATCACTAAAGCTAAGCTGTAGGAAAGCTGTAATGTTTTAAGCCTGTTCAGGCAGAGAGCGAGCAGGAAATACATGAAAATAATAGAGTATGTTTTTAGTTTATGATTAACTGATAAAAAGCAGAACTGTGACCAGTTGCCCCCCTTGACTGATCATGTAAAAGAGTGTGAAGAGGAAATGAAAGCTAAGAAGGTGGTTTAATGTGAGCACATCAAAGTGATGGAGGGAAACTGTAAAAATCCTGAGAAACTAAAAGCGCCACGCAAACGTCTACGTGTCTTATTCGAGTCTTTGAATTCTGCGTCTTTCTGTTGGTAGAGGTTTTTTTTTTTAAATACGAAAATATGTGGACATACACATTTCCGAGTCCTGGGTTGGACGCCGTCAAACATTTCGCTGCATGTTGACATGATAGCATCACACAGCTGCTGCACATTTGTCAGCTGTGCATCCATGATGCAAATCTTTAGTTCCATCACATCCCAAAGGTGCTCGATTAGACTTTGAGATGATTTGAGCTTTAGCGCGTTACCCTGCAGGAAGCAGCCATCAGAAGACGGGTAGGCTGTGGTCACAAAGGGATGGACAGGGTCAGCAAAATACTCAAGAGGACTGTGGTGTTTAAACGATGCTCAGTTGGTACCAAGGGGCCCAAAAGTGTGCCATAAAAATCATCATCACCACCAGCCTGAACCCTTGATACGAGGCAGGATGGATCCATGCTTTCAGGTTTGACCCTACCATCAGGATATTGCAGCAGAAATCAGAACTCATTCGACCGGGCACAGTTTTTCTTTAAGTGTCAAATGTTGGTGAGCCCATGTAAATCGTAGCCTTAGTTTCGTGTTTTTGGCTGACAGCAGCGGCGTGCAGTGATGTGGTCTTCTGCAGCTAAATCCCAACTGTTTCAAGGTTTGCAGTGTTTTGCATTCAGAGATGCTTTTTTGTTATGAGTGGTGATTTTAATTGCTGTTGTCTTTCTGTCAGCTTGAATCAGTCTGGTCATTCCTCTCTGACCTCTGACATCAACAAACTATATTCTGATGCTCTGTTTGAACCTCAGCAGGTTGTCTACATGCACTTGTTGCCATGTGATTGGCTCATTAGATATTTGTGTTATAAAGCAGTTAAGGAAGTTTATCTAATAAAGAATGATACATTTTGGACAAAAATTACGCATTACACATACAACAACAGTTGCCCTGATGCAAGTGTTGTTGTGATTTGGTGCCAAATAAATAAAAGTGAATTGAGTTGAACTGAAAGGGAAACCAAAAAATGTTAGCTGGATGTTAGTTTAACCTTTGGTAATAAGTTCTTCATTGATCACCCACTCACGTCTACACTGAAAGCTCAGTAATGTTGGGTCCTACGATGAAGGAAACCGATGAGATCAATAAATTTTGGGATACTTTTGAGAATGTAATGCACTTGTTTGTGTTTTACTTTGAAAACAATCACATTTGAAAGCAGCTCATGGTAAAACTGGGCGTTCTGGTTGTAAGAACTTGTTAATTTGTATTTATGATGTTCCATGAAGGTATAAAGATGCACTTTTCTGCTTCAGTCTATTTTAGGAGCTTAAACGCAGACCCATATTACATTACCTGCGGTTGTTCTTGTTTTGAAGTCTCTTTCACTGTAAAAATCAATCATGCATAAGATGAAAAAAGTTAGATTTCTGAACATAAATAGAAATAAAAACTGCATCTTATCTTCTTCCTGTCGGCTTCCTTCCTGCAGGTGAAGAGGGGGAGTTTGCCTGAGCAACGTACAACACCAGCTTTCAATACGGCTCCACGCCGATCTTCAGACCAGAGTACCAGCTCGATGGTATGAGCTACAGCTTTTCTTCCTCTCAGCTCTGAAGTCTCTGATAGCAAATAATGTGCAAAGGTTTTAGCCACAAAGATAACAATAGGTTCAGAACTTTAAACCAAGTGCAGGAAACAGAAAAGCAAAATCTAATTTGCCTTTAAAGAGTCGAGACCAAGCTATTTTAGGCGGGGGTGGTCGTAACGTTTCGGCTCATTGTTCTGTGTTGTACAATAAGCAAAAGCAGGAACGTAACGTGTGTGTTGCTCTCTGCTTTAAGGGCAGAAGACCCGAGCTGGAGGCGCGAGCGCATACGATCGGCCACACAGGAAGAAACAGTCCTTCTACTTCGGCTCAGCCTCTGAGACGCACCTCTGAAACCTTGCCTCTGCCTCAGGTCAGCCCCGCCACGCTTTGATGCTTACTGGCTGTGGTAAACACAGGAAACTGTAGACCAGCTAACATCATGTTGATACACTGCGTTCAGCCGGGTGACATCAGCGTTTATTCTAAACTTCCAATAAGACAACATGAAACGAACTAGATCACAGCTTTAAGATTTTAATAAAAATAATGACTGCTAGGAACACATATCTCAGTACTCGGAATAAATGGTGACAAATATAAACAGTTGTGTGAAAAACTGAGCTTGCAGAGCCATCTTTAGCAGCAGCGACTTGAATTGTTGTTTTCGGTATAACTTTATCGGTCTCTCACATCGCTGCGGAGAAAATTAAGCCCACTCGTCTTTACAGAGTTGCTTCAGTTCATTGAGGTTTGCAGGCATTCATTTATGCACAGCTTCTCCTGTAAGGTTGCACCACATTTCAGTCAGGGGGAGGTCTGGACTTTGACTTTGACTGGGCGGTTGCAGCACCTCGGTTCTTCTCTTTCAGCTATTCACACAGCCATGTCATTGCGTGACTCAGTTTGAGCCAAGCTTTAGCTATCAGGCAGCATCACATTTGACTTGAGGATACTTCAGAGGAGATGTTTGTGCCGATAACGTGTTTGGTTTTGTGCATCATGGTCAAACATCTCCACTTTAGCCTTATCTGTACAATGGATGTCTTGTTGTTTGTTCAAATATAACTTTGCAAACTTAAGCCATGGTGCCATGAAAAGTCTTTCTTCTGGCATCCCTTCCAAACAATCCACACTTGTTCAGTCTTTTTCTAATTGTGCTGTTGTGAACTTTGACCTTTAATATGCTAATTGATACATGTAAAGTCTAAGATGTAGCCTCTTGGGCTCTTAGCTGTTTCTCTGAGCACTGCTGACCTCAGGGGGAAGTCCGTGCACACACCTGCATATTTCAGACCAGCAGCCAAAATCTCTGCTTTCTTTGAAGTGTTGTGCTTCGCCAATGATCAGTAAATCAGGAGCGTTTGATTAGCCGCTCCTGGCAGCCACTTACCCCCTTAAATCCTGTGCAGTCGTTGTGAATGTACTCTGCTTTGTCCTGAGAAAATGTTCTTTTTCAGAACTGCCTTTACACAGAAGTGAAAAACACGTTTAAGCTCTATTAAAAACTGCAGTCAAATCAATTTACACCCACTCAAAGTGTCGCAGTCTGAAGCCACACTTTGCTTATTTTTGAATAACAAACTTTGAGTATCGGTATCCGGATATATCATAGTTTCAATAAACTGCACTGTCTGAGATGTAGAGGAACAGAAACAGAAGTATTTGGCAGTCTGGATGTTTGATCTGTTTTCTGGTAATTCAGTGGAAAATGTTTTTAAAAAGTGCATTTTGGGTAAACTTTAAAGGCTCATGTCACTGTATGGGATGTGTGGCTGCTAAAGACAAGTTACAGAATATGACTTTTTAGCTAATGTTAAAATGCAGAAGTCACAAAAAGCAGTCCAGTAAAGGACTCTCACAGCTACAGCTGTGTCTGTCAGGTATTGATCACTGTTTGGTTTCCATCTGCAGAGACCATCCACGCTGCAGGTGAGGGCACTCTACAAATTCACCGCAGAGGAAGACGACGAGCTCGAATTTTCCGCCGGCGACATCATCGACGTGCTGGATAACTCCGATGCGTCGTGGTGGAAAGGCAGGCTGAGAGGATCGACTGGGCTGTTTCCCGCAAACTACACAGAGCAGCTGTAAGGAAACGCCACAGGCGATGATTTTAAAACGCCTGCGTGCGTTCAGACTCGATCTGCGGCTGCGTCAGCTCTTGATGGGTTTCTGAACGTGAACCAGCAGGCTTCTGTATGTGCTGCGTGTCAGCCTCCTACCAGAGGACTGGGGCAGTGCAGCTTTATTTACAAAGGAGCAGAGACACCTGCAGGAACTTCCTACAGCTCCCACATGTTCACCTGGCACACAGGAAATGCTGCAAATGATGCCTGAGGATGTTGTTTGTATCATGACGTGTCAGTAAGCATGTTGTCTGAATGCTTGCTGGCCAGGCTGCTGATGAATGGACTGTCTGCTCACTTTTGACACATTTTTATCAAAAAATGTTATTGACTTTTTAAATAAACTTTTTTTTATCACCACCTTCATGTTTAAATGATGCTCACTCATAACGAGGGCTTTCTGTGGGGTTTTTATCTTATCACATTTTACCTGTGATATTCCTGATATTCATTTGGGTATTTCTATCGTTTTAAAGGTGAGTTTTTATTTATTTTATGTAAAATTTAATGTTTTATTCTTGGAGTTGGTCTCTGCATGATTCACAAATCAAAATAATCTTTATTTTTTATCTCTTACTGGGCTTTGGTGCAGCTACCAGCCCTGAAATGAGCCATTTTAACTCCTCCCCCTTTAAAGATACATTTTTGTATTTTTTGTATTGTATTAAACTCTCACCACTAGTGGGCAGTGTTTTACTAGAAAGTTTTTAATGAATCACATTTAACCAACATTAATAACGTCACATATCGTTTTAGAGTCGTAGTAAAAATTATAAAAATGATTTGCACATCCATTTAAACTAGGCCGTGTAAGACCCAAGTGTAACGTCAATACAAAATAAATAAAATGCCGTTGTTAAGAATAATATAAAAAAAAACTAAAAATGTGAAAGTTAACAGAACAAAACTGAGGTTCAGAATATTAAAGATGCAGTAAAACCTATAATTACATTTATAAGGCCCTGCTGTATAACCGAGTCTTTAACGATAAAAAGAAGAAAAGACTAATCGAGCGAACAATATTCCTTGTGAATCACATATCTACAAAAAGCTAACATAGCAAACATAAACTGTTGCTGCATTTTTTTATCGTTAATTTCCCAGACTCTGTGCTGGCGGCGACAAAAGTCGCTTCCCGAGTCCTTCAGCTGTGGTTTAAATAGCTGTTCTACAACGTCTTCCTCTCCGTCAGTATTTCCTCTTCCTCTTATGGCTGACTGGATGCTACAATCACCCACTGTACCTCTTGTGGTTCAAATTTGCAAATGCACTGTTTACAGTTTGAGCACACATTCACACCAGCGCTTTTTTCACACATTTACACAGTTCGACATGCAGACAGCCCTACAATATTTAACTTTAGTCGATTTGTCTTCAGCACAGTACAAACACGATATGGAAATCATGACCGAGGTTGTTTCTTTAAATTTTTTTGGCTGTTTTAATTAATTTCGAAAGCTTTAAATGTGTTTTAAACACAGGAAGTTACATTCAGTTGCTTTTAAGGCTTCACTTTAAGCTAACTTTCTTCTGATTGGTTGTCTCTCGCAAACAAGTGGGTTTGCAAGCAGGTGGGGCTTTGGTGCTCACAGCCAGAGATGAAAAAGTTCATATTCACAAGGTTAATGTGAACATGAACCAATGGAAGACAAAACCTGACAGAAAATAATAGAAATCATGGCAGATGTACTTGAATTATTGTCCACCTGCTTAACGTTAACCAAAACTCCAGAAGTACACTCATATGGAAAAGATATATATAAATCTTATAAAGTTTTTATCTGTCTTGTATGAAACTTGTATGAAAAGCATACAAGAGTGAAAACACATATAAGATCCCTTGAAAAATTATATAATGAAACTTGAATGTTTTGTATACTTACTAAAAAAAAAATATGAAAGTAATGAGAAAGTGGCCACTTTCATGAGTAAATCATATGTTTTTACTATTTCTTTTCCATATGGGCAGTTAAGGAGAGTTGCCCTTCAAAATAAAATCCCTATTAAAGACAAAGAAATTGCACTCGTTTTACTTTTTTGATGCAAGGAACAAAGAACTCATTTAAAACTTCCCCACTGACTTTGAGACTTCTGGAATTAAAAAAAAAAGACACTTATATACTTTATTTTTTCTTACAAAAATTCATGTGTGTATAACAAGCAGGTAGTTGTGGTGGTTGAAGGTGATCCTGTCAGTAGCTTGTTGTACAGCTATGGCACCTGGAAGTGGAGATGAAAACAGCCCAACTCAATACAAATAAACCCAATATCACATTTCTGACAACATAACTTAATAAAAAAAAATGAAAATTTGCTCATAGACCATAACATAGAAAAAAGTAAAATACTCAATAAATCCAAACATCTGTGTCTTTGATGTAAGAGAAAGTTCACTGTCTGATATCCATTTGTTATCCAGAGTCACTCAAAGCTTTTTCTCTAAAGAAAGCTCACTGAAGAGTAGCAGGACAGCATCTATTTATAGCTGCAGAAAACAACCCCCATGTCTTGTGGAATGACATCAGTGACAGTTTTATCTGAACCATCAGATGAAGGGATTTTTGAGCAGGGTACCAACGACACTTTTTAGTTTGCAGAGAGCACCGCTAATGTAACATGCATCCATTTCTGTATCAGAAACTTTCACACAGGCTCTGCGTCTCGTTAAGATCCGGTGCTCTCTTACTTTAGGCCAGGGATGAGAAGCGATGTTTGGTTTCTAGGTGACTAAGATAACATGTGTGGAAACAGGAAGCTTTTGCAGTAATATCTCCAGACAGTTTTTTTTTTCTTTAGGTGCTTTTGTGTACCAGCATGGTGGCATCGTGGTTAGCACTGTTGCCTTACAACAAGAAGGTCCTGAGTTTGACTCCACCGTCTGTGAAGTTTCCATGTTTGTCGTGTTTGCGTCAGTTCTCGTCGGGTGCTCCTGCTTCCTCCCACAGTCCAAAGACACGCAGTTAGTGAGGTTAGGTTAAGTGGTAACTCTGAATTTCCCATAAGTGTGAATGGTTGTGTGTCTCTTTATGTTAGACTGGTGACCTGTTCAGGGTGTACCATGTCTGTCACCCTGTGGCAGCTGTGATAGACTCCAGCTCCTCTGCAAACCTGATAATGATAAGTGGACGTGAATAGATGTTTTTGTTTTTTCCCCCTCATCACTACTAATCAGGGCCTGGTGATGTGTTCTGATATAGAACATTTAAGATTTAATTCCTTACTTTTTGTGCAAAATCCCAAAACACACCATTTGGGAACCTTTGCTTCGGAGTTATTATAGTTTTGTATTTTCTAATTACTTTTTATTTTTATTCTATTTTGACTTTTTGCTTTCAGTTCAGTTTAGTTTCTGTTGGTTTCCAGATTGGATTTTTTTTTGTTTATGTTCAGTTTAGATTGTTTGAACATGTTTAGGTTTATTTATTTATTTATTTTAAATTTTCACTCTTAGTTTTAGTCTTTTTGATTGTTATTGAATGGAGGGAATATGTCATTAGCAATATTTAGGAAAACCAGTACAGAAAGTACAATAACAAGACAGTAATAAAATGTTAAATGTAATAGAAATTTTTACCAAACTGAAAAATATATAAACTTTTTATTCTTGGTTTTGCTGTCCTGTCCGGCACTGCCGCAATCAGAATTCTTGTCTGAAGGCCAAGAAAGGTCGACTTCATAGTCATAGTTTATTAGATTTTTATCAGAACGCACAGGACCGAACAGAATAAGGAAAGAGAAGTTGGGGAGAGAACAGAAGGAGAGGGAGAGAAAAATAGAGAAGAGGGATAAAGAAAGAAATAAAAGACTGAAAATCTGCTTCAACACCTGCTTAAAAAAACAAAAAACAAAACGAAAACAACACAGCAAGGAAACCATAGCAACAACCAACACAACCACGAGTAACAGTAAATAATAAATATTAAATGTTACTGAGCAGCACATGGTATTAATGATGCATGATATGTTTCGAGGCAGCAGCTGACCAAGATAGTGAGTGTCTGTGAGTACTTGTTTGCAAACCTGTGTGTGTGAGTGCGCTTGTATTCATAAGGTTTCTCCATGTAAGTGTTTGATAGTGGGTGTAGGGAGCCACAGCCCTGCCCCCCAGGACATGAAGCAGGCATGGAGGAGACCCGGGTCCCTGACATCTACAGGCCCCCTCAGAGCACGAAATCCCAAGGAGGACCACCGCAGGGGCGATCACGCCACCCACCTGGAAAAGGAGGAGAGCTCCGGACGATGGTCACCCAGAAGCCACGGTGGGCAGCAGTGACGACGAGCCTGCAGGCTCCACAAGCAGCCGGCTAAGCCAGAGCAGACTGAGCCCTGGACCCAGAGACCCGAGAGCCCCCACACCCTGCAAGGGGCCCGATAGAGCCAGGGGGGCCAGGCCCCGCCAAGCAGCAGAGCCAGAGTGAGCCAGTGCACACCCGAGCACACAGCCCTGGACAACGAGAACTTTTTTCAAAACTCTAGTTTTTATTTTTATTTTAGTTACATAAGATGCTTTTCTGCATTTAGTTTTAATTTGAAGTATTTTTTAGTTGGGATGCAAAACATAAGACTCCAAACAGACCTGCTGGAAACCTTCGTACATAGATTTTGAACTTTTAGCTGCATTGTCATAAATTTTGCAGCTTTTCCTACTGATAAAGACTCCTCCCGCATTACCATTTATACTACACCAAAGTAGTCAAGTAATAGATAAAACAATGAAATTGTCACAGATTAGTAGGCAGAGGACTCACTCGCAGGACTCTGAAGTTTAGAGAGAGGGTGAGGGTTTATTTGAAATGTGACACCAAGTGAGAATATATACATATATACAGTGGAACAGATAACACGGGGCTCCAGGGAGTAGGGCGGGGTCCGAAGGGAAGGTCCAAGACGGGGGTACACACACGCTCTTCTTCCACTCGATCCGTAACTCAAAAATGTCCACACTAAGAAGCTCACGCTCACTCACACACATCCACAGAAATCCAGACGGCAGGGAAGACGGGCAGGGAGTCTAGAAGGCCTGTACACAGAGGAAAAAACAAAGTCAGGAGGAAACTCTAGGGGATCAAAGGAACATTTTTCATAGGTTACACTACACTGACACTTGGTAATGTGACGATCCAGCGAGGAAGCAGCCTCTCTTGCCATCTTAAGTAGTCTGCCAGGATCAGTGTGAATGAGCCACAGGTGTGTGTTCAGGGTGGGTTCAGAGGCGGGGAACCAAGGTCCAGTTCCGCCCTGGTGGGAGAGGTTAAGACAAACAATACACACACCACGACCTCTCCAGATCTTGAGAACCATGACAGAAATGACATAAAAGTTCCTGTTTTCCACTATCAACTAAAATCTCTGTTTTTATTATGCTGTGTCTACAGTTAAAAATATTTCTGTGAATTAAAAAAAACTTGTTTTAATGTTTTATAAATACAGAACCATCTGGGCAATGAGCCACTGTTGAAACTGCATTTCTAGTTCTCATATTAGGTCAAGTAAGGGATTAAATGAGTAGTTAAACTTCTTTACAATAATGCTTAAGAGCAAAGTAGTGTGTATATGGCCGATAACATAAAATAAGTTTGACATCTCTGGTTAACTACAATAACGTTCCTCTACTCTGAAGGATCCACCACTGACAAACTTCCGTTGTTGCCTTTTGAAAGTTGTACTCTGAAAGTTTACAGGCCGGATGTTCTTTAATAACGTACCTGTTGGCTCCGCCCCCTTGCTACCTGTCAGCACAGGTATTGCGGTTCTTGGGAAGCAGCAACAGCAGCAGCGGAATCAGCAGCGGTGGCGCACTGAGGGGGAAGTTATTTTTAAATCTTTGGGCCATGGCGGAGTCTCAGCTGGTGTGCATGGATGATGAGCACGTTAACGAGAAGGTCCCGGAGTCCAAGCCAGAGTTTTACTACAGTGAGGAGCAGCGTGCGGCCCTGGAGCAGCTGCTGAGGAATGGGGACGGAGCCTTCAAGATGCGCCTCCAGGAGGACAACACCAAAGACTTCCTATGCGCCCGGGAGGTCAAAGTTATCCGCAAAACTTTCCACGAGTACGACACAGACAGCGACTCCGAGTCCGGGGAGCACGACAAGTCCAAGGGCTCCTCCAGCGCGGACTCCGGGGTCCACTCCACCTACTGGCCCCAGATGTCCGACACAGAGGTCCCGACTCTGGACATCGGTTGGCCCGGCAGCAGCGGCGTCTACAAGGGGGTGACCCGGGTGTCCGTGTACACCCACCCCCCCAAAGAGCAGGGACCGCACATCAAGGCGGTGGTGAGGAGGCTCATCCAGGAGTCACACAAGGTAACAGAAAAGAAGAGAAACCCTGCATATCCACCCTGTTTACAGCATCTAAACCAAACTCAAATTTACGCACAAGTGTTTTAAAGTTTTTCTTTAATTATTCACATTTTTCTATAATAACCCACCAAATTTGGGACACCCTGACTTATAGGAACTTCAGTCCTTTTATTTGTTAACCTGAAGCGATAAAAACAGTCAGGGCTGCAGGTGAGTGTTCGCTTAGTCTGTGATGTAGTGCTTATGAAGCCAGAAAACAGTGAGAAGTATTCAGTTTTGTCCTGATTTAACTTCAAATCCACAGAGATTCAAATTCTACAGGCATGAAATAGTGAAACTTTAAATAAGAAGAAACCTCTGAGCTTTCCTGCCGAGCACTTTGCTTCTTACATGACTTGCCTCTAAAAGTGCTGATACAAAAATGTGACTGCATGCATCAAACAATAAAACAGGTGGAATAAAACACCTGCAGATTCAGATTTAGGAAAGTTTACGAGTCAGCTCCTGCACCTAAACCAAACAAAGGAAACTCCTTTCTTATATATGGAGCAATTAAAGGAGAAGTCCCTGACCTACTTCTAACAAAGAAGGAGAATAACGCTGTAATACTAACAGCGATTGGCTGCAGACGCTCACCTGACCACGAAAGTGACAAAGAACCCCCCCCCCCCCCTTACAGTCAGTCCTCATGTTTCCTGTCTTGCCGAATTCATCATCATAAATGTCAGTTTGAGTTAAAGCTTCAGCTTTTTAGGATTTATTTTGAGTGCAAAGGACAGGTAGAGTGACAGGGACGGCCTGTTAAAAACAAAGTAATATCAATAATATCAAAAGTTTTGATAATTGATCTTTTTAGGGTAAAAAATACTTTTAAACAATTTAAAATGTCCATATAAAAAAGGGGTTCGCTGCCTGAATTGTTCCAAGAATAATTTTTGGACTGAGTTTGTTTTCACCCCGCTGAGTCGTGTAGCACTTCCTTCCTCCAGATTCATCCTGTCACGCAGTAATTGGATGATTAATTTGATAATGAGAGTAAGTTTTCTCACTTTTAATATATAAGAGTTATGGAAAAACAAAACAAAACAAAACAGGAGAATATTCACTATTAACAATAATAATCTTTAGTTTCAGGCCTGCTTGAATAAAGATTATTCAAAGATTTCTTCAATAATTCAATCTGTACCTTAGTCGTCCATACTGTCATGTATGCATATAACTCACATTGTGGCATATATATGTACACTTTGTACATGTACATACATTTTGCAGGTTTACATCTTGATAACTGCACCGTCTTAACAGTTTAATGAGTCGCCACAGAGCAGAAGCTGCAGGCGGGTTTCAAGTTTTTCACATTTGTCGTAACTCAAAGAGCTTTTTGTCATTTTTCAGCTGTAAGTCAAAGTGAAAATAAAAGATACACATCTGACTTTTTACCTGGAATTTCCATCGTCACGGCGCAGCGCTCTACTCCAGTGCTCCGAGTTTCAGCTTGCAGCGTAAAAGGGAATGATTGATTTATTCAGGGTTTCTTTGGGAACGTCATAGTGGGAAAAGCTGCTGCTGTTTTCTTTTCAAACAGAAACTCAGTTGGGTTTATTTCTTCATATATTCCCTCTGATATTCTCTGATACTTCTCGTGGGATATCTGTACTTTTACATAAAGTAGTTGTACTTTTGAGGTGTCTTGTGGCCTTCAAGTATAGGACTTAAATTGGTTTATTTCAGACAGAGGATGAGCTGAAGGGATGTACTGAGGTCTAGCATAAGATAAAAACGGATCATTTTGACCTGTGCTACTTAATTAGTGACCAGTAATAAAAACATCGAACTGGAAATGTTGTGTAGTATGTCACTTTTAAATACTTTTTAATAAACCGAGAGGCTAATAAGAAGAAAAGGTTCTGGAGGCCCGAGTAAGTCCACTGCTGTGTTTGAGGTTATTTTAATGAGTGGTTCTCAGATTTTGGCTAAAGGTTGTTCTGTTGTCAATGTTGCCCTGAAAGAGACGTCGTTGTGTTTCTATCTCGTTGGGTCCCTGCAGACAGGGTGGTTATGACTAAAACATGATCACCTGATCACCCATCGCTGTCTTTATGAAGAGAACTACTGACATTAATGCACTCCCGAGGTGCTCCAAGGTTTTTCCTGGCTTTATCTGGTGTTTAGGTTCCTATTCCACATGTCGATGAGATTCTTTTGAGTTTTCTCTCGTGAGTTATCAGAAAACAGATCAAACAATCGGGGTACCAGGGGTTGATTTATTAAAGTTTTCTGTTAAAAATGTAATTCATCCCATGATACTAATGCTAAAAGCTGATTATGGGAAACATAAAAAATTCAAATTCAAATTCAAATTTTATTTGTCACACACACACAACCATACACAGTATGACATGGGGGTGAAATGCTTGTAGCTGTACAATGCCCGACCATTAAATGACAGAAGAAAAGTTTTACAATATTTACAATTTACTACAAAAATTTACAAATTAACTTAGGAATTTACAGTAAAGAATGTGCAAATAGCAGAAGAGATTATAAAGATAAGGATTATAAATTATAGGAATTATAGAATTATAGGAAATGTGTGGTGGTGCGTGTGGTGACGTGTGTGAGAGTCCAGTCTTATAGTGACGTGTTTGGGAGAGTCCAGTCCTACACCTGGTTCAGGCCCCGAATAGCCTGGGGGAAGAAGCTCCTCTTCATTCTCTCTGTTTTGGCCTTAAGGGAGCGGAAGCGCTTCCCAGACCTCAACAGTGAGAAGAGTCCATTGTTGGGATGGGAGAGGTCCATCATAATCTTCCTAGCTTTGGACTTGCACCGCTTGGTGTAGATGGACAGCAGGTCAGGGAGCTCTGATTGAATGATGCGTTCTGCCGAGCGCACCACCCTTTGCAGATCTCGTCTGTCCTGCTTGGTGCTGTTCCCAAACCAGGTGCAGATGTTTGACGTCAGGACGCTCTCGATGGTGCAGGAGTAGAAGTTCTTGAGCACCTTCAGTGGCAGATGGAAGTCTCTAAGTCTTCTGAGGAAGAAGAGACGCTGACGGGCTTTCTTAACCAGGGTGTTGATGTGACAGGACCATGACAGGTCCTGAGTGATGTGGACACCCAGGTATCGGAAACTGTCCACTCTCTCCACTGGCGTGCCACTGATGATGAGGGGTTTGTAATTCCTCGCCTGCTTTGTAGTGAAGTCCACGATCGGCTCCTTAGTCTTGCTGATGTTTAGGAGGAGGTTATTCTCCTGGCACCAGGTCTCCAGGTTCCTAATCTCCTCCAGGTAGGCCGTCTCGATGTTGTCGGAGATCAGGCCCACAACAGCAGTGTCGTCAGCAAACTTGACAATGGAGGTGGATAAATAAGATAAAGATAAATAAATAATAATTAAAGATAAAATAAATATTTTTGGAACATTGTGATGCAGTTGGTGTTTCTAAAATTGATTTAGTTGGAAGTTTTAACAGAGATTAAATGTTTTTTTCAGCCTTGAAAATCTCATTGATTGAAGTTATGAAGGTTCAAAAATGCTCAAATGGAAAAACTAATGAGAACTGTAAAAGTGGCAAAATTCCGCCTACTTCTGTGAGAGGCTGTAACACTGACAAATTCCATATTCTGAAGGCCGCACTTTTTTAATGGTTTCATTAAGTTACTGAAGTTAAGGAATCGGACGGAAACTTTTCTCAGATCTGTTTGATTTTAACCAGCACACTCACTGCGCCAGTGTATCCTCACGTCCTTTTTCTCAAAATGTAATGACCAGCAAACTGCACACAGCGTGTTTGAGGGGCATCTGCAAGTTGTAGCGCTGCAGTAGCGTTGTTGTAACGCTTGTTCAGAGAATTTTCTAGTAAGGTAGAAGGAGGTGAGGGTTAACGAAGCCAGCGTGGGTAAATAAAATGATAAAAGCTAAATGAATGGGAGAGTCCTGTGCAAGTTTTAACAAGCTGAGTCATTAAAACGCAGAAGGGAAAAGCTGAGCGGCTGAGTGGCAGCCTCCCCCAAGATCCTGCAGACCAGGTTAAGGTTGGCATTTAACAAGCTGCTCTTTTTAAAAAAAAAAAAAAACTTTTCTCCTCGCCCACTTGGAGTTTTGCACGGCTCCGTCTGATTGGCTCAAATCCCAGGTGCGAAAATCATAGCTAATGAGGAGAATCGCTCACTTGCGATTGGTTTTGACAGGCAGCACCAGAGGCTGTATTTGCTGGGTGGAAAGACGAATAAAGATGTGCAGAACTCATCATATTTGAATAGTTAATAATCCACTTTATTATCCATCTACAGCAGTCTGCTCAGCGCCGTGTCAGCTTAATGAATCAGGCACAGATTGCTCCCCTTCAGGTAAAATAACTCATCCCCTCCTAAAAGCCTGACAGATACTTGAAAGAGTCCTTGTGCAGTTTAAGTGGTGCACGCACGCACACGTTAATCCTGGATGCATAACATTACTCTACAGGAGATCATTATCACAATCCAAGAGAAGAGCTGAGATGTACATATGAAAGAGCCGAGGTGACAGTTACCGGTCGAACTGCATTCAAGAGAAAAAGCAGAAAATGTCGCCTGAAAGGGAAAGAAAACAACGAGTTCTTCGATTCAGGTGATGTCATGCGTATTTTCATGCACATGAAGAAGGTGCTCTTCACCAGAATCCCATCAGGAGAAGTCATTTACACAAGGTGTTGTCCATTCACGTCACAGGGCTCAAGTGTTTGATCTAATTTGCCACAGTGGAAGGTTTTCCATTATATCACACGTGATGATAGATACCAGAGAAAACAAGCTGAAGCCCAGCCATGAACAAAGACTGGCAGCAGCACTCGCCAACAAACACACAGAGCTCTCCAGGTGTTTCCAGGTCGTTAAAAGTAACAATAAAAATATTACATTGATCTTTGCTCATGTCTAAAGTGTCACTTCAGCTACTAAATAAACTGTGTGTAAATTCTTTTTTTTAGATGTCTGTACATGATAAAACATGAACATGGCTTTCGGGGCTGAAAAACTGATGCTAAATCGGATCAGAGTGACTGTGAGGTGTGTTTTTTAACTGTGGGCATTTGAAAAGATCTCGCTTAAATATAAATATGTCAGCTGTGGACATCACTTTATCCCAGTTCTCAATTCAATTCAATTTCTTTATTGTCCCACAAGTGGAAATTAGTTTAGCAGCAGGATAAAAATAAACAGAACAATAATATAAAATAATAATGACAATAATAGTAATAGAAAGTCCAAGGACGTTTATTTGCCGGGACGCCTACTAGGAGTAACTGTTGGAGCTATGAACTGTTTCTGTTGTATTTCAGGCTTCTTACAGAACAAAATAACTGTTTGCATCAGAAGTTAGTGAGGCTGGTCTCTGCTTATGCAGCTACACCTGAAAAAAAAAAACCCTGGAAACTGTTCTAATGGTTGTTAAACCACTTCTCTATGGGGGGAACTGTTGTGTTTTTCCTTATTTCCTGTAATATACACAGGTACTATGCTCCAGGTGGACCCTGAGTGCCAAGGCCTCTAAACACTGTTTCAGTTGTTCTTACTGATGATGGTTGTGTGTTACAGAGAAGTCCCACCCACCTGCTGTTCAAACCTTATGTTTATGAGCACCAGCCAATCAAGACAAAGTTTGCTTAATGGAGGAGGGGCTAAACCGGAAACAGTTTATGTCAGGCAGAGGGGCAACTCGGGGTCTGCACCAAAGGCTGGTATAAGACAAATAAGAGTTATTTTGAACTGTGAGTCATGTAAATACTTCTCTGCTGCTGACAGGTGCCTTTAATTAATTTTTAAAGCCCTCATTGAAAGCACAATGCTATTGGCAAATCTCTGTACCCACCTAAAAGGAGTGGTTGATTTAAAAACTCAAATTTCACAACAGCGCCATCGTAAACCTGCTGTTTGTGGACAAACAGCCCAAACCTCTTTTAGGTGAACTTGTAAACCACTACAACTGAAGTGGATCTAATCTGCTCACTTCCAGCTCCATATTTTTACTCTTGGAGTCTAAAAGAGTAGCTTTACATAAGTCACGTTTCAAAATAATCCTTCTTTCTCTTGTGCTTGGCCTCGTTTCACCCTCTGTTGAAAATGAACTTCTACATACACTTATTTTATTACTTTAAAATAAGTGTATGTTATCAGGTTTATCAGCCAGAGCTCGTGGAAGGTCAATGTAATAAAACAGTCTTGGCAGGTGGAATAACCGTTAGCCATACCAAATGGGCGTGTATGAAAATAACGCTTCAATTTCCAGAAAACCTTGAAATAGTTCAGATTAAGCATTTTCTGGATAGATGTTTTTTCCAACATAAAATGCATCGTAAGCAGTTTGGATGAGAATTTGATGACGGGAGCTTCACTGAGTCATGCCTGGTTTACTGTGTTATTCAAACTCGTGTCTTCCTGGAGAACTAGTTTCAGTTTGCTGGATGAGTCCCAAACAAACTGTAATAAGGAAATGGGGAAAAAAAGAGTCACATGGTCTTTTGAAACTGCTCTTAAGGGTACAAAAACCAGGAGAGGCTATAAAACATCTCAGTACAAACAGCAGTCTTATTGGTCTAATAAATCCAGTACATAATTAAACTGTATGCTGTAAAGTGTTATAAATGCATCTGTTAGAGATGTAGCTGCTGATTTCTTGCTCAGATTAGCGGTGCTGTGAGTCGTAGCCGTTGCTGGCATTTGTCCAAACTGTCTTTGCTAAAACTTTTAATCGCCTAGAAAAACAAGTTATGCAGAAGTGTGAACTGCTGCCGTGGTGGAAGGTTGCGTGTTTAAACTTCATATCACAAGACTAATGACAGGTTAGCGCCCTGGTGCCTTTGTTCGGACTGGCAGTGGGAGTGGTGGAAACATTCAGATGTTGTTTTAATGTTTAAATGGTGCATCCCGCAGCCGGATTTAAAAGTAAATACACAGGAATCGTGACTTTTCCCCATCAGGCTGGTCTGAGGTGTTTTACAGGAAAAAAACAGAAGTGGTTTCAGCTTTTATTTCCTTACTGAATTACCTGTGCACTTGCCATTCACTTTATTAGATTCAAGAAGGTGCTGGAAACATGGGTTTTGGTCCATGGTGAGATCACGAGAAGCATCATAGAGTTAGTGCAGATTTGTCTGCTGCACGCCCATGATATGAATCTCCCGTTCCACCACGTGCCGAAGCTGCTCTACTCTGGTGACTGTGGAGGGCAGTGAATTCACTGTCATGTTCAAGAAACCAGTCTGAGATGATTTGGTGCTTTGTGTCATATGAAGATGGGTACACTGTGGTCATAAAGGGATGGACACGGTCAGCAATAAAACTGAGTGCTGAACAGTTACTAAGACAGTCAAGAAAATATCTCCCACACCATGACATCACCGTCAGCACCCTAAATGCTGGTACAAGGCAGGATGGATAAGTGCTTTCATGTCATTAAAGCCAAATTGTGACCCTACCCTCTGAATGCCACAGCATAAATGTAGTTTGTTGCCCAAGACACTTTAAATTTGTGTGATGAAGTGATCAATGAGGACATAAAGTTTAGACTTGGTGTATCCGTGGATGCTTCCTCTGTAACTTCAGGGTTCAGAACTCAGACTTATATCTAAATCATAGGTATGCTGCAACCACACACTTGTGCTGTAACCTGACGTGCATCTTTCTAGAGAGGAAAATACTCGTTGCATTGTTGCAGTGAGTGCAGTCATTTCCTTCAACTCATTTCTGGTTACTCCTTCTTGTGCTGCTATTTTTCAAACTGACTGGAAGGGAACTGAGCAGCTCGGATAGAGAAACTCAACCACCAACGGGTATTTTAGCATCGCAAGCATAATGTGCACAAGTATAAATGCTGGCAATGGTTTCGGCCTGTTGCACAGCCTACAGCCTAGATTCTGTGTAGATTTAAAGCCAAATATAAATTAGCTCGGTCATGCTGTGACCGCAATGATACTATTAAATCCAGAGGCTTAGCTGAGCTTATCTTCAGTCATAGTGAAAAATAAATGTGTCATATCACACATTCTAATATATCTGCTGATTGACTGATACATAAATGAAGAAACAATGAAAATGACTGATTTGTTTTGTCTGTTAAAGTTGGTAACAAGGTGTCTTCTATAAGGATCCCTCCTTTCTAATCATTCATTATTGCTGACTTCGCCTTTATGTGTGTGTCTGGTATGAAATTCTTTTGTCTGTTTAACAAACAAAAATGAAACTTACATTTCTGTTCCCATGACTAAAGGCACAAAAAGATGGGTTTTGGTTTTTTTACTTAGTCCCAACGTCTTTCGGGTTTTATTTCATATATTTTCTGTTATTATGTACACGACTGCGGTGACATAACCGTGACGTCTGCTCTTTATTGATCTGTCAGTTAGAGTGGGTGTAAGTGTGTATAGATAGACTGCATTTTTACATGACTCATTTCATGAGTTTACATTTTTTAAATATCTTTAAAGTTCACACCAAGGCTACCAAATTAATTTCAGATGTGTGGGATGAAAAAGCAAAAGTAAAAGAGAAATAGTTTTGCTGATGGGGCTGGACCTGGAGTTGAACTGCCAACCTGACTGCTCACAACCATCCTCATAGCCTCTGTAGCTCCATGCAAAATGTACTTAAGTTTAACAGTAAGCAAATGAACTGGTATAAATGGAAGTCAGGACCACCTTATGAACTGTTAAACAACTTTAAACTAGCTTTGAAATAAACATTTCAACCAGCTTGCGGTGAGCACACATGGTGCGAACATTAGGGGATGCCCTCAGTCACATGCTATCTGCTTTAAATGGCACTAAAACTTTGAGAGCCTCAATCCAATGAGTCTCAATATTTTGTGAATTATTTATTATATTTGAATAATATTCACATACTTGTGTATTGTGTATGCTTGCTGTTAAAGTCTTCTTCTTTTGTTCAGCAATTGTTGTTTCCAAATTAAAAAAAAAATATGACTGCTCAAATAACTGAAAAAGAGCACAAGTGTTAATGGATATGCACGAGTAACGTGAGATGGCTCCTCTCTCGTCTGTTTCTCGCAGGTAGTGGCCATCGTCATGGACCTCCTCACGGACCTGCAGATTCTCCAGGACCTGCTGGATGCTTCGTCACGGCGTGGCGTGGCAGTTTACGTTGTGCTGGAGGCCAGGGGAGTGCCCCACTTTCTGGATATGTGCTCTCGGCTGCAGATTAACGCGATGCATCTGCGGGTGAGCAAACAGAGCGCTGCAGAGAGAGGAGGTTCTCTAACACAGTAAACAAAGAGGAAATGAACATGGGAAAACAGCTCAGTAGGTCACTGCTGAGTCCTGGAACAATGCCGATGACGGCTGGAATTATCCCAGATTAAAACTTATTCTGAATCATAGGCCAGGCTTTCTGGGAAATCGCTGACAAGTTAATTACCTCAAAGGTTTGATCTAGTTAAAACATGAACCAGGAAAACTTGGCAATACACTTACCGAACCAACTACAAAAACCTTACATTTTCCCACTTAACCCTAAGGGTAGTTTTATGTTTGATTTCTCATAACTGCCTTTGCAGCAGTGCATTGGAAGTTACAGGAATTTCGTTTGTGAAACCTGCCAATTTACTGCTCAGAAAAGTATCCAGCATTGAATGGATGGAGTAGTTTTTAATGGGACTTTTAAAGAATTGATACAGCTTAACATAAAACATAAACAGTAGACGGTTAGCTAAAATTTTGAGTAAATGGTTGAAATAGTTTTTAAAAAGGGATAAAATTAACAAATTAAATAGTTAAGTCAGCAAAATAGTCAATGATTAAGGATGAAAAAACGCATTTTATATAAGTAACTGAAATAGATTGCAAAGATTTGCACGAACTGTTACACTAGTTAGCTAAAAGTAGCGGATGTAGCGGTTAGCTAAAATTTTAAGTAAATGATTGAAATAGGTTAAAAATAGGATTAAAGTAACTGATTAAATTGTTCAGTCATAAAAAAAGTCAAAGATTGAGGCTGAAAAAGTATTATCTAAGTAACTAAAACAGATCATTAAAGGTTTCGCAAGAACCGTTTAACTAGTTAGCTAAAAGTAGCAGACGTAGTGGTTAGGAAACTGATAAACAGCAGGAAATCAATAAAATGTGAGGAAATGGACTTGTTGGAGCACTTGTGTGAAAGTATGTGTGAAAATAAAAAGAAGTATTTTCCTTCCAGTGTAAAACAGGGAGGGTCAAATTAATAATTTTTGAGGAATTACTGGAAAATCGACTGCTGAGCAGACGCTAGCACGAGCTAACATGTAATTGCTGCTTCTTGTGGTGCAGAACCTGAGAAGTGACATTAGGTGCTGATTTAGATTAAGCGCAAATAGTGAGTCATCTGTCATCCTATCTTCACCGTGTCATAATACCCAGTCTTATCTGTTGTATACAGAGTTTTTCAGCTCCAGTCTGGTTTAACCGGAGTGGTGGAATGGCTGGCCATTGTGGTATCAGTTTATAAGGCTGTGAAAGACCCTTTCAGAGTGCCGGGCTCTGTTACTGTTACTAGTGACAAGGGAACATTCATAGATCCTGAGAACAGATCCAAGGACAGTAACTTGACGCTCTCACCCCACGCCAGGGTTGACACCACAGGAGAGCCTCCTCCCAGTTTGTCTACTCAGCATTTACGTCCTTTTCTTTTCCTGCTTCCCTCTAAGTAAACAGAGGTGGCTGAAGTGTTTGGGTTTTAGCCTTTACTTATTATGAAAGCTGACTTTATGTTTCTGGGTGTGCCTGCAGAAATTTGACTTGGCATCTCTGTAAATCAGCCAGTCATCCTTGAAAAAGCCACGGATGCCCGATAGCTGGGGTCCGTTTACTCAGGCTTACCTGTGTGACATTTTTGACACAGGTAAGCCAGTGTGTAATCCAACAGGTGTTTCTTTTACAGAATCTACGTGTGCGGATGCTAAAAGGTGCAGGGCTGGCCCTGTCCTTTGGAAAACTGCCAGGCTCCCTGTGCTCCAAATACATGCTGGTGGATGGAGAGAAGGTCATGTTTGGGTCTTACAGGTAAATATCAAACCAGTGTTTCTTTTTGTGGTCAGGTGCATTCAAAGGAAGCAGAAAAGGTTGATAAAGCAACCTGTTTCAATTTATTATTTTATGTAAGATTTTATAGCACCCAGAAGAAGAAAAATGTAAATAAAAACAGAATACAATAAGTTGCAAGTCCCATAAACACATTTTATTCATAACACAACACAGAAAACTGAGACATTTCATGAAAAATATGCACTTATTTTGAATTCAGTGGCAGCAAAATGTCTCAAAAGGTCATGGAGCAACAAAAGGCTGGACAAGTGGTACTTAGAAAATAGCTGGAGGAATGTTTTGCAAGTATTTGTGTTAATTGGGAGCAGGTCAATAACATGATTGGGTCTAAAAACATCTTAGAGAAGATGTTTGAGGTAAAAATGGGCAGAGGTTCACTAATTTTCATTAAACTGCATCTGCAAATTGTGTAAAATTGAGAAAACCTATGTCTCGTCATCTAGAGTACACAATCTTCCAAAGATTCAGAGAATATGGAGAAATCTCTGTGTGCAAGTGACAAGGCTGAAAATCAGCACTGCATTAAAAGCTTTCAGAAATCACTGTCTGTGAACACAATTAACTGTGCCATCCACAAATGGAGGTTAAAGCTCCATCATGCAAAGACGTCCTGTCTTCTCTGTCTTTATCTTCATATCTCATGCCTTTGTGCCTATTGAACTGGCAGCTTGCACATCTGGAAAATCTACCGGCACACCTACATTTGCTACTGAAAGGTGCATATAGTCTACAGATCAACATATGCTCCGATCCAGACAATGCTTTTTCAGCTAAACTGCAGAGTTTCTATTAGAATAGCACAGAATAGATGCAGTATGTGAACTGACCAGCCAGCAGTCCGGGAGCACCATGAAACTAAAAATACGACAAAGAAGACAGAGGACTGTTGAACAGCTCGAGTCCTATATCAGACCAGAATGGGAGAACATTTCTCTTCTACAAGTCCAGCAGCTGCTCTCCTCAGTTGTTTACAGAGTGTTGTTAAAAGCAGAGAGGACGCTACACAGTGGGAAACACGGCCCTGTCCCAACTCTTTTGAGACACGTTGCTGCCATCAAATTCAATATGAGCCAAGATTTTTCTTTAAATGGTTTAAATATTTGATACTTTCTGTGTTTTATTTTGAATAAAATATAGGATTATGAGATTGCATTCTGTTGTTATTTACTATTTACACAGCGTCCCAACTTTTTAGGAACTGTGGTTGTACAAAAATTAAATTATACTATATACAGCAAGGTGTTTGTTTTCTGATGTCTCTATATGCTGTAAGGAATGGGATGAATTTAAATATTCACACTAACAGATAAATCATGTAATTAAGGTATGCTCTCGTTGGGAAATGGAAAATCCTTCAAAATAAAAGTCCAGCTTAGCGTGCCGAGTCCAGTTGTATCTTGTTTTTGGTCAAAACTTTGAACCGCTTGACCTCCTATATTCGACTCCATGTTACGGTGACATGTTCAGAGTCACAATTGAGACTCATTTGGACAGTTTCACTTTTACACATAATACAGTGTCCCTCTGACACAGTTTCACTCCAAAGCAGATTAACTGATCCTGATATGGTTATTAAATAACCATTATTTGTGCTTCATTTGATTGACTATTTGTATCTTTTGTGTAAACCCAACATAATGAGAGCAGCTTGTTTGTGACTGTTAGGTGTGAGACATTTTCTCTAAAAGCAGCCGTCACAAAAGGAACTCCATTAAACCTCCAAATAACTCCTTACACACTCTGAAGCTTATTAATCTTGTAAAATGACTAAAGTGCTTTTTAAACACACTCTCTTCTTATCTGCTGTTGGTTCAGTGTGGGAAAAGATAAATGTATTGTTGTAGGTCCGCTTTTTGGTAAATGTCGTTGGTGACCGAGCCGGACGTTTATGACCTGGGAGATTATTATAAGGGAATCGTACCGCTTTCTCCTGAGTGCTTTAAAATGATTAAGTAGTTTCAGAGAAACCATTAAAACAATAAAAAAACTTACACTAGGTGAAAGTATGACATTTAAATGAAATCCTACACCAGGCAGTGATGCGGGTGAATTAATTATCCAGCTTTTAAAGATTTCTACAGTTGATTAAGTTTATTTTTTTTGTTTTATTTTTTGGTTGCAATATCCACAAATTAAAGGCATTTAGCCTCTGTCTGTACTCAATGTACCTCTCTTATCTTCCTCACTCATTTTTAATTGTAGTAATACATTGCTTTGTTTTATTCTGTTCCTTTCTATTCTGCAACCTTTTTCCAGTATTGCAAATGGTACCGCTGCCAGATCCACACAAAAAAGGGCTTTCTCTCCTTATCCTTCACATTAAAAGCCCTTGGCATATACAGTGCATGACTGCTGTAGTAAGCTGAAGCATTTTACAGCACATTCTGGGATCAAAATAAAACCTTATTTATTAGTTTAATAGTTCAATTAAGTTTTTTTCATACAGTGTCAAATCACAACAACATTAAACCAAGTAAATGAACGATTAAAGATTTGAAACAAACAAACAAATAGATAAATTTTATCGCTGCTGAGGATAAAAAGAATTCTGCAGAGGTGAACATATGTAACCCAGAAGGGGGGAGATCATATAACAATCAGTGCACGTCTAAATACAGTTAACGGCATAAAAAACATCGAGCCTACGTTTCCGTATAGCAGTCATATCAGTATGAACAGTGAATATAAATGTCAGGTATCAATATAAACAGTAATTTTAATGCAAATCTACAAAGAAAAAGATTCCTTTTAACCTGCAGCAATGACAGGAAGTACACGCATTTTTGCACGTGTTGAATAAATCAAGTTTCTGGTGCAGATTGGGCTATGACAAAAGCTAACATTTATCTTTTTAAAAATCTAAATCCAGGACATTAAATCGAATGTTAGTGATGGCCGCACTGGGAAATGGAGATCACATTAAGAGCCAGACACATGCAGTGCACTGATATGCTTTAAATGAACTGAAACATAAAAATCTATTGTTGTTGCACATCCCAGAAAGACTTCTTAGATACAGTTTAGTCTACATAAAGGCAAAATAATGTCATTTGTTCAGTTTTAGATGTTGTGTTGCCATAACTACATACATGCTGATAAAACAGCTGCAACCATTAGTGCAAAGTTCAGAATTGCAAAAGAGCTCGATTTCACCTCTGAGCTCCGAGTTTGACAGGATCCACACAGCTGTATTCTCGTTGTTAAATCGCTGTTCTGAAAGCTGCAAACAAACAAAATGAGTCTGAATGCACGTCATCTGACCACATCAGTGATGAGGCGAATCTTCCTTCACTGACTAAAGTCAAAACTGGAGGGACCGATTTGTGGCAGGTGAAATGAGCACAGTCATGTCCTGACTCATGCGTGATGCCTCATTATGAATGCAAGTTTAAATAGAAAAGTTACAGGCTGCAGCTATGTGGTCAACACCGAGGGCTCAAAAGTGATTCTACAGAGGCAGCCGTATTGAGTCGGCATTTTTATACATCTTTAATTTTCACCAAATTTAATGCATGCATCTCAAACAATGTAGCGCCACCAAAGGGTCAAAGTTGGCGCTGTGTTCATGGAGGAACCATGTGCAAGGTTTGCCTCAACAAGTTCCCATCGATCGTCTTATAACCTGACTTTGTGCTGCCACTATCCACCAATTTTGCAGTCTCACAAAATATGGCACCAACGGTAAGATCTAAAGTGTATCTAGTGTTTGTTGGATAACTGCATCCATAGCTTGAGGCATCAGTTTACAGCTCCATGAGATGCCTTGTTGTGGAGATGTGGCCCTGTTGCTATAAAAAAAAAAGTAACTTAATTTGCATGAAATTTGTTCTGTGGTCTCATTTGGTGATGCTGATGTTAGCCTTAAAAAACTAATCAGTGAAAAGAAGTGTGAAAACTTACGGCCGACACATGGAAACACCCCTGACATAACCGCCATATTGGATTTCATCAAATGGTCACAAATTTCTTCCAGTCTTAACCAAAATTTACACAGTTTACATTTTTACATCTGAAAGACCCGAAAATGGTGATGTAGCTGTTACAAAGGAAGCAAGGACATGGGATAGGTCATACTGAAGCACTGTGAGGCAACTGTTGTTGTGATTTGGAGCTATTTAAATAAAATTGAATTGAAGTGAATCTCAGCAGCTTGTGATGAATGGTTACTGAACCTGCTGACTAGACTTGGAAGCACTTCTTGTTGCCCTAAAAAGCCCAGTTTGACCTCTGAGTTTGTTGGATTTAGCCAAAACCTGCTAAATAGGAGAGTGTGTGTATATGTATATATTCTTTAAATGGCCTTAAATAATAAAATTCAAGCAGTTGTGTCTCCCGGTGTTTTATCTCATATTTTTTGTCCACTTTAAATCACCGCTTTGGTTTACGCTCCTGTTTTTTTTCTGCAGCTTCACTTGGAGTTCGTCCCGGCTGGACAGGAACATGATCACGGTGATGTCGGGACACACTGTGGACTTCTTTGATAACGACTTCCGAGAGCTGTACGCAGTGTCTGAGCAGGTGGACCTGTACAGAGAGTTCAACATCACTAAGCCGCCTCTTCCTACACCAGTCATGAAGCCAAAGATGCAGCACATCCGGCCTCTGCCCGTCACTACATCTCGCTTTCAGGTATCGGTTGGGGACTCCAGGCAGATTGACCTGAAAGTTCCTGCGCATAAGTACCACAATCCCAAGTACTCGCTGGTTTTCGGGAACAGTTTGGGTCTGACGGGTTCGCTACAGGACTTGTCGACTCAGAGGGACTCGCTAGTAGGTGGGTTGAACCAGAGGAACGGTCTGCAGAACGGCTTTCTCAATGCAAACAAGGAAAAGTTGGACCGAGCCTCCCCACAGAGTCCGGGTTCACCTACAGAGGAGGATGGAAAAGGAGGTCAGAAGAACCAGGCAGACGGACCCAAAAAGCGCAGCTCCTTCAGGCATTTCTTGAAAGGCAGAGGAGCCAATCACAGTACAGACACTATCGAGGAAGGCGTGGTCACTCCTCAGAGCCCCTCCCCCACTATCACAGCAGACTGTAAAGTCTCAGTGGCCAACAGGGTTGCGGGAAATGAATCCGACGACTCGTTTCAGTTCATTGAGAAACCAGGACCACTGAAAACCAAAATCAAGAAGCCGTCGAAGTTCATTCAGAGGAGCGTGTCTATGCAGACCATCAGCACGGCAGACGAAGACGGTGCGTCATCACAGATCTTTTATTTTATAATTCAGTGGTCCGAGTGAGCAACAAGGCAAATATTTCCTGAATGCTTTGTCTATAAAATGTTTAAAAAGTAGAGTTACAAACTAACATGTAAACTTTTTGAAAGTCCAGGATTTTCTGTCTGATACACTCACATTAAAGCCTCTATCATCAAATCAACTCATTTCTGGTCCACGTTAAATGGCAAGTAGCTGAAACGATGCTCTTTAGTTTCAAATTAAATTTCCGGTGGTGTTAAATATTTAGATTTTGAATCTAGATCTAGATGTACATGACACTAGAACATCGTAAAAGTTTTTACCCTTTTAATTTCAAACCTTTTTTGTTTGTTTGAAACATTTTGGAAAATATCTTTTGCCGAGTGTTTGCAAAGCACTTTATCTTACTAGGAGATTCAAAATTGCAGTGTCAGAAGAAGAGAACATTTGAACCTTTCTGAATCCTTAGCATTTTTAAAGACATTCCAGGGACCTGCAGGAGCCCTGTGATGTCTGTCGATAATATTAATGTTTTTCGTTTCGTCATGGTCAAGAATCAGTTATTGTGTGACCGCAGTTTGTGATTGTGAATTAAATTGAAGGATTTTTTTCCCCTTTTATTTACCAACAGGGTTCAAAAGTCGCCGCCGGCATCAGAAGAGGAACTGCATCCAATCATGAGAAAAAACACGAGGATATTCGGACACTTTAGGGTCTGGTTGTTAAACCTGCTGCAGCGGGTGAGTCTCTGTATCGCCTCACTGCAACCAGCTGACGTTTCTTCACGAAAAATGAGTGCAGTTTGTCCCTCTGGACACGTATGCTGCTTCAGGCTGAGCTGAAGGTCAACACTAGAGACACGCTGCAGCTGAACTCCCTCGAGACGTTTTCGGCCAAAGTGCTCATGGGAGATTTTATTGCCACTATTAAATGTATTTTCTACACTTTTTTGGTATTAAGTTATTTTACAACTAAAGTGTTTTCATGTTTTACACTCGTGAACCTAAAGACTGAGAGAGCAGCCGATGACTGATCCAGGTGACATAGATGGATTACATAACACCTCTTAGGTATTCTGGTCTCCATGGGGACAGGAAAAGTGATCAGACGTGGTGTTGTACCCGAGTGTAACCTTACTGAGGACCCTTGGCAACAGTGTTTATGGGAGTGTGTTGTACAGACTGTGAATAATGTATGAGGAACTGTGCGTCTGCACTTTGGGATTTTGTTTTGATACGCAGGTGAAACAGGTCGGAGAATAAAATGTGAATCTGTTAGAGTTTGTATTGTTGATTGTCATTTATGCTGGACGGACGAGAGCGACTGGGGTCAAGCGAAGGGACGGCGCTCTGTCCGGTCTCTCCCGTGCACGAGTAACATGAAGAACTTTGCCTATTTGTGTCTTGCTTAGCAGTGTAATTATATTGTCTTCAACGTTCCAGCGGATGGGTTCAAGCTACAAACCTATCAGAATCCTTGAGAACCACTTGAGACACAAATCATCTGAACTGTTGCAGAAATGGAATAAAAACAAAAGGGAAAAAAAAGTGTTTGTGTGATTTGGTGTCAGTTAAAGAGCAGCATGCAGACAGATAGCCTGTTATTTTCAGAAATGTAAACCAGGGGAGATCGCTTTTTGAGCCCTGAGATTTGATGAAGATCAACAGCGAATATTCAAAGCTTTGCCTGACTGCACAGCAGGAGGTGGGGGTCAGGTCTTATGCTGCTTACAAAGTTAGAAGGAACACGATGTCTCCTGGTGAACTATAGCTGAGTGCTGCTTCGTGGTGAGGGGTACAGATGGGGAGGGGTGCCTCTTTCTGACCTTAAGCAAGTTCCTATAGATTTTCAGTTTGGTGCTTATTTAAAAAAAAAAAAAAAAAAAGTCAATAACTCTCAGCCAATAACTGAGGCTTAGACTATGAAGCAGGTTCAACATAAAAAGTCAGGCCTTTTTTGCATTTAATTGCCCAACTTAACATAAAACTCAAGTCAGATTTAAGAGAAATCACACTGGTTAGCAGCTTGAACTCTTTCTGTATCAGGCTCTGACAGTAAAGGAGCATTTAAAATGCATCATTTGACTCTTCCTCCATACAATCTGGGTCGATTGCGCACCGCCTACTTCGGTCAGAGATATTATCAGATAGAGTAAGCTAGAAAAGTAATCCACTCTGATGTTAAAAACAAGTCAAGAGTTGGTGATGCTGCAGAAAATTGTAACTTTTTGTCTCCATGAGTGGACGTACATATTTGTTTCACCACTTAATGCTGCAGGTGATTTAAACTGTCTAGAAAACTGGATACATTTAAGTATCAGTCCATTCATGTCTGACAGTCGTAGAGGCCAATGACAGAGACCTACAAATTAGTTTGTGGTCAGATCACAGAGAAATTAATCAGATTTTATCTACTCTGCATACAGACTGATTAATTTTCTAATGTCTGATCTATTAGCCATAATTCCAGCAGTGGAAAATGGAATTTGGGTACACTAGGACCAACTGAATGAATGTCTATTCTTCTAAATATGTGGTGCTTTTTGCACTGGTGTAACTTTGCTGCACACTGCTTTGTTTCTCTCCAGTAGTTAATTACTCCAGTTAGAGATTGTAGTGGAGAAAATCAGTGAAAATGTTGAGCTACAGAAGAGTTTAAACCAAAGCCCTGAACATAATTTGCTCAGGACCAGGTTCTGAGTTTAGCATTAGTTACCATGATGATGTAAGGGTAAGACTGCAGTCGCCTTCATCACAGTGAAAACCCGTTGTATCTCGCTAACCCCCAAAAGTTGATTCTGTTCATCTGGACGTAGCGTTTTCAGTGGGAGAAACATTTCGTCACTCATGCAAGTGCCTTCTTCAGTCTCAGCTGACTGCAGGTTTCCCCAACCTTAGAAACAGTGCATTTAAATAATGACTGAAACCAGCCCACTGAAGGAACAAAGCTTCCTTTGAACAAAGGCTGTGAGGTCAGTTTCTTCATCATAATTATGCAAAGTCTCATGACCATTGATCAACAATATATGTCACTAACCTATTTGGGGAGGGTTAGGTGAATTTAAAGGTGCTTATTATAAATTTCTGTGTTTAAATAAAGCGATTAACTAGCTCTAACAAAATCAAAAATCAAACGTGTCTGTATTGTATATAAGAGATATCAACTGAAGCCAAATTAGGGCTGGGTTGTACTTTTCTGTAATACCTTTCTGTACCACAGGATGGTGCTGCGAGTCATGTGACCTGTTTTAGCTAGACACATTCTTATTTATGGCTTTTTGAGGACTGCTTGCTGCTTGCCCCCCAGTACTGCAAGGGGTATACTAAAACTTTTAAGTTTTATGATGTTTTAATTACAACATGCTAACATCAGCCAGCTTTTACAACAACATGACTTTGAGGCATTACATATTAAAATGGTGTATTTTATTAATTTTCCCTGTATGATTAGAGCAGAATTGGCTTCTGCAAGCTGTAAAAACTTGAGATTTTAAGATATTTATGTAGTGTGTAATTTTTAAAACTTTATGGCATCACTATACTATAAGATAAGATAAGATAAGATAACCTTTATTAGTCCCACACGTGGGAAATTTGTTTTGTCACAGCAGGAAGTGGACAGTGCAAAAGTTATGAGGCAAAAATTAGAATACATATATAATAGGGCATCATATTGAAAAAACAAAAAGTGTGTTGTACAGCTCCTGCCATGCCCTTTCATTTGATATATTAGTCGATGCGGTTTATTGAAAAAAGAAAAATTCATCGTCAACTTTGACCTTGGGCGCCAACAGTCAAGCTCAAGGTCAAATGCTTAGCCATTTTGCACACCCCACGGCCTAGCATATTGGTGTGAAGTTTGAACACGATTAAAAATAAATTGTGGGCAACATAAAAGAGCTCTTATTGTTACCTACAATCACACAAAATTTAAAAATGATATCTTGAAAGCTGCTAACAAACAGAACTGATCATACAGTTGTCGATTGAATATTGCGTCTGCACTTTGGGATTTTCCCCCCTTCGGGGAAATAATAATTCTACTTCCTACTTAGGTTACAACCTCAGTAACCACTTTCCTGATGACCTCATGTGCTCCGCTTCTAGTTTAAAGGCTTATTGGATGACAGATGAAGGTTACTTTAGAAGTTTTGGTTCCTTTTAAGGTCAACAAGAAAAGAAAATCATGCTGCAAGTTCTTATAAATGTACACTGTCCTCAGTTTCACCTCTCATTTGTGACATCCTGTTTTGAAAATGCCAAGATGTTGCTTGTGATAATGCTCAGCTCAAACCTTTCACAGAAAAACTTCACTAACCGATAGATGCTGCGGTGGCTGTGTTGGTGTTTTTTTTACTGTCCAAACAGTCAGAATTCACGCAGTATTTAAGTCACTCACCTGACTGGAGTCACTCCCCATAACAGTGAAGAGGCGCTGACATCCTGATATTTAGGATGAAGTCGTTTATGTAAAAACAAAACAACCGCTCCTGGCTTCAACTCCTTTATAGTCACTACAAAGCAAAACCTCCCAAACCCAGTATCACAGCAAAACATGTAACAGCCATACCAGTCCACCAAGGTTTTGCCGTGATATTGGGTTGAACATCTTTATCGGTTGTGTAAGTTGTATAAAGCACTTTTAGTGCTTCGAGTCCATTTATCATACACATCAATTGAAGCTGTACATCAGGGTGTTGAATGCAGCCCAAGGGGACATGACTGCTCAGTTGATAAGTTCAAGTCATACTGAAAAAAACATTAAGTTACTTTTGCAAATTGTGGTTGCTCTAAGAGTCAGAAAGTGCAATTATCTTGGGTATTTCCTCGGCGAACTATTTTTTAATCACAAGTTGTTAGCAGTTGCGTGTGCAGTTTCACACCCTCGTTCATCACACCTGTTTTAAAACACAGATGGTAACTGTGAAAACATTCAGTTCGAAGCTTCAAAATGGCACAAATCAACCACAACTCAGTGGGAGACATTCTTTTATACTAGTCTGTACTGGTAGCCAAGTAGATTACAATGGTTTTAATGGTCCAGACCCCTTGAGATGGCGAACAGAGGAGAATTTGACACCTCTGCTCTAAACACTGAGCTCAGTGTTGACTTGCTCGTGCACGTCTCATAGGGGACTGATATTGCCCATATTTAAATACTGTAAGTGTAATTAGCCACACGTGAAATATGGATGTTAGCAGTAAAGTTTCTCGATTTAATAATTAATTCTGCAGCCTCCAAACCGGCTGAAACAAGCAAACAAACAAAAAAGATCAAGTTCACGTTAGTTTATTTGTACCTGTGGATAGACTGGATCGTCCACACAGGAGCCCTCCATCCTCACATGCATGGCATAAGCAGGTAAGCCTAATACAACGTAGTGATAATAATAGTAACACATGAAAGCTGTTTACTCATGCGAGTGATGGTTCCAGGAACCTGCTTTCATGCCGTGCTCTTCTGCACTTTGTGACTGTAAACCTGCATCCTGAAGAAAGAAAGAGAGTGAAACTCACTGTGTGAAGGGTGTAACAGTGAAAACATCTGCCTGCTGTGCAAGGATGCTGGGTTCAGCTGTGGCTCACCAATCAGCCTGTGAGACCGTTTTGTAATTTGATTGAGTGAGTTTCTTACAGATAAGAATCCAAACCAAGACTCTAAAGTAGAAGGCATGGCACTTTGAAAGTGGAAATAAGTAAGTTTGCTTCAAAGTAACTGTTTCCAAATAGTGCACACATCTCACCGTCTGACCGAATCGGGACACATCTGTCCGCCCCCTTCAAACAGCGGAGCAGTGAGCGTGCTTTTAGCTGGAGTGATCATTTTGCAATAACCACGAGTCAACATGTGACTGTTTACTATGCTGACTAATATGGGTTTGGTATGTGTCATTTTATGAGTGGCAGATAAGGTGGTATAAACATAAACCATATCAGGCTACTGTGAGAGAAATATTCATGAAATTGACAAAGAAAACTACAGAGTTATTTTGACTTCATTCTTTGAGTTTGAGCTGTGTAGGTTCACATACTTTTGAGGGGAGATAGGTTTAAATTTTTCAGCTATTATTTTCTGTGAGAAGTCAATTAAACACAAAGGTTAGATGATGCAAAGTTGCATAAAGAAACACGTTTCTTTGGCACAAAGAAATGAGCCAATACGCTGTAGGTTTGAATAAAGCTGTGAGAAGATATATATATATTTTTTTTTTCTCTCTTGCATGTTTGCTCCCAGGAAACCACAACTCTATCGCAACATCAGACATGCTGCATCTTCACAGGAAAAGCCTCCACACATCACATATCATGTTAATCTGATAATAACAGGAGCGAAAATAACAAGATAACATATGATGATATGATGTCGTACCTCGCACAGTAATCATCACAGTAATAATCTGGTTAACATATTCAGCGAGTCACTGTTGGGGTTAATAATTCAGCATGAGCTTCCTGATCAAAAGAAAGGGTGTGGAGTGGTAAAGTAGCGCCATCTACTGGAAAAAGAACTGCACAATTTTAATATACGATATACTTTAATACATGAAAAGTAGTTTGATTACCACACAAGTATAAAGTCATTAAATTATACAAAAAATGATCTAAAACATGCTGTACAAAGATCTATAACTTAAAATTCATTTGAATATACAATAACAAAAAAAATCATATTTTCATTTACAAAACAGCTGGAACAGGTTTACAAAAGTGCTAAATGCATTTTTACACAAGCTAAAGTGTGACTATAGCACATCAGGGTCAAGAAACAAGTACGAGTGCTTTTTAACTGTTTGATACACATTTACAATAACCTGTACATTTTATTTGCTACATTGGTCTGTAAAATCATCTACTTTAAATATTCTAATATGAACAAATAAATATATGTAACTTCAAATAGTCTGCAGCCACGGGGAGACTAAGAGTTTACAAGTACACATACAGAAACATCTGTGCCATTGTATTTGTGTTGTTGCTTCATTTCTGTGGTTAATTTTTGTAAAAATTTCTTTAGGTTCACAAAAAAAGTTCTGTTTCCTTTTCAGTTCGCATTATTCTGTTAAAATGACAGCATTCTTTCATTTTTTATTTGGTTCCATTTATTCTCTCGTTTTAGATGCTCACAGACGAATCCTGCTGCTGTCTGATGCTGCAGATTTGTAATTAATGCAAAAGAAAGACTTCTATAAATAGCTGCAAGCCACAAACCTAATTCAGATCCCGATAACTGTGTCAAACCTTGACCTTGAGTCTCATTTGTTTGGACAATGCTGTTTTCATTGGAAACCTTTCTAGATTTAATCTGATTCAGTAAAAAGGACTAGATGTTACAGTCCCTGATAAGGGAGGTTTAGGGATTAGGGATCTAATCTAGTTTATCATTTTAAAATTTGGGACACATCGTCAGTAGTGGACCTTGGATTCATCGGGTTTAATCCAAGTTAAACTGGGAACTAATGAATCAAGAAAGGCTCTCTACAGTGTTTATAGACCTGTTCTGATCCTGAATACGTTTTCCGATTTTTTCCAGTGTACAATAAAAAGGATATTTTACTTTTATAATCATTTTTGGCTGCACACAAATGTCTAAAGTCTAAATTAAATTCTGACAGTTTTCAAAAGTTGTGGCGTTCTTCTGTTATCTCAGTCCTTTGATGTTAGGTGGTCATAAAACTCAGTCAGACCAGTGTTAAGCCGATCTTTCTGTTTCTTATATTCCAATAAAAGTTTTTTTTTCCTCCTGCAAGTATTGAAGTTCAATCATGCAAACATTATTGAAAACCAGTACTTGTGCTCTCTCTGTTATCTCAGCCAGTGGCTGCATGCACAAGGACACCATGATGGGAGATACTTTCAAAAGAAATCGAGTTTTCAATCTCAAATTCAATCTCTGAATTCACTTCATCAGTAGATTCAGCTGTGGTCCTAAACCAAACTCATGAAGTTTCTGTGCTGAGATTTGACAACTACCTGTTTTTCTCTAGGTATCCAATTTAGGAATCTAGCTGTAGTCTTAAAAACAGTGACCCTACAAGACCTCTAGTCTCTGCAAATGCTGGTTTATGACACATTGACATCAGATGTGAAAAGGTGCCAGACGTTGGTCTTTTGTAAGTATTTTTTAAAAAGGAACTGAAGATGAAGTAAAGGCACATGTAATTCCAACCTTATTCATGCATGCATTGAATCTGTAACATAAATGCTACCAGGTCTGACCGAGCAAATGCCATCTCAGCTTTCACAACAAAGTGACCACAGTGAACATTTATTCAATAAGCTGACAAGTTCAGATGCTTTCATATTAACAGAAAAGTGTGCATGTCTAAAAGGCGTGCATCAATTTATATTTTGATACTTTGTTGGCATTTTGTGTCTCAGTGAAGTCAATATGTTTCACTTCAAAAACATTTTGTTTCTTTTTGAAGTTGTTTTCTGTCTCTTTGCAGTTGTTTTGTGTCTCTTTCTAGTCATTTTATGTCTTGCTCAAGTCTATCTGTGTTTTTTTGTGTGAAGCTGTTTAATCTTTGTGGTCATTTTCTGTGTCTAAAGTCGTTTTATGTCCCTGAAGTCTCCTTTTGTGTCTTTGTTATGTCTCTTTGAGTTCGTTTTCTGTCTCTTTGTAGTTGTTTTATGGCTCTCTGGAGTCGTTTGAGTCTTTTTGTGGTCATTGTATGTCTTCTGGGTTAGACTTTCATGATTGTTATAGCTTTGCAGCAGATGTTTGTCCGTCAGACTTGTCGCCCCTGAAGTCGGAGCAGCAGTGCATTCATTTTGCAGAAGTAATGTGAAAACCACGGTTCACTTTTCTCCTTTTTACACTACAATTATCACATCCCAATTTGCGCAGTTCTTTGAAATACAGAGCAATGACGTTTTGGTTGTATCTTTCGTGAGCAGTCATTAAAATGAAACATGATTCATCAGTCAAACTCATCCATGATCCCTGATGGTGCTGTGTCAGTCCTTTGAGGAAGTGTTGCTGATGATCTTTCTTTTGCGTAGTGTCACCAAGTCATAGAAAGGGTCCTTGGTGATGCTCGCCCTGAGAAACAACATTTAACAGATTTAGTTTGAAAACCAAGACCTTCGAGTAACAGTAGAAGTAGCAGTTTTAAGCATTTTTTTCAGTTTTGAGAACCTTGGTGAGTGGAAATCACTAAAGAATGACTGTAAAATGACTTTATTGAACTCTTTGTAGGCCTTTCTTAATGCATGATCTTAAGAACACTGAGATGGACATTTTCAGATATTCAATCTTGATGATGACTGTAATCACTCTAACTTAGCATTAACCCTTAATCACTTGAATCTAAATATTTACAGCTTTCCCACCAGCCTCTATTCTACTTCTAATGTTCAATAAAAATGTTAGCGTGATACATTTTGATAATGATCCCATGTTGTGGCCGTGTAACTAACCAAATGGTAGCTCATGTAATGAATACCCTCGTCGTCCCTCACTGACTACCCACTAACAAGCACAGGGACTGATGTTTTGTCAAGGCCAGAGAAATTTACACTGGGAGTCCTTTAGCATCAGTGCTGTCAAGTGATTTCTGGGTACAAGCGTCTCCTGCATTGAATGCTTTTGTGTTTTTAATGTCTTGCAGTTTCCAGCCAACAACAGGGATGTCAAACATAAGTCCAGGGGGCCAAAATCAGCCCAGCAAAGACTAAAATCTGGCCTGCTGGACGGTTTTGCAAAATATGAAAAAGGGCACATGTTTTTTTTTAAAAAAACAAACAAAAAAACCAGAATTTTTTCATTAATCGACAAAAAACTTTATATTTTATAAAAACAGAACAGTCTGAGCAGTGAGCTACCAGAAATTTTTATGTAATTTTACATTTTTATCATGTAGAAAAACTGAGCTGTGCTGTTGAAATTGAACATTTATTGATCTTGTATTAAGATATCTCAGAGATTAAATGTGTACTTAAATGTCTTTACACTGACAGTGTTTCACTTCACTTAAGATCAAAGTGGGCTGTATGTGGTTGACATCCTTGTTATACATTATTATTAGCACTACTGTGTGAAGCATGTCACCCACCCACTTTTAAAATAATGACCTGACATTATGCTTGACAGGTTGAGATGCTAAGTGGGTGTATAAAAGCCTGCTTTGGAGTGGCTTTCTTCATTTCTGTGCCTGCTTCTAAGTTCAGGTCCTTCCACTTCTCTAGCCTGTGGAGTGCCACAGGGTTCTATTCTGGGGCCCTTACTATTTCTGTTATAGTCACTCCCTCTAAGTTACAGATTATGCATAGGTGCTTAGACTATTAAAAGTCAGATGGATGACAATTTTCTCTAACTAAATGAGGACAAAAGTTGTCTTGCTTGTGCTCTGGCAGATTTGTGTCTAAGATAAAGAAAACTCTAGGTCCCCTTCCCACTTTTGCTGAATCTTTAGTAGGATGTCTTTTGATTCAGACATCACTTTGGATGCTCATGTTACATATCTAAGTACTCTAAGTATTCACACCATTGCTAATTCAGTTGCATGGGCTCCCCATTAACTTCATAGTCCACTTTAAGACTCTGGTTTAGACTTTTAGAGCTCTGAATAGGTGAGCACAAGCATCACAACATCAGTGAACTTTTACATACATATGTCCCTAGCAGGCCCCATTAGGTCTGGTGTCTATATAGCACCAAAGGCTGAAAATTAAAGAAAATGGAGCTTTTGCATCAGTTACCTCCAGACTCTTGAAGTCTCTCCCACTGAGCCTCAAAAAGCACCTTAAACTCATCTTTTTGACCTTTCATTTAGGCAACCTTTTGTCTTTGTCTTTTTGCATTTTCTTATGGAGCACTTTGTCATATTTCTATAGAAATGTATAATAGAAATGTATTTTTACTAACTAAACTCATGGTGTAGGCTATAGTGCACACCATGTGAAACCAAGCCTGATTTCAGTATGGCCATTAAGCTTGGGATCAGCACTTTTTCAAAGTGAGTAATTCAAACCACGCAGCATCACTCATGACTAACATCCCTCAACATAAATCTTAAATTGAGACAATGACATCAGACTTGAAAGGCCTCTTGGGATCATATATGGCATCATATGAATATAACAGGGGATCTGGAGGTGGCAGAGAACTAAAGTCACCAGAAAACTGAAAGAGGATGTAAAACACAGACTCTTTCCTTCCTATGCAGATTTTGTCACTGTTTCAAACCCATTTGCATTAAGCATCTAATTTTGCCATAGCTGGTGGTTCAAGGTGTCTATGAAAAGCACACTCTGTGCATATCTGTCAGAAACAATAACAATTTGTTACTTTGTAGCTTTGACAAAACAGCCTGTGAGGTAGAAAGTTTAGTTATATTTATTCTAACACGCAAGAGTCTTTAAAACTCCCAGCGCAATTTAAATTAATTAGCTAACACTTTATTATTTTATTAAACCATTGGTTATCTACAGATAACACGATTTCTTTGCTCTGTATGGTTACCAGGCAATGAGTGCATTATAAAACTGCAGGTTTAGATTTGAGATGACATGTAGGTCATATAAGTTTGATCACTGTTGCTTGTTTGAACTCTTCCTGATCATGTGCTTCACATTAAGCCTCGATAAACATGAGTCACTGACACACGTGGCCGCCCACGTGTCCTCTGCAACATCAGTTGCTCTCACCTGATTGCATCTATCCAGTCGTCCCGTTCCTCTGCGCTGGCTGCACTGAGCTTATACGACTGGTGTTTACCCTGGACCACTCTGCCTTTGTTCTCCGTCTTGCAGGCCTTGATCTTTTGTCCTTTAGGATTATATAACTCCAGGCAGAACTGTTTAAACACACATGCAGACCCACATGTAGCACCGTTACTGTGTGCATATGCCTTTTGTTTATTTTAATAATCTTCTGATAGCCTCCTGACTCACTGTTTTGAGCACTTGCGCTAGAAATTCATTTAGCAACTGCTGTATGATTCATTGAGGGCTGGGGTGGCAAATAATATGTGTGTGGAAACTCAGCAGTCATACAATGTGATGCAGAAAGTGAATGATGCTCTACCGGTTTGCTTGAGTCTTGTAGTGCCCTGACACACAGGTTCTCCAGAGGAATAATCCCAATTGGATCTTTATCCTGCAGGATGAGAGTGAAGATGTTTGACATGGCCATGTTTTATTGTCATCATGTCTGACTTATGTAGCGGCAGAAAAAAAAAATAAACGTACTGTTGTGTATTCAAAGTAGTACAAGCAGCTGTCTGTCAAAATGAACCACCTTCTCTTCCAGGTTTTAACTCGACCACCTGCAATGAAGCAAACAAGACATTAGAAACACGAGCAAAGAGAAGCTCTGACGTCCTGTCTTGGAGTCCGGGTTTATGGTGTGGTGTTAGTTTCTGCATCTCACCTATTTTAAGGAGCCAACCCTCGCGGTCTGGATTAAAAAACGTCAGTGTGAGGTCATTCCCATCATCCTCTGGGATTTTGAACGGCTCACTACGGATGCTTGTGTACAGTTTCTGAAAATAATTTGAAAGTGCACAGAAACATCGAATAAGCATTTTTAAAATTCTGATTTGCGTAATTTAGTGCAGTGTACACAAGAAATCATGTTGAAACACAGATGTGACATTTTTACTAAAGGTTAACAGATTAGCATCAAAGGAACCTAACGTATATCAGCATATCAATAGGGAAAAAAACACAAGACAATGAAACAACGAAAAAAATCCCTGAATCTATAGATAACCATCAAGAAATAACCCCAAATGTGGGTCTTTTCCTGATTCCTAAACATCCAGATAAACTCATATAAAATCACCAGGTTATTTTAGCCTGATCAATACCAACATTTTTAGATATTTTTACATGACAGTGATTTTTTTAAATAACATTACTTCATGTTGGGATACATGGTTAGGTCTATTAAATAAGTAAAAAGAACAGTATCTTAGTATTTAAAGAAAACTCAAGTACTCTGGAAGGACTAGCTTTCTTCAACCTATAATGTACTGCGTTTTTCAACCATTCACTCACTGCTTTTATTATCTATTTAATAAAATTATATACTAATTATTTGTAATTAACTATTCAAGTAACTAATTTCAACCAGTAATCTGCAACGTTTAGCTAACAGCTTTGCTCTGTTAGCTAATGACTTCAACTGTTAGCTAACATTTAACTACTAGCCATATTTTGTCGCTAATTTTATTTAGTCATGTTATTAGCCAAGCATTTTACCTGCTTAAATATTACAGTATGCTTGAACAAATCCAGTGTTAGCTTAACTTTAGCTGTTTTTCCAAAACTAACATTAAATTAGCACATTAGTTAAACTGATGGTGATACTTAATCATGTTATTAACTAAATAACACTGCTAATAACTGTTCCAAGTTTTTATCTGCTATTCTGTCATAAATGTAGTTTATTTATACTTTTAGCATTTCAACTGGTCATAATTTAAAGTATGTTAATTGAGTGTGGTTTCTTCTTAGTATACACAAAATTAGCAAACAAATTGCTGCTGTTAATTTTAAATGATTTCTGAAGTATATTATTAATTTTAGCTAGCTATTTCAAGTGCTATATTTTCTTTTAACAAACAGTTAGTCTGTCTCTTTAACCAATATATCAACCATTAATTTGCGTCATTACTTTACTTTCAAATTATCTACTGCCTAGCCACTTTTAGGCAACTATTACATTTTCTGTTCAAACTTGCTTCCAGTCAGTGCTGAAAATAACATAAACTTTACCCCGAGGTAACACTGTAACACGAAGGGTGATTTAAGGTATAACTGCATTTCACTGCGCAAGAATGATGTACTACTGGGGAAACCCATCAGAGATTATTGGTGTCACTAAAGAAGTAAGGGTAAGCTGCGTAAGGAGATGAAAGAAATGCCCTGCAGTCAGTTGACCACCCTGACCAAGGAGCATTGCAGTACTTCTGCAATACATTTAAAGGATATTAGAGTAAACTATAATGCTGTCACCAATCAGCGCCTTGGTTTTTCTATCACCTAACTGTACAAGCAGGGCCTGACAAAGCCATGAAATAATGAAGCCAGCTGACCGTGAGCAGCTCAGTGGGCAGGTCCTCGCCGTTGTTGATGCCTCTGTTCATGGAAACAAATCGTTGCAGAGTGGGTTTGTCTTTCACGTTGGGGTTGTGGAGACTTGTGTTGAGCATGATGATGGCGAAAGAGAGGATGTAGCAGGTGTCTGTAACAGAAAACCACAGTTTAGCTTTCTTCATCACCTTCTTGAGTGTACGCAGCTGACAGCTGCTTAGGCCAAAAAAAGTTTTATTGGATAATCTGTTAACTTTAATCAGGGAGGCCTGAGATGTTTCTCTGGCTTTGGGTTTATTTTTCAGAAAGAAAAGCAGATTTTTCTTAGCAGGTGATGAGTCTTGTATAGAATTTTGTAATTACAGAAGCAAAAATGTGTGTTTTAATTGGAGTGTGTGGGAAAATGAATCAGCCTCTTTGTGCTTGTACCTGTGGATTGGAAGACCCCGGGGTTACAGCCACAGTAGCGAGCTGCAAACGCCTCCATCATCCTGTCAATCTTTTGAGCTTCTCCTGGGAGACGAAAGCTCCACAGAAACTGCCTGCAAAGGTGGAAGAAAAAGAAAAACAACACACACGGGCTGGTAAGAAGGAGGAGGGTTTCATAATAAGGACGAAAGCAAGACTAAAGGTAAAACTGCTGCAACACTCCAAGCTTCCTTTCACAAACCTCAGTGCTTGCACCAGATTCAGGTCTGAGAACTCATGCAGACCAACAAACGCTTTCAGTATCTTCAGGTGCATTTCCTCCCTGTGTGACAACCAAAACAATGAAAGATAATTGAATAATGAAAACCACAACCCTCAAAATGAGGCTCAAATATAGAATACACATTTACCGTCAGAGCACACTGGTTTCACAACATACATGAAAGTCACGAAGTCATGTGAATAAGAACATTTTCAAACTAAGTACACCTTTTCCAGGCATTTCTAATGAATTACACTTGATAAGCTGATAATAAACTATAAAAGCAGTATGCTAGTCTGGAGCATTCAGGTTTGTGTTCCTACAATGCTACAATCCTCCTATCAGGGAACATCTTGTAAGGTCAGGTACAATGATCAAAGAAATACAAAAAGGCAGGTTAAAGGTTAAAGTTCATGACAAGTATGGCTTGTTTGGAAGGGGTGCCTGGAAAAAGCATCTTCTCTGTAAAAAGGACGTGGCAGCGTCATTTAGATTTGCAAAGTTGGATTGGAATAAACCACAAGACATGACCGAATAATGCACATTATTAGCATATTAGCACAAACACCTAATAGCAACTGTCGGCACAGTAGAGGAGGGGTGATGATTTGGGGACCTTGCAGTCTTTAAATGTATCCTCTGTAAACCAAATTATTCTATTATTAGTCCCTCGTCTAAGCTTCGTCCCAAACTGGGTCAACAGGACAATGATACCAAACACAGCAGCAAATCAGGACAGAATGGCTGAAAAACAAAAGAATCAAGGTGTCGCAATGGCCCAGCAAAAGCCCACAGCTCAACCTGGCTGAAATGCTGTGGTGAGACTTTAAAGGAGCTTTGCGTAAACGAATGCTGCGAATTTCAATGAATTGAAACAACTGTGTAAAGAAGAGTGGGCTGCGTTTCTCTCACGCTGATGTGAGAGAACGATAAATTCATACAGAAAGTGATCTGATAAACAATTGGTTTTACAAAATACTGAATCATGCTGTGCACTTTTTCAGTTTTTCAGACGTTGCTTCTGCATTTTGGTTCAGTATTTGTTAAATAAACAATGACACTGTGCAATGTGTCTCATGCTGTTGTTCATCTGAGGTTGTATTTATTTCATTTTAAGATATGCAAAGGACCATCTCTTGTTATGTAAAATCTTAAAGAGGAGTTTTTGACAAATGGTTCCAACCTTTGGAAAAAGGTTGTCTGTCTACAGAGTGCACTACAATACAAAAATGTCAAATTTTGGGCAAACAAATGTTTTCACACATCACTGGAAAATATTTAATGGAACATTGAAACCATCAAATGGTGCTTTCAAAACAGCTCCCCCCCCCCCCTGATGATACCCTCCAACCCCCTAACACTACAGCCCACAAAAAAACCCAAACAAAAAAACACTCCATTGTGAGAGGTGGATATATGGTTTTATGTTTAGTGTGCAAACTGAAACCAATCATGTATGTGGGTGGAAAACTGGTGAAAAGTGAATCTTGGTGGCTTTTTAACGTACCTACATAAATTGGTCTAAAGTAACCTGCTGCAGTTTCTCATTAAATTGCTTAGTAAGTTCAGCACACACGTTAATGTTTTTTTAGTTAAATCTCACAACTTTAAAGAAGGAGCAGGGAAACTTATACTAATACTCCACCTTTCTCCCAAGAAGTTTCCTATGGCGGTCTTATTGAGCCCCTCCTCTTTGTAAAGAAACTCTGCCACAGACTCTGCCCGCCATTCGAGAAGGCCATTTTCAACCAGGTACTGGACACCCTGAAGCAAGGGGGGAAATGGAAAGTCAGACATGTAAGAAATGAATTTGAAAACTAGGAGGACAAATTTTTAATCAGTGAATTAAATGTCTGTGGTGTGTTTTCATCGAGAAGGCAAATTAAGCGACAGGAAGCTTCGTGTTAAGTTTTGGCCACAGCTTTTAGTTCTTCTTGTCAGTGCTGCTAATTCTAACCTAGTCGTATCACACTTTAAAAAAGTTTTTTTCTTCTCCTTTTAAGTCACGGTCGCCACCAAGCACCAGCACACAAGATGTGAAGGGTTGAATGAATACCGCATGTTGTTATTGCTGCATCTCAAAAAGGTACTTAGAGACAGTTCTTCAAAATATGACTCTTAATTCTGAGTGCATACTCCTGCTAACCAAATCAATTCCACTTAGCACCCTTAACCCCAAGAAGACTATAAGCGTGTTATCCACCCACTTGTCTGCAGGCCTGAGCCCGCTCTGCACTCAGGCCTGCAGACACTCAGCTTTGAGCTGAAGACCCAGAAAGGAAGGAAGCAAAAAAAAAGAAAAAGAAAAAGATGGAGGTCGCAGTGGTGAAGTGGCGTCTCTGCCCCACTTCAGGGAACAGGATGTGGTTTTTCTCGCTTTTGCTCGTGTTGTGCGTCTGTGCCTGTGCACTGGTTGCACTTCTGAGCATCACATACACATCTCTCAACTCGACATCCGCTGTGTGTGGAGATATCTGTCACCGTGTTGCTGTTGACCTTCTGATACAGAGATGTTGAAGTGAGTGAAAGTAGAATTAAAACTTTTACTGTGACTAACAAAGTTTCCTTTAATCTCTTGAAATAAACAACACTGTGCATGTCAGAAGTAAATATAAAAGTATGCACTAAGAAATAGCACCATTTATGTATAATCTACAGGTATACAGCTCATGAGCAGTGACCCTACAGGTGTTGGCTCCTCCCCTTATCCTACTGGATAATGCTTGTGCCACCCACAATGGTTGGGTTACTGGATGAGGCACTGATATGCTGCTAAAGATTAAAGTTTAAAAATGCTGAAAAATAGAAACTATTATGTTAACAAACCTAGTCAAGGCTTAGGCACAAAGACAAACCTGTACATGAAGCCCAAGATGTGCCTTTAGTTCCTCTAATGGCCACTTGAAGGTGGCTTCAAATCAGTCCCCACAGACTCTCGTGTTAAAATACTGACCTTTTCAAGAAAAATGATTGTTTGTCCGTGTGGATAGCTTCCCCTTCATATACCCTTGGTACTTGTCTTTATTTTAAGACATAAATTAGGCGTTTTAATGTAAAGTTATTGGAGTCAAAGGTTAAAATAACTACTTGGTTACAGTTGCAGGACCTTCATTATAATTCTTACATGACATCATGATAAAAGTGACATCAATATCTGAGGCTACTTTAACAGAAACAGCACTGACACCCTTTTACTACAATTTAGTTTGTAAAAGAAACACTGAGGATGACTTAAAACAGAAATATAGCATATACCGATGTTTGGTTGACCCATCCATCTGTCTGGACCTCCACCCTAAACAGACTTTCTTGCTCTGATGTTTTTTGCAGTCATGTGACCACTGACCATGTGATGTTAAGGGTTAGTTGGTGAAAACCTCCTTGCAACTGGTTTGGTCTGACTAGTGGATTGCTAATTAAATGTTCACAGATGTTTATTTTCAGCTCGTGTCGCACTCGTGTCACACTTTTTCAAGTTTTATTTCTGCTCAGTGAGTAGTTAGTGCGTGCTTCAGACTGGTATCTCCCATATAAACTACAGGCGACTACATAAATCCATCTATAGCAACACCTAGCTTCTTTGTTTGCTCCTGTCACTGTCACTGGAAGATATGGAGTTTTTAAAAAAGTCTTACAAAGGATTGTCTTACTTTGTAGATTAAATTAAAAATCTTTCCTTAATGTATGAAAATGTGTACACACAAATATGATATCAACTCACTTTTTTGGAGTCCATGTTAAATTTCTTTTTCCCACGTAGGAATTTCCTGTTCCTCGCAACATTTTTACTGCAACAGAAGACAAAAAATGTTGTAATGTTATAAATCATAAAGTTTTGTAGCTCATTTTGTTGTTTATTTTGAACTGAGAGCTGTGTTTGTCTGTTTTTTCGTGTTGAATATGAGGAGCAGATTGCTGGATTAATGTTTGGTTTCCTTTACTTCAGCAGTTTTTGATTTACTAAACATAAATAATACATATATTGGTATAAAAGACAATGAAAAGTTAACTTTGTGACTGATCAATGTTCAAGTTAAAATAAATAATTTTTTCTGTGAATTCATTTATCACACTCCAAACTACTTTCCGATAATGAGCGCTTTGTGATAAGTGGTCGGTGTTTTTGTGGCGTGCGTGCAGCAGTACTCAGAAACTGAGGTTGCGATGCCAGTAATGCAGCTATGTGTAAATGTAGTGTCACACTAGACTATTATCGCCTCATAAGTGCAACAGCAAAAAGCAGAAACTCCAAATAAGGACTCCCCATAGTGTCAAAAGACATTTTTCTCTCCAAATTTCTGTGACTGTAAGCGTGCTCATTAACTTTGTTTTATTACAGCTGGTGCTTCAGTTCGTGCCGGATCACAGTGTCTCCTCCAAAACACATTGTCTCTAATTACCAGCCTCCAAAGATGACTAAAAACTTTTGAAACATTTAGCAAAATAATGGGTAAAAGGTTAAAATAAAGGGTAGCACAGATGTGAAGTACCTGAATTAAACTGTGTGGATTTGTTTTAAAAGGAAAGCAGTAAAAATTGCTCTTTGTGGAACTATTTATGGAGAAAGTGATTGCAAGTGTCAAGTGAAAAGGCTTGACAAGCAAATTAAACAGAGGGCCCCTGCCCCTCCTGACTGCTCAAGGCCACCACCAGCATATAGGTTATAAAATACCTCTCCGTCTGTGATATTAAAGGCATATACACGTTCATTTTGGTCCAGTATTATTAGTGAGTCCCAATGTGTGGACCACAGCCCCCTGTAGGGTGGTTTAGGTACTGCATATGAGTCGGGAAAGGTTGTTTTAATCACTGTAAAAAAATTCTAATTAAATATTTCCAACAAAAAGCAAAAATAAAAATGAAACCATTTTATATCGTGTAAACGATGGACGTAGCTACACCAGCCAACAGTTTGCGAAATCTCTTTATGAAGTCGCAATTTAAGCTTTTGGGTTTCTTGAACTACTAGCTAGCTAAAACAAGAGCTGAATCTGATGATAAAACTGTGCTTTTTTTTTGGCTAATAACTCATCAATCACAAATAAATACAAGATGACCTGAAATTATCAACTAATGAGCTCATCAGGAAAATATTCCCTGGGAGAAAAGGAGCTGAGAGCAGTTTTCCAATGGAAAATCCTTGTGTGAGATTGAAAAACTAATGGTTGTCAGCTGGTTGCCAGCTAGTTGTATTGTGGTTATATTCTTAGTTAAAAGCAAAGGGTTTCCCTGATGTGACAAAAGTATCACTTAGAGATGCAACTAAATGTTTGGGCCACAGAATATTTACAGATTACATAGTGGGCTTTGGGATTCTAAATATGGGAATGGTTGGTCTGAAAAGTGGCATCCTGGTCTAATTGGTGGTAAACCTAACACTAACAACCTAAAACAGTTAATCCGATTTGTTTATCAGGCTTGTGCAGTGCATCATCACACTGAAATGCCCCTGCTTCTGACTTGGTCAAATGCAAATCTGAGTAAAGGTGGCTGTGCGACTGAGCATTACGTGTGGTGTAGGAGACTAAGCTGAATCAAAGTGTCGCTTAAACAAGAGGAAGAAGCCATGCTGACTCAGAGAATAGCTGCTATAAGAATGCTTGTCCTCATACTCACTTCTGCTCCTTCAGTTCAGGGCTGTGGATTTTAGGCATGACGTGATTGATCTCCAATCTGAGTTTCTGCAAGAAAGAAGGCAGTGACGTTAGAGAAAGACCAAGGTTTGGTGTTACATCACAGATACTCGCAGACTCAATGATTCATGGTCAGTTTGTCGGCTATTATAAAGCAGCCTTCAAATCCTTCATATCTCAATTAAATGTTATGTACGAATGGCCTTTTGTGCGCTGTGAAAAACTCTGCCGAGGCTGCTAGGAGTGGGTGCATACAGCAGAATAACGAGGCATTTTAATGAAAGACCTTAGAGGAAAATATTCACCGCAGTACCTGAATGTCATCCAGCAGCTCAAACTCATGCGCCTCACCCTGCCTCCTCGCTTCTGGTGGGAGTTTGATTGGAGCTGTTGGGTGACAGAAAGCATCAGTTACACTTCAGGATGGGGATAAATACACTTGATAATGCATTAATTAGCCATGCAACTCTGTGGACTGTCTTGACAACCCCCCCCCCCCCGCGCTCATTTTCACACACATTCATATATCACACCTTCACCCTTCACAGGTTAAAGAAGTGGTCAATCAACACGCTTAAAATAGCTGCTTTTCTTCCTCTTTTGAACAAGAAGGGTTACTTTGAGTGCAGTGCAGCCACTAAAGCAGAATTTAAGTCCAAGTAATTTTTTTTATAACATTGTAAAAAAGTTCAGTTTCCTTCCTAGGCAAAGACATTATTGTGCATCGAAAGTAATATGAAAATAGCATGATATTCAAAGCAGCAGTTGTAAGCAGTTTGAGTTCTAAACTAAACCACACAAATAGTCAACACAAACATCATCAAAACCACTTTTAGTTTTAAAGAAGCGGCAGCTTATGACAACGATTGAAAGTAAAAGATTAATAGGCATACCTTTTCCCCAGAGGAAGCTGTCTTTTCTGCGTATGGCCATGTTGTTGATGGTGCAGAGCGACTGACGGCTGCACAGGAAACAAACTCAGTCAGAGTGAAAAGAGGGCCGGCGCTGCCATTCGGAGACACAGCAGCGACACTGGAGGCGCTCCAGAGCTCAGCCAACAGCACCGCTTACAACTTGTCTGATGATGTGAAACATGGTAAAATGCCCATTGAGCAACAGACAGCTCATTCATGACCTTATCGCTATTACACGTTATTACACAAACACTGCAGCTGTGACCACTAAAGGTAATGTCATAACATCAACAGGATGAAATCAGGCATTTTTAATTTAAAACAACGGCGATTTTTCTGAGGTGGTGGAGAAGACATTCAAATGCACTGCTTTCACAGAAGCACTCCAGTTTATGAATATTGGATCAGCAGCTAATGCTTAAGCTATTAAAATATTTGTTTATTCAAAAATGACTGAGGAATGCTGATAAAAACGCATAAATGACTTAAATCTGAGGAACTCAAATTGCTGACAGGAACGATGTAGGCTGAAGCTTTCGCTTAAAACACCCACACTTCATACAGAGGATATTGTAAATATGTATTCTGCACTGCAACACTTTTACAACTAAAGTTAACAAAAAAGAAAGAAAAAATGAAAAATGAAACGGCCTTCACAGAAGCACACTGTGTTAGAAATAAAAAAATGAAAGCCAGCTGCAACATGGACGTTACTAATGTGTCCTAATCATGAGGGTTTTTTTCTGTTTTCATTTGGATGTGCGCGAGTGTCCTGGAAAAGCTTTAAAGCCTTCACATGAGTTATGAAGTGCACCAATAGCACAACACGCCACTAGCAACGCCAGACAGTGTAAATGTGAATGAAAATATGTTGCCTGGTTCATAATAGTGCAACAAAGGTTCTGTGTATTATACTGTTATATGTATATGCAAAGTGGTTATATATACACACACACACACACATAACATATAACGTACTGTAGCCTCACAGTAAGATGGTTTTGGGTTTGAGTCATGCAGACATGCACTTACTGAGGTTACATGTGGGCTAATTGGAGAGTCTCAGTTGGCTGTAAGTTTGAATATGAGTGTAAATGGTTGCCTGTTTCTTTGTGTTAGCCCTGTGACAGACTGGTGAGGGTGTACGCTGCCTCTCGTGCTAAGACAGGCTCCAGCCTCCACCCTTAATTGGATAAGCAGAAGAAGATGAATGCACATATACATAAAAGTATAAGAATAACTATTGCACGTTAGATTTCTCTGTTGTAAAGCTTCGTTTTGACTACATGGAGCAGTCCAGTCATTTGTAGCGCTGGTGGTTTGGGGGCATGTTTAGTGATTCGCTGCAGATCCTGTGGAAAGAGAAGACCCAATGATCATCACTGTCGTCACCACGCGCTGCAGGGACTTCCAGTTAACCGTCCCGACATCACAGATATGCACAGGGTAGGTCATTTCTTCTCTATCAGCACAAAAAGAGCAGATGCTGCTGTGACAAGGACAGGATATGTGTTATCTGTACGACAGCCTCCACTGTGGTGTTGTTGACAACATGTAGTGTGCAGCTATGCTGGCTTCGGATTTCAACGATGATCTCTTTGGTTTAGTTGACATTCTGTTCCAAGTTGTTATCAATGCACCACTCCACCAGTGCAAGGACTTGCTCAGTTTTTCCAAACCCTTTATGTTCAAGAAAAATATAAAGTAAGTAAGAGGATTACCCATCCGTTAAGTGGAGAGAACGCACGCAGACATGAGAAGAACATGAAAAAGGGCCAAAGCCAGGACTCAAAACAGGAACCTTCTTAGGCAGCAGTGCTAACCACTGCCCACCGTATCTGGAAATTGTAGCAGTTAAAGATGCAAAATCTAAGACTGATATTTTTAAAAAAAAAACTGTTAATGACAATCAGAAATTTTCAGCACAATGTGAAGTGAAATGGTGTGATGTTACATCAAAGAGGTCTGTGTCAGGAAAGTTGTTCAGGGAGAGAAAACACACAGGGAGGTACTGCAAAGTGAGCATAATGGGTATCCACGTATGTGAAACACGCTGTCTAACCTTGTTAGATCTCCATGGTAACCTGTACTGAACCCATAACCCGACGTTGTTTGACTATGAGCCTTTCTGGTAATGCCCCAAAAACCTTTAAAAAAGGTTAATTTATTTTAATTTCATGCCTAATAAGGTGCTACACGTGCAAAATATTTGCGTCACAGGAACCTAAAAGGGAAAATGTTTTTACAGGAGAGGGAGAGAAAATGTACTTTCCTCTGCCGCCACATCACAGCAGTGAGATGAAGCATCAGCTACGTTTTCATCTGCATGAAGGCAACACTTGAAAAGAGCAGACTTCTTTCATTTTTAAATATGAGGCCCCACCTAGTGGGATGTCACGTTTCTAAACACCAGAGATTGTTGCTATATTTCAGTGTGTCAGTACTTTTGGACTCCTTCAGCCTCGACAGCAACAAGTTTTCTATTTTTAAAGAAAGACTGACATAAGTCCTAAAAAGTTTATAAATGTTCAGTTCTTCAAAAAAGAAATTCTGATTCAGCAGAAAAAGGAGGAAGCAGAAAGAGACAGGCACTTTAAGCAGCTGATATGTTGCTTCTTTTATTTCCTTCAACCATACGGTGTATGGAGTGTATGGCTGTGGTAATAAAGGACAATTTTACACAGTCTTCAAGCTGTTGGACAACAGTGGAGCTCTGTGGACACTTCGGATAAATAAAAAACAGTGATAAAGATATTACGAGGCAGAAGATATGCTACACAGTAAATTTAATTAATCTATTTCATTATGAAAAGTAATACTTTTGGAGGATATACAGTAAATAAGTTGAATTTTTCATTCAACCGCTGACGGGAAGGTCTAAAAAGTTAATGTTTCAGTAATTTTGTTTCAGGACGTCAACTGTTTCTCTGAGGATTCTTTTTTATTAGAGGAGTGAGATTAAGACATGAGAAGAGGAAGGACAGATCTACAAGAATCTGCAAACTGAGTAAACTGAGAAAGGGGGAAGTTACCAAAATAACTGAGAAGAAACAAGGGAACTAAACCAAAGAAACAAGGAAACAAAGACAGACAAGGAGAAATTGGGTGACCCTGGGAAATAATTATAAAAAGATGTTATCAATAAAACTCCACACTAACACTAATAAAGATGACCTTCATGCTTTAGACTGCTTTAAACACTGCGCTTCTCCTCCTGGATCGGACATACTGTTGTGGGGTGTCAAACGTATTATAGTTCCTGGGCCACCTGCAGTCTGATTTAACCAAGAAGCTCTAGGCTGTAAAACTGCTGAATAATAAATGATAACATTTTCCCCCTTTTTAAGTGTAAATAAGTACTTTCTGAGAACTTTTGCATGCAATGATTCATGAGCAGAAGATAGCTGAGGTCAAATAAATGTAATTTTAACAATATGTGTCACTTTTTCCACTTTTCCACTCTACTGTCATTACGAAAGAGATGCTTCTGTCATAACCAGAAACCAAGCACCTCAGTGCAGCTCCCTGACTTGTAGGAAAAATACAGTGAAAAGGCTTAAAAACGATGTCGACATAGTCATACACTACAGAAGTATACAGTATGTCATCAGACCTCCAGCTCCTTCGCTCCATGACCTCAATAAACACGTTCTTACCAGTTTATGTCTTATTTAACACATTTCCTAAATTAAGGTCCTCATTAGAGTCAATAAAGACTCAGTGCCAAAAGATTCTTAGTCACCAAACACCAAGATGATGATGGTAAAACACAGTCCATTTCTAAAAGGTCTTATTGAAGGGAGAGGATGAACTGAGGGGCAGCACTAAGGTCCAGCATAAGATTCATGTGAATTAATTTAAGCTGTGACTCATGAGAAGCAACTTTATTCCAGGAGTCCAGATGCAATTGAGGCCCATAGGTCAACTTTAATGTGGAACAAATGGCAAAATCTGCAAATAGACAAAAACAAGTCATCGAGTGTGCGGAGGTGGATTTTTCTGTGCAATAAATCAGATATATCTTAGACCTCGTGAGTCAGGATCATTGTCTTTTTATAACCTTTTGCTCTGTGATTCACTTACTGGGACTCTTCATAGTTCCTCTTTGTTTTCCTCCACAATAAACTCTTGATTGAAAAGACAAACTATCCAGTTTTTAGAGCCACATTTGCTGTCAACAGAATATTCCCTCACAAAGCACTTTATCAGGACCAGTAGTCAGCCAGTCATTTGGCAGGGCACAACATAAAACCTTCCTTCAGTTAACATGATTCTGGCAGGACTGCTGGCAGCAGATAGGCTGGTTTGCGAGAGTTCGGTCAGAAAGATGGATGAGCAGCAGTTGTTTGGATGGACACTCTTTGCTGATGCCAGAGTTCAGAGGTGTTCAGCCCCCTTCCTTCAGAGAAAAACAGAAAAAACAAATGTGAGCCTGCAGTGGGCACAGGCTCACCTTCTAGTGTTAAAGTTTGGTATTAGCAGCATGAATGCACAGCCTGTAATGGGACTGACCCAAAGCTGCAGTTCCTCTAATAGCCACTTGAGGCTGCTGCCAAATGTTAAACCCCACAGACATTAAATTTCGAGGCATACTGAGAAAAAGGAGTCAATTTTATAAATGTTGGTCATTCTAAGTTTCAAAAATGAGGATCATTTAGATTATGCTCATTGGCTTTCACAGTCAGATCAACCCCTCTCTCCTCACATCAAGTTTCAACACAAAGATGATGATGGCAAAAATCCTCGGGGCTTCAAACACCAATGGATGATGTCATGATGGCGACATTCATATTATCTTTTTCATCTGCCTCTTAAGTCTGACATCATTAGCCGTCATTGAGAGTTTAAAACTGTCTAAATTCCTTCATTTGTAATAAAATGATCAGTGTGGCTGCTCTACCAGGTGTATCAATAAAGTTTAACATCCAGGAGTCCATGAACAGAAGTTAGCATTTAGTTAGCTTCCAGTTCCCATCTAAATATGATATACTATAAGGGATTTCTGAAAGCCTAAAATATACAGCTCTGCTATCACTTTGGATAAAATGAAGAAGGAAAATTAAGCAGCAAGGACGTTTGTAGGGTTACTGAAGTTGGGCCAGCTGGCATATAATGGTACGCTGCGTGTTGGCTAGCTAAAGAGCTATGGTTAGGATATTAAAAACACTTTTGCAGAGTGAAGCTGGAGGATTCATTTATTTTTTTTCCAATCAATTAAATATGAGAGCCCCAGATGGGTAGCGACGAATGCAATCACACGAAAGGAAAAACATGGTGAAAACAGACCAAACTTCATCAGGACAGCATCTGAGATAATCCATCCAAAATACGAGGTTAGTCATTTATATATTGCTGCATGATTTGGATTACTCATTATAAAAACCTCCTGATCTTCAGCTTCATGTACTCATTCAAGTCTTTGTTAGCCTCAGAGTGATGCTTTTCTGACCTGTTCAAATATTTGGTGTCTGGCAAACTGTGTTTTAAAAACAAAGCTTTAAAATGTGCTGCAGATGAATGGCAGTAATAAAAACTGAGAGAGGCCAACAGTGATCACTGACTGTTTTTAAGGGCTTGTTCAGATTGAATAGAACAAAATACAAAATATTAAAACACATTAAAATGACAACAGCCTTAATAAACATAGTGTAATTTGGACCCGGAAGCAGGGTTTATATGTCATCCCTTAACAACCGAATGGTGGCTTTTATATGGAATTTTTTTATATGAAACAAAAGACTAAAAAAGTAACAAAACAAAAAAAGCCCAAACAGAAGACAGCCAAAATTTGTGAAAAGGTGCTGCAATGCAGAAGAGAATTCAGAGTACAGGAGACAATCTGTCAAGAACTTGGAAGTACATACACTAGATTTCAGCGTATATGCTGAGTAAAAAATTTGCTTAAACGGAAACAAAGGGAGGAAGTGCAACTACCGGCGATGAAAAGGAAATGATTACTTTTTTATGCCTGCAGGTTGGCATACAACCTGTGCTGTGTAAAGTCTGCTGCTGGTGGTGTAATGGTGTGGAAAGTTTCCATAGCACACTGAATGTTGTTTTCAGTGTTGTTATTGACGATTTGAGTCCATTTACGGCCACAGTTTGCCATCTTTCAGTGGCTATTTCCAGTATCAAAATACACAGAATTGTCTCTTTCCTGGTCACCAGCTCTGAAACCAATTACAAAAGTCCCTTTGGGATGTGCTGGATTCACATCATAACAGTGCAGCTAACAAACCTGCAGAAATAATGTGAATCTCAAATAAACATTTCCCACATCTTGTCCAGACCAAGAAATTAGGTTGTTTTGACAGCCAAGAGAGGTTCAGTGCATTAGTATTAGTACAGCGTTCCTAATGAAGTCCTCACTGAGTGTATTACTGCTGTTAAAGAAGCACTTCAGTTGTTAAGCATACTGACTATTCATTTATGAATGTGTCATAAAATATAAAACAAACCCTGATTTCATTATTTAATGCCTCTCTATGGTTCAATTGAAGCTGCGCGTGCAAACATTGTTAATCATAAAGGAGATAGTATACACAAACAGGGAAGGTTTGGTTGAGAATATTACTTTAAGTTAGCGTGTCACTGTGCTGCTGCAGGAAATACTGACAGAATGTGACTCTGTGTTACCAAAAAACTAATTCGGCACAGACATGAATAGGCCAGATAAGTCTCTCAGATGGGTTGTTCTGAGCTGACCCTTGTCAAATTAGATCTGTTGCCACCAATGCCAATCAACTGGAGTATTTATTACGAGATAAGGTAATCTGCCTGCTGCAGACTTTTCTGACTGCATCGCTTTGACTCGCTGTAACGGCTTTCATCATTGTAGTCTGTCCATTATGAAGAATCCATTGTTCCCACTGCTCCATTCATAGGAGAATAGTTTGTTGCAAGGCAAACCACAAAATGGATTTAACGGGGTGCTGGATATTTGTGCGGCGGTCCAAGATGTTCTTCGGCCTTGGATTTTTGTTTCTTACTGAAAAGTCACTCTGAGAGCTGTGAATAAAAAAGGACCGCAAAAAGATACAAAACAATCACAAGTGGCATAAAACATAGACACAAAATAACAGATGAGACCAAATAGGATGCAATAGGGACACAAAACAATCACAAAAGAGATGTAAAATAATCAAAAAGAGACTTAAAAGCAAAAAAAAGAGAAAGTAGCCACAGAGCCTCTAAACAACCCAAAGATATACATAATAACTACAAACAGAAAAAAGATACAAATTAACCACAAAGGGACACCAAACAACCAAAAATATCACAAAACAATCTTAAAGAGAAACAAATTAACCACAAGGAGACACCAAACGGAAAATAAGAGATCCAAAACCCCCACAGAGACGTGAAAGAACTACAGACACAAAATAATCCAATTTAATTTTATTTCGATAGTGCCACATCAAAGCAATCGCTGGTGGTGTGCAATACTCTAAGATTTGGTATTGATCCGATACCGAGTAAATACAAAATACGGATACTTTTTAGTAATTAACATAGATGCATCACCATTTCTAAATGTGAATGGGTTTTCATGACCTTTAAGTGTTTGGGGGGATTTTTCCTTTAAGTTATTAATGAGTTAAAACCCAGGACAGGAATACTATAATGAGTAAGTCTGTAGCACATCTAGTTGTAGTTTAAATATAATAATCATACTGTATCTGTTTCATGGTTAACACAAAGGGGTAATTACATTCAATCAAATCTGAGCCATATTATAATTGGAATGTTTGCTTTAATTCAATTATATCAAGGTCTCAATGTAATTTATACTTTTTTAGTTGATTAAAATAAGAATTAGCCTGCTGGACTTTAAAAATTACAGCAATGCTGAAGATAACTAAAATATTACTGTTACCACCATCATATTTCTGGATACTCTCTGCCATGCTGCGCTGCTGGGCAGCCTGGCTAGCTGAACATGCTTGCTTCTTTGTCTAGCGCTGCTGAGACACGTGACATGACCAAACTGTGGCTGCTCTGCGCTGTGACACTTGAAAGCAGCGGCACTTACACAGGCAGCCAGGTTGCCCCTTTGCAGCAGTGCATGCAGAAACTAAAGTATCAATCTCATTACACATGGATTGGATCGACCCGCCCACCACCAGCAATCGCCTCAGGCACTTTATATTGTAAGGTGATGACCCAGTTCTACAACAATAGACCTAAAATAGCTAATTAGAATTACAAAGGAGACACAAAGATACGGTGGCCCCTAGAGACAAAGCATGTATAAACTCCAAAACACTTACAAATTCCAAATAGCACGCACAAACTCCTCAACACATACAAAATCCAAAACACATGCAAACTCCAAAACACATGCAAAATCCAAAACACGTACAAAATCCAAGACACGTACAAGCTCCAAAACACGTACAAAATACAAAACACGTACAAAATTCAAAACACATACAAAATCCAAAACACGTACAAAATCCAAAACACATGCAAAATCCAAGACACGTACAAAATCCAAAACACGTGCAAAATCCAAAACACGTACAAAATTCAAAACACGTGCAAAATCCAAAACACGTACAAAATTCAAAACACGTGCAAACTCCAAAACACATGCAAACTCCAAAACACGTACAAAATTCAAAACACGTACAAACTCCAAAACACGTACAAAATTCAAAACACGTGCAAACTCCAAAACACGTACAAAATTCAAAACACGTGCAAACTCCAAAACACATACAAAATCCAAAACACGTGCAAAATCCAAAACACGTACAAAATCCAAAACACGTGCAAAATCCAAAACACGTGCAAAATCCAAAACACAACGGAAGTGCTCCAGGACGCTAGGGGCAGTGTTGAGCTCGATTTGTAAAATAAACGGCAAGTTTGTTGCAAACACATGGGCTCTAGTCTCCGTTGCGCTTCCCAGGTTGCCTAGCAACTATGATACTAACAGCTGGAAACGTGTCATACAACTTTTTTTGACAGAAATGAAGGAGAACATATTTTTTTTCATTTGTTTGTTTGTTTCTACAAGAGCTTTGTGTGATTTGATAAGTATCTGAGGCTGAGACCACAGGACAGTAAAACATGATTTTTGGGCTTCATTTCTGTACTGAACAGTCATTTAAGATTACCTAGTAAATAACAATTAGCTAATGTTGTTCATGAGACTAAAGTCATATCACTTTGGTAATGTAAATATAATATGGCCAATATTATGGTTATTATATTAGTCATTATTAGGTATTACAGCAGTGAACATGAACTCTTTGTCAAATACTGAGCTTCAGTACAGATTCAAGTTGCAGTTATTTACATGTCTTACCACCTTAAATCTTCACTCAAAGACAAGTATATAGGAATGACTGCCAAATTTATTTGCCACTGAAGCCGAAGGATGGCATCTGAATAAAACCTCTCTTGACATGCCTAGATGACATTAAAGCTTGGTTGGCTCTAAACTTTTTAAATTTGAATGAAAAGAAAACAGATTTGTTGGTGTTTGGACCCAGTGGCCCCTGTGAGTCCTCTTCTTTTCATTTGGAACCCCTGGAGGTTTATTTTAAACCTGTTGTTACTGCCCTTGGTTTTAAGTTGGACCAGTCCATTTTTATCATTTAAGGCGACTGGCAAGAGTGAAATCATTTCTTTCTAGGCAGCACTTTGAAACCGTGATCCATGCTTTTATTTCTTCCCCTGTGGACTACTGTAACGCACTTTATGTGGGGGTCAGTCAGTTGTTACTCTGACATCTGCAGCTGGTTCAAAATGTATATTGACAGTGCATATATAGGTGTATCATATATAAGAGACAAATGTTGTTCCTTCAGTATGTTGGCATTACTAAATTTGGCTCAAATGCTTACATACATGTGTAAAAAGAAAATGTACAAGCTGTGAGCTGTTTCAAATCAAATCACTTTTATTGTCACATCACATGTGCAGGTACATTGGTACAGCACATGTGAGTGAAATTCTTGTGTGCGAGCTTCACAAGCAACAGAGTTGTGCAAAATACAATAATGTAAACAAGCAAAATACAAGAATGGCTACATCTGAAACTAATAAATATATGTACAATATATAATAGTATATATATGTTTCTGATAAAATGAAGAGTAGACTGATGTATTAAATATTCCTTTATTGGGTGAGAAAATCAGACCATGTCATAACTGCTTTAAGTCATACAGAATAGATATCAGAGCCTTAAACAGGCTGGCTTCTGCTAAATGGGTCAAACTGGGCAGAAAGTATACAAACACATAACATCCTTATAGAATATGATGTAACACTATAGATCAACTTACCTCAGAATATATAAAGCATATAAACAATTACAGCAATATGATGCAACAAACACAGCAGTGCTACTGATCCAAAATACTCAAAGCTTCATAGAACTGAAACAAACATTTATTTTTAGTTCCATTCTGCTGCTGATACAGACTTTAGGTTTCTGAACATTAAACTTGTTGCTGCCTTTCATAGTGCGTAACTTGAAGGCCCTGAGTACTTTCTCCCACACTGGAAACACTGGAATGATAAAATTATTTGAACATTACCTAATAAGACTGATTCAGGACAGACAATTAGTTATTTTAAACGTTTCTAGCAGTCCTTCACAAACAGGGAACAGTCTGTCTATTCTCTCCATCTGTCAGCTGCTGCTGGCTCTTCCTCCTCCTCTTCCTCACATACTGCTGAGATTGTCCTGGTGGATCATCAGGGGTGCAAAGCCTCACAGATGATGTAATGCAGTGGGTCTCTCAGTCTGTCCTCACTCTGGACACTTGCAGGTGTCACACATAGAAATCAAATGTGTGATAAGCTGCAGGATTCAAACACAAGTGTGACTTATAAATACATGTTCATACTTTTATTCCACAATCAGAGAGAAAGAAACAGAGAGAGAGTGCAGGACAGACAGACAGGTGACAGTCTCAGGTGTACACACTGCTACAAAACAGCACCAGAGAAGGAGGATTTAGTGTTTGTGTCATTACGAGTGCTAAACAAGAAGAGTTCCCAGATGGTACAGTGGACACATGTATGACTCCTGTGATTAAAGCATCTTTCTTTCAGCTTAAGGAGTGAACCGTCAGCTGACTGACTTTAATTACGCATAAAATCATCACATTCTCTGTAAGATTAAAGTCAGCTATTGAACGGCGAATATTTTGAAGTGAAGGCTTTAAAACCAAGTTAGTACAAACGTCGCTAATGTCACATAACTTTCCCGACATGTTGCCAACAGTAATGTTTTAATGTTCTTCATTATAAAAACATTTGCGCATAAATAAGTGACATAATATTCAGTACTTACTTCTGGAAGTTTACTCTTCGTCCGCTCCGCTTCCGCCGTTTTTTTTCGGCAAAATTATCCAAACCACCGCCGCGCTATGAAGTCTGGGATATGTTGGGCCATGAAGGCTACACAGACCCATCCTTAAAATTCAGGGAAATTAAGGACGCATTTGAGGGCCGCATTTCGAGCAGCCTTTGAATTGGGACAGTCTTTGTCGTGTCGCTGTGACATAATCGGCCTTAAAATGCGGCCTTTAAGGCTGCAGACCCCAAATCCGGTCATTGGTACTTCCTGGCTTGTGTAGTTACTAGGTAACAAAAGCTCAACACTGCCCCTAGCGTCCTGGAGCACTTCCGTTGTGTTTTGGATTTTGCATGTGTTTTGGAGTTTGCGCGTGTTTTGGGGTTTGCACGTGTTTTGGATTTTGCACGTGTTTTGGATTTTGTACGTGTTTTGTATTTTGCACGTGTTTTGTATTTTGCACGTGTTTTGTATTTTGTAAGTGTTTTGGAGTTTGCACGCGTTTTGTATTTTGTACGTGTTTTGTATTTTGCACGTGTTTTGGATTTTGTACGTGTTTTGTATTTTGTAAGTGTTTTGGAGTTTGCACGTGTTTTGTATTTTGCACGTGTTTTGTATATTGTACGTGTTTTGTATTTTGTACGTGTTTTGTATTTTGCATGTGTTTTGTATTTTGTACGTGTTTTGGAGTTTGCATGTGTTTTGGATTTTGTACGTGTTTTGGAGTTTGCACGTGTTTTGGATTTTGTAAGTGCTTTGGAGTTTGCATGTGTTTTGTATTTTGTACGTGTTTTGTCTTTTGCATGTGTTTTTTATTTTGTAAGTGTTTTGGAGTTTGCACGTGTTTTGGATTTTGTAAGTGCTTTGGAGTTTGCACGTGTTTTGTATTTTGTACGTGTTTTGTATTTTGCATGTTTTTTGTATTTTGTACGTGTTTTGTCTTTTGCATGTGTTTTTTATTTTGTAAGTGTTTTGGAGCTTGCATGTGTTTTGGATTTTGCACGTGTTTTGGATTTTGTAAGTGTTTTGGAGTTTGTACGTGCTTTGTCTCTAGGGGCCACCGTACAAAGAAACCCAATTAGAGAGACTTAAAATAACCAAAAAGAGGTACCAAACACTCACAACAGAGACACACTTAAAACATCTGTAAAGAGGCACTAAACAAAACCCTACACATAAACTGAGCACATGCATTTAAGGGAAATTAAATGCATTTAAGGGAAATTGATCACAAAGTTTAGATAAACTAAGTTTATGGAAGAGTTTAAAATCTAAAATTACCCAGCTCTTCACTAGTCTGATGATTCAGTCTAATGTCACATTACCCCCCTCTGTGTCCTCCTGCCACTTTTGGCATAAATGCAAAACCATATACAGTACAGATTGGTTCAGAAACATTTGTGCAGAAACAGTTTTCTTCTTTTTATATTTGCAATCAAGATGTAACCGAAGGGTTTATTTGGTTTTAATACAAGATATGCAACAATCTCTTTCAACTGACTATCTCATCTGGCTACCTTTGTAGTGGAAGATTTAATATCATTTATTATCCAGTGTTTACACAGACAGATAACTGCATGGGAAAAGTGGGCACATGCCCAGGGCATTAAGGTTTTATTATTGTATAGCATACAATGTTTATTTAAAAGGTATTAGTTAGTAGCATGATTACTGTTAGTCTGGTGGGAGAAAGGCAAACTAAGAGAAAAGTCAGAGCATAAACTGTCAGCAGATGTGTCAGAGTGCCTGGATGCTAATGCTGCTAGAATGAGTTCACAGGATGACTGCAACATTAGGATGAGTGATGTTTGTGGTGCAGCAGTGCTCACACTACCAAACCAACTGTCTAAAGTTAAGAATTTTCTCTGGCCCCTGTTGAAGGCTACTGAGGAAAATAGCTTTTTTCTTATGATTTAGGATGTTAAAAATCAACTGAATTGAATCTGAAGCGGGACTTTAACAACTGTATTTTTCTCTCAAGAACCTCACAGAAAGTTAGTCCTTAGCAGGGGCAGTTCCAGATGTTTTACATGGGTTGCCTAGAAAGGGAGCCAAGAACAAGATATCTATATTATAAATATTTTATTATATTAAATAGTTTAAAATCGGAGCAACATCTAATGTAGAAAAACTGTAAAAAACACGCACATAATTTCATGGACATGAAGCTTTGAGTGTTAATACAGATTTGTTACATGAAAAGTTGACCTACACACAGCAGAAGACCACGCCAGGTGGAACACCTGTGATCTAAGAACTGGAAACTGAGGCTGCAGTTCACACAGGCTCTCCAAATTGGACAATAAAATATTGGAAAAACGTCCCCTGGTATCATGAGTCTTGATATCTGGATGGATCAGATATTTTGGCCACTTAGTAACAAATTTAGATCGTTTAAAAGTCACAGCATACCTAAATATTGTTGCTGACCATGTAAATCCCGTTAACCTTCTTCTGATGGCTGCTCTTGGGAGGATAAGGTGTCCCAAAGCTCAGACTGTTTTAAAATGGCTTCCTCAACATGGCAGGGAGTTCACTGTACTCAAGTGGTCTCCACAGTCACCAGATCACGATTCAACAGGGCACGGAACAATTGACGGAAAAAGTGTGGAGTTTATACCAGTTTTTAAATTGTGTTGATCGGCCACGTAAAACCAGAGTTATGATAAAAATATCTGCAATGTTTGGTTTTCTTCCTGAATACTGTCGTTGTTTATATTTACTGCAGGAAGAAACAGTAAAAACTGCGTTTTATAAGAAAAACACTGGAAAGCCTGTGAGCAAAAACACAATCAAAAAACCCCAGCCTTTCCTATTCGTCGAAAAATGTACCATGTCGACCAATCAAAAAATGATATGGCAACATGGCATTTATTGTTTAGGAAGGTGGAAGTTTTAGGAGTGACGGCGGTGTTTTGAGATGTGAGAGATTTGCGACGTTTAGCGCAAATCTTGTGTAGTTAGTGTGTAGTGTAGTCAGTAGTTTTGTTGTGTGTGTCAGAACAATGAGGCAACTACTGAATGTTACAGGTGTTACAGGAGTGATACATCTCCTGTTGTCAGGCCTGCAGGTATCAGGCTGTTGTTCTCCTTTATCTCATAGTGGACAGAAATAATTTTTTAGAGTGGCACAAATAATTTGTGTGGCATCAGATTCGATGCAGAACAGCTGATTGTTCTGTAAATAGTTTGAAATGTTTGTTTAAAAAATGCCTTGGCTGCATTTTTAGGTAAACAGCTGCAAAAAACTTCGTTGTTCGCATAACTCAGTTACTTTTTTGAAGAAGTAACTATATAATTAACTGCCCAACATTGGTCATTATTTACTGTATTTTGCAGACAGAGTTACAGGACTCTCTCCCAGACCACAGACTCATACTCATAATACAAATCAGAGCTTTATTTAAAAGAAGAAAGTTTTGTTTTCAAAATTGGAGTTCAAGTTACTTTTTACTTCCAATAGTGTTAACATGCTACACAGGTCATGAACAAGATTTGTTTTTTTAATTTTCATTGTAAGTGGGCTAAAGCAGTTAATTAAAAGTAGTCAAACATAAATGCTGTAATTTGATTATTTTAATAAACCATGTAACTTGGATGGATTCGATGCTGGTGTGACCACAGTGCACACGTCTGCTGTTGCTCACAGTGGTCCAAGAGACCGCTCAGGGAATTTGTGCGTTCACTCAGACACATGAAAAATTAGAGGGAACATTGGAACTGAGGTATATGTAACCTATGATACCTAAACAGATTAGATCAGAACTGTAACTCAGTAAACCTTATGAGTAAAAGTACTCAGTTACATGCTTTCCATTGTTGGACACTATAAGATTAACTCTATCCTCATGGCTTCAGTTGGGGATGAGGGGGGTCATGTGCCCAGTGCTCAGGAAGAACAGTGCTCACTGCACTTTCATTCAGATTAAAGTGTGTGTTTGACTCCTAAAGATGTTTATGTTGTGTTGCACATGGCAGGTACAGAAAGCAACAGAAGAGCAGTAATCTAACAAGATGTCAAAAAAAGCGAATGCAACAAACACAAACTCAAAGTAATGTGGCTGAAGTTGTAAGCTGCCTCGTGCTATGAATGTACGTTTTTCTAATGGAGTCATTTGGCAGAGACGTAGACAGACACTTACATCGATCAGTATGCGGCTCCAGTCTCTATGAGCCTTGATTCAGTCAAAGCAAAAATAATTGCCTCCAAAGTGGGCTCCAGCAGCTGCGGTGGCGACGGTCTGAAACAGCAGCAGCGAGTCATGAGGACGAAGCGGTTTGAACCTGCTGCATAAAGCGCAGGTGCGACAGAAGAGAGGCAAAATTGTCCTTGATATTGGTAATTATTGAGGTGCCATCCATCCCATTTTGTTCCATTTAGAATCTCCTCGCCTGCATAAACAAGTGTACTCAGTGTTTTGATTTGGTCATTAAGTCCCAACAACAGGCCCTCATGCCAAAGCAGACACGCTTCCACATGTGAAACTTTGATTTCCAACACTCCTCTTTAGCCTCTCGCTTAAGGTCATTGTGTTTGACTAAGTTGCCACGGTAACCACATATCTATAATGCAAATGCTGCCTTGTCAGATCCGTGAGCTTTAGGTAAGGAAAGCAGATCTATTTACAGCAGCGGTGTGTAGGCATAATGCACTATAACAGTGTTGGAAAGTCACATAAAATGTAGCAGCTAAGTATCTCTGCTGGATACTCACATTATGTTATATAACAAACATTTGATACAGTAAACAGTGTACTTATGACATCATCGTTAAATGAAACAATCGAACTGCAAAAAGTCAACAGAAAAAACAAACAGTTATTTGAAATGGACTGGCGTGCAAAACGTGTTCCGATTCATTTTTAATCCGAGCAGCAAACCCAGAGCTGAAAAATAACGTCAGTGAAAATCTGCAGTTCCTCTAATGACCATGAAATAGTGTTAAAAAGCTCAACTTTACAGCAGAAATAATCATGTTTACAGCATGCAACAATATACAGCTCTATACAGGGTGAATTCCTGTATTACTAATCCATTTGGATACCAGTAAAGTAATTTAACAGCTTTACCAGCTAAACTGAATCACTGAACTACACCTTGTCTGTCCAAAACTATAACACATGTATATACAAGATGTTTAATAGGTGGTATGGCTATCTCCCATCTACACATGACATATCAGAAATGCAGAAAGACCTACACTTCTCTGCCAGTGCGTAGGTGGGCTTTGTTCTGCTCAAACAGAACCAACAAATATCAGCAAACACACAAAACTGTTTTTTGTGACTTTTGTGACCATGCAAACACTGCACTACACAGTTTAGTGCAGGCTACACTAATGTTATTGTAGGATCTTTACCTTACAATATAAAATGCCCTGAGGCTGTTTATGTTTTGAATTATGTTTGAGCAGAACAAAGCCCACCTGCACACTGCCGGGGTGCCGCAAGACTGACACAAGTACCACACGGCACTTTCATGGACATCCTGGGTTGCAGCAACAACTTGGACATGCATGCCATGCCAGCATCCAGCAGGCGGTGTAGTCCAGCCTCAGTCACCTTGAGTCAGTTGCACTACAGTGGCACTAATGACGTTGATATTGTGTGGACCCTTTTTGTGTCACATGACCAATGGCTGGAGAATGGAGTGCACCAAACTGATTCTGAGGTGCAAAAGTTCATTTATGCTCAGTAAACAAATTACCAACTTGAGTGACATCCCGTTCTTAATCCACAGGATTTAATGTGATCTTGGTCCACCCTTTGGACCTATAACAGCTTCAATTCTTCTGGGAAGGCTTCCCGCAAGGTTAAGGAGTGACTTTATGGGACGTTTTGAACATTCGACACTGATGTTAGACGAGAAGTCCTAGTTCATAGTCTCCACTCTAAATGATCCCAAAGGTATCCATGGGGTTGAGGTCAGTTCTTCCACTGCAAACTTGCTCATCTATTATGGACCTCGCTTTGTGGAAGGTGCCCAGCTATGTTGGAACAGGAAGGGGCCATCGCCAAACTGTTCCCACAAAGTTGGGAGTATGAAGTTGTCCAAAACGTTCCTTTGGACAATTCCTGAAATCCTGAACTCCTTAAAAACAACCCCACACCACCAAACTTTACACTTAACACACTGCACTCAGAGAAGTACTGTTCTCCTGCAAACTGCAAAAACCAGACTCACCCATCATATTGTCAGACAGAGAAACCTGATTCATCACTCCAGAGAACACGTCTGCACTGCTCTGGAGTCCAGTGATGGTGTGCTTTATTCGCTGCATCCAACACTTTGCATATTGCATTGTTAGGGTTAGGGTTGCATTAAAAATGTGATGAAATTCCTTAAACCTGCTTTCTAATGGCCAGCAGGGGGCGACCCCTTCGGTAGCAAAAAGTTCAGCTGTAAAGATGTTTGAGAAAATTAGCCCATTTCTCACTTAGAGATGTAGTCTCTTTAATATTATCACTACAATTGATTTATGACTTCAACTTTTATGATTTGTGTTAGCTCCTTGGAAAACAGAGTGATTAGTACTACAGCAAATAAATCAAATCAAATCAAATCACTTTTATTGTCACATCACATGTGCAGGTACATTGGTACAGTACATGTGAGTGAAATTCTTGTGTGCGAGCTTCACAAGCAACAGAGTTGTGCAAATATTAGGATATTTATAGTGTATTTGTTCTCACAGAAGCTTCATAATTTTGCACTTAATAGATTTCAGGCAATACGCAACTCAGAGAGATACAAGTGAATAATAATTAATTTAATTACATTAATTAAATCCCAGAAAACGTGCAGACATACTGAAAAGGAAAGAAAAGAACAGTAAGAATTCAGCACGTGGCAGCAAAATCACCCGATGTAAAAAGTAAATTTCTGTTTATGTTCTTAAATAATCCTTTTTTACCGGTACCACTTTACTGTACTCAGACTTTAAAAAAAGATGTTTTAAATAGAGCCATCACACAGACAGAGAAACCTGTTCATTACTTTATTACCAATTAACTGTGCAGAAGGTCACGTTACCTTTCAAATTGCATTTTAAAATACTCAAAATGACACCACAGCTAATCAAGAGGGCATGCCTGTGGGTATCTCTTGTTTCATTTTAAGGGCTTTGCAGCAGTAGCACAAGGTCTTCTGGACGACTGAATACTGAATATTGAGGAGTTTTGATATTAGAGACAGTTCATATGTCTACACACTGGATACACACAGAGGTTAAACTTGATTTGGCAGGTGGGTTAACCCTAAGATGAGGCGTAGCAGTGCATCATGAAGAAAATAATTACATAGATATAAGTCACATAATTTGCTTTGTGAGCTCCAGCAGATTTTCCTTTGTGAACAGCTGACCTGTGCTCCTACTGCAATATTCACTAAGTTAACTCAGTTAACTCAAAAAGATATAAGCAGGTGTTATGTGAGCAGATTTCTAACCTGCAGACATTATGAAGCTAGTATAAAAAGCAGACTTCAGTGAGTGAATCTAATCAGCTTCATCACCTAAAATATAAATTGATATCTGCCGCCCGTGATATAACCTAGTAACAGCACCCTAGATGTAACCAGTCCAATATAGTGCATCAATATAAGTGTTATCACAGTAAAATGGTTAAATTAAAAGCAGTTTGATTGATTAGCACCAATTCAAAACATAAACAGCCTCAGGGCATTTTATATTGTAAGGTAAAGATCCTACAATAACATTAGTGTAGCCTGCACTAAACTGTGTAGTGCAGTGTTTGCATGGTCACAAAAGTCACAAAAAACAGTTTTGTGTGTTTGCTGATATTTGTTGGTTTGATTAAAAAGTTGCATTTGAAATTGGCTGCTGCTTAAAAATGTTTAATCTTTGTACCTCTATGCTTATATACTACTGTATGACCACAGCTCTACGTTTGTGCCATGAAGGTATCACTGCGATGAGAAGGAAAAAGGCTGTGCTGAGAGTTTAAGAGGGCTGTGGGATATCATTTTTTTTTAAAAAATTATCAAGCAAGTATATAAATGTTACCAGAAGCAATGCCCTGCTGCAGCACAGGAAAAATTACTCTCATTTAATAATTATGTGCATTAACCAGCCTATCAGATTTAATTACTCAGTAATTGAAGGTGCTGTTCTGGCCCACAGATGCAAACATTAAATTTTTTACATTTATTTTTGACTGGATTTTATTGTTCAGAAAAATCGCCTAGTTTGCTATTTCTGTTTGTTTGTTAGAGTTACTGGATCTGAATCCATTATAGTTTTGAGGGATTACTGAACAATGCAAGCTTGGGCACAACAAAGTTTTTAGCCTTGCTGGCTAGTCTAAAGTAAGAAAACCCTTAGAAAATAGCCAAAGCTAAGCGCGGTTAAATGGATGATGTTAGGGTTGCAAACATAATTTGAGATTAGTTTGCCGAGTGTGGCTGACGTTAGGAGGCTAGCATCCACATCCGCTTAATTCACACCTTGTTCATTTCTAACGTCTTGCTACAAAGAGAGAAAGGTGCTGCTCTGGCTAGTGGTGGGTGGCGTCATAACATCTTAGAACCAAAAGGGAAAACTGTTTTATTAAACAAGAATAAGGTGTTAAGGTGTTCCTGCCTCTTTACATTCAGCTGCAAGCCACTCCAGTGCAAGTGCGAGTTTCTTGTGTTTTTTTTCATTTAGTATTATGTCAGTCTATTTTTGTTATTGTGTGTTATAGTGACTTGGTTATTCAGTTTAGCTTTTGTTTATTAGATTCCCTGTTGTGTCTTTGCCGTCTGTGTCTCTGTGTTTATTTAATTGTGTGAGTTCTCGTGCCGTGTTTCTCCTCGTGTTTTATTCCATCATGTTCACCTATGTTCCCCAGCTCGTCATGTTCTCTCTCCCCGTCCAGTCTGCGTCTCTGTGTACTTCCTGTTTTACTTTGATAGTCTCCCATCAGTGTACGCCAGGTTGTGTTTGCTCTTCCCCTGTCTTGTTATGACTCGTGTCAGCTGTGTTCGCCGTGTGCTCCCACGTCTCCCTCAGTTCCGTGTTGCATTTTTCTTAGTATTCAGGTGTGAATGCAAACTTGAAAACCAGCATAAAGAGAGTTCAGAGTGATCACCACAGTGATTGTAGAAACATGAACAGATAGAAACAGAGGCTGCAGCCTGACTGCTCATCAATTTGTTTTCTGTTTAAGGTCAGGGTCTGGTCTGCTGGGCTCGGCATTCATCAGTCTGGGTCCTTAGCTAGCTCAGCATTAGCATGGATTAGCATGCTTGCAAAGAGCTCAAGTTGTCTTGGCAGCTTAAGTCAGTTGTTCCTGTTCTGGATGCACTTTACCATCACGTTCTAGTCTGTTATGCAATAATTATAAAAGTAATGTCCAAATCCAACTGTAGACTGCTAATAATTTTCTCCTCTGACAAACTGAAATCAGCTGATTGTAGCGCAAGTGCAAATGTTACCAGTAAGCGAGGTCAATAGTGAAGCAGACTAACAATTCCAAGGAACTAGACTACTGGGAACCAGCTCTCTACAAGAACCAGTTCTTAATTCCCATCTCTAGACATGACAACGGAGTGTGGAGGGAATGATAGCACTATCATATAATGATATGTACTTACTGTGGTGCATGTCCAGCTGCCTTAAAGTAGTATCAGAGGTTAGGGACCGTGACCTGCTTGCCATTTAAAAAGCATTCTTATGGCTCCCCTCGCTGACATTTAAGTCAAAATATTATTTCTTCTTCACAGAGCAGTTTCTCTTCTTTTGATCAAAAATGTGGTCATTTAGTGTTCAAGGTCAGCTGAGAAACAATCCATCACCTTTGTGACAAATCCATCCATCATCAAAAGCAGCGTGATGACTCACTGCCTTTTATTCACCGGCTTCTTAAAAGATGATGAGCCACATGTAAATGCTTTTTTAACTTACATTCACTGACTGAAGGCTTCGCTGTACGTGGACAGAAATAATCTTTTGTCCTCTCTTGTTTTCATCGACTCCTCCTCATAATAGCTATTCATCTGCTCCTCTGTTAGAGGCTAAAAAACACTCATTTCCAGAGGGAAAGCTGAATGCCCCCAAACAACTCCTCAATTATGTCTGTGCTGAATCATTTACTTTAATTTGTGCAGCGTTTTCTATTTCTTTCACAGATAGCAAACCAGGTCAAGATGATTGTGGATGTTTCAAAACCAAACTGTCGCTCTTGTGGGCTTGTTGATTTTTTTGTCCTTGAAAGAAGGTCCTAGAGTATCGGTGCTGTTGTTGCTGCATCTTAAATGTGAATTTTTTTTCTCAGTTAAACAACAACTGATTGTTGACTGATTTTTTATGCATTCAGGTTTATTATTCCCTTTGTCTCCATTAAGGTATGAATCACCACTTGACCACGACCATAAATATATTTCTTTGATCTCTGAACAGTCACAACGGTTTAACATCTGTGACCTTTACCGTTAGCAGATTGAGTAAAAAACATCACAAGAAACACACACAGGGGAGTTTACCTGAACTTGAAAGGGTTCCCCGTTCATTTTAAACATAAAGGTCAATACACAGACTTTAAAAACAGTTATATATAAAGTTTTAACCACTTTTCTGATTAGCTCAAATTGTTCCCCATCCACTAATTTGATGTTTATTTTATTTAGAAGACACTTTTAGCTCAGCATGTATTTCCAGTCATGTGAATTTGTCTGATTTGGAGTGTACATCCCTGCAAGTTCATGGTTTTTAGAGACAGAGGCAGAAAAGCAAAGATGCAAAAACATCCATGCATAAATAAGCACCAGAAGCATTTGAATACAAAAAAAGATATACACATATAAAAAGTCACAGAAAAACACAAATTAACAAAATTACAGAAACACAAAAATTTAGTTTAAAGAGTTAAACAGCTTTAGCTGAGTGATGCTATTTTGACCAGAGCCAAAATCTGCAGTTCCTCTAACGGCCACGTTAGCCTGACTCCAAAAGGGAGTCTCTCAAAGACTCAACAGGCACAAATTTACAACAATACATACTACATAATTAATCTTATTTATATTCTGTCTGGGACAAACAGTTTTGGCCTCTATAGATAGTTTCACCTCTCATAACAACTCTGACCTTTTCAAATCTCTGTGTGAGCTGCTGGAGCCTTCTGGAGCATTTTAATGGATTATTGGAGTAATACTATGTCTGGTGGTGAATTACAAACCATAACAGAGGGTGTGCTTGAATTTTAGAGAGTGGAAACGAGAGAGATGGGACCCAAATGCAGACACGGTGTAGCAGGATGATGTTAAACTGAAAGCAAGCCTTTTTTTTGGGTGGCTGTACAAAAAACTCTTCAAAGTAACCAACGAAGGGATGAACTGAAAACACTAACAAAACCTAAACTTGGTGGAACACAGTTAAGAGTAATCAGACAAGAGGAGACAATGGGGAAGCTAAACTAAAAACACTGAACACAGGATGTGACACTTTCCAAAGTAAAACAGGAAATACACGAATGTGGAGACAAGGATGACAAGAAGGAACACAAAGGAGGCACAGGAACGCCTAAACACTAGAAATAATGAACAAATAAGCAGAAACCGGACCAGTTTAAAACATACCTTTACTTTGCAAAGGTGATCTGCATCAGGTAATATATTGCTGCTGCAGATTTTTAAGGTTGAGGTCAGTATAAATATCTTCTATTCTCTTTAAACTCCAGCATAATATTCTAAAAATGTATATGTTTTTACTGTAAATGTCCTGAGTGCCATATATTTCTAAAACAACTCATACAGGAAAGCAGGCCTACCGCTGGCTTTTACAAAATTAAAATATTTTGATAGCAAACAAATCAAAATTGAATTTGAAAAACTACAAATTCTGTACGGAAACTAGTTTTTTTTTTTTTAATCACACTGAGGTTTTATTTTTTTTCTCCATCTATATAAGTGAAAAATCATTGATTAATGAAGCTTTAAAATACAGCATATAAATCTGCTCAATGTAAAGTTAATGTGGAAAATTACCTTTCGTGTAAAAGATTAGAAGCAACCATGATTATGGGTAAGGCTGTGGCAGGTCAGTCATGGTCCGGGGGAGTGCATTCCAGCGTGCAGTCCACACCTGTTGGCAATTAAGCTACTTAAGACCAGCGCCCGCAACTACTCTTCGCCAGATCTTCAGCTAACCTCTGTTATTGTATGTCATCACAGTTCTTGTGATATCATTCTAGTGATATTCTCTGTTCACCGAGTGTTTCTTTGCTTGCAGTCATCCATCCGATCTCCACGCTCTAACTCTGACAGTACTCACTTTCATTTGGTTTAACGGAAGAGCTCATGCTCACTTCTCCTACCTGCCTGCCTCCCTGCCACAGTTACTGAATACCACGGATCATCACTGGCTGGAACCATCACCGTCGCACTCGCCCCACTTACCCCACTTACCCCTCTCATGCCATTCCTCCACCTGCAATAAGTAAGACAGTACTTGTCCATGTTTGCTCTGCACTGGAACATCTTCTGAACTCTGTCTCCTCTCGTTACAGTGACTCAAAGACTCCTGGTTTCGTTCCCCGGCCTGACTCCCCTTTTCCCCCCGCCACAGATTTCATGTGTATATAGTTTCCTAGTACTCCACGTTTATTGTACAGTTCACGTTTGCTACTCTACTTCTTAGAATCTCACGTATGTTTCATAGCTCACGTAGCATCATAGCTGACAGTTCATAGTCACGTCATAGTTGTAATTTTCTGTTTTTAAATAAAGTCTTGTAATCACGTTTACCAGTGCCTCCGTTTGTATCTGCAATTGAGTCCGTTTACCTGGTTTGGCCTTCAGCCGTGACACTGTCATAGCAAGAAAAACACTTTGTAAATGGTGTGCTGGTATGTATGAGCAAGGAATGAGGAAGAAGAGCTAGTGCTTACATGTTGAGGTGAGGAGTGGGCAAGGACCTGGTCATGAACTGGCCCACAGTTTTCTCCCCACCAGTGGCAGTGTTGTTAATTTTAAAATGGCACTGGATGAGATCATGGACTGAATCATAGCTTGTGCTGGTAGAAAGTGCAGTTTTGATGAACATCTATGCGATGCACATAAACACAAATATATGTATAAATAAAGAAACCAGAGGTCAACACTGGAGCATGTGAGAGGGTAACTTAGCTTAAGCCCTGTTGGTACAAACAGCCTCTGTACATTACCTCTGTGCTCTCACATGGTGGTGTTTCTGTAATAAAGTGGCGAACACTCCCAGAGTCTTAATGGGAAACCATCACTGAATGGAAGATTGGAGGGCAGCCACAGAGTTCATCAGGTTCAAACAATAAACACACACTAGTATTAGTATTTGTATGTATGTGTATAGTACAAATTATTCATGTATACAATTTTATTGATTTCTGTATTTTAAGCATCTATCTATCTATCTATCTATCTATCTATCTATCTATCTATCTATCTATCTATCTATCTATCTATCTATCTCTCTCTCTCAAAGGCTATTGAACATTCTGAGATAAATGCATTTCTCTCCTCTGTAATGTGAAGGTATTATTGCTTCAAGCATAAAGGACCCTTTAGTGTGCTGAGCCACTATCAAAGTGCTGCAGTCTCTGAGAGGCTATACAACCTTTATACTGCGTGAACATACATGGAGTGCGATGTGAGCTCCTCTTAGGGGAATTCTTGTCCTCCGAACACTTTAGAGGCATTGTCTTTGCAGAGATTGCAGGTTTTTGGTGCCATGCACATTTATTCAAGCAGTAAAAACAGAAACTTTGAAGTTAAGATAAATAAAACCAGATACTGATTCTAGGATGAGATTTATTAGTGTTTCTATTACAAATGCTCACAAAGGTTTTGTTTGTTGGATTTATTTTTAGCTTTCTGTCAGTTTTTCCTCCACATGATTACACCCTTCCTTCTATGGTAGTGCTGCTGCATGACAAGCAGAATAACAACAATCCCTACAGAAATGATATACAGACCATGCAGATAATCAAACTGCAGAAACTGATGGGAATAATCAAAAAATACATCTTATCATACACAGTATGAGACAAGTGGACAATAAAGATGCTTCAAGGGAAGGATTTGAGAATATATTGTGCACACTGTTGTGTGTACTGCCATGTATTTCACAGAAACATGTTGACAGCAGGTAGGAATCTTTATCCAATGAAACAATATCATGAAACAACAAAACTAAAAACAAAAGGGAACAACTTTTGAGTACCTAAAGCCAGCCTCAAGTGGCCATTAGAGAAATTCCACTTTGGCATTTATGCATTTTCTTAATTTTTCAGTTGTTTTTGCTTAATTTTGGAGTGCTGAATGCATTAATAAAAGTGCTACAGGTAGGCTGCAGGGTATACAAAATAGAGAAAATGAGGAAACAATGAAACTCCAAAATAATGGAACAAGAGACATAGGCAGGAACTCAAACAGAGGACACAGGAAGGTGAACAGAAGATCTGACAAAAACAAAAAGCAAAGGAGAGACACAGGTGTCTTTATGGCACGGCAGAACAAAGGCAAAAACAGAAAGTCAGTAACATTCACCTAGAGATCGGTTTGCAATCACCTTGTGACCACTGGTTGCTAAGTGGGCGCCAGGTGGTGGTGAGTGTTTGCTGACCATCATTAAGTGAAGATAGTTGCAAAGAAGATGACAACCTTTTTGTGATGACTTTGATCTATTGCAGATTGCATTGAAGATACAGACTCGTCTTTAATAAGCACTCAGCAAATACTCGCCAAATGATAGTGAAACTTGGAGAAATAGATTGCTGAAAATATGGAGGACCTGAGACCAGTCGGTGAAACCTGTTAACCACCAGCCTTTTGCAACATGCTGGTTGCAGCAGTAAGTCACAACTTTTACCTTAAAGTCTCAATTTCTGGTTTATGGTGCACTCTTCACAGTTAACAGTTGATGAGAGTTTGCAGACAAGTTTGAGTCTTCCTCACAAACAAAAGGCAACCATAATATTCTGATAGAAACTGATTTTGTGACCAACTTCCTCTAGCGACTAGTGGTTCGCAGGAGTTCACTGACTGGTGTCTAGACCTGGGCTTCAGCATTTGATTTAACAGTGACTGTCAAGAACCTCCAGCACCCACTCATAACTGGTTGGAGATTACTTATGTCTCTGTGACTGGGCCTTAAGAGAAAATCCAACTCTGAAACAAAGAACAAATAATCAAAAGAAATAGAAAGAAATAACACGGAGAAACATGAAGACAGACAGGGAACTACAAAGAGCAGGGAGAAAAAGAGGAATCAGAATCAGGAATTATTTAACTTTACATGTACGTAAGAGCTCGTTTTTGGCTAAAACTGGATGTAATTATTGCACAGCACTGGCTGTAAAATAGGGGTCTGCAGCTTTTAGTGTGCAGCTCATTTAGCGTGGTCTCTAAAGCAAATATGACTTTTAAAAGATTTGTTACGAGAGCGTTTCAATTATGTACATGTATTAACTCATTTTCACAGAGTCTGTGACATGCTCATATTAAAAATGTGGGTATAGAAGTCTCAGAGCTCTAAATGATCAGATAAAAAAGACTCATGAATAGATGTGGAAGTATACTCCAAGATTCAATTAAGAGATGCAGAGTTCCTGCACTTTACTTAATCTTACTCTCCTCTGTTGACATTTTGAAACCTGGTGAGACTTGAGACGAGCAGAGAGCCTGTCCAAAGAAAAATGAACTTGAAGACAGGGATTAAAGGAAACTAAGAAGTGGGTCTGTGAAGGTTACAGCCTGAAAAGAGAGCCACTTATCTAATCGGAGTAGCAGCTGGTTCCTGTCAACATGGATAAAAGGAGCACGGAAACAGCTTTACTTTTTCATTAAGAGTGATAAGCGTCCAGCGTAAGCAGCCGTCACACCTGAATACACAAACACACAAGAAGCGGCTCTGATTTTATTCCCATGTGTGGAGACGAGGTGATTTGTAATATGGCTGACAGAGTGATAGAAATAGATTATCTTGGTTTAAAAAGATAATTCTACAGATGGGCCACATAGGGTGGTGTACTGATTTGTTAGGAAACATTTCCCAAAAGTTACAGATTTAACAAAAATAGCCCTGAAATCTGATAAAGCCTCCAGCCGGCTTAAGAAGCTCTAGTGAGGCAGAGATGCATGTTGTGGTTGTGCTTTGAATCACAGACATGGATAGCTTTCACACCTTCAGCTATTTAGGATTCAAAATGGAGCAGCTGCTTGTGGCATGATGGCAAAACCTGCACTGCAAACTGACAGATGTTGATTTGTACAGCACACGCCGATCCTTAATTCTTTTTATTTTCCTAGGAAAATGAGATATGGGTTCAGCAATTACATCTGCAAACATACATGGAAATGAGGTATTTAAGGTAAAAACAGAGTTTGTACAATTCTGCCTCTTAGGAAAGCTTTCTTGTAATTTCTTTAAGTAATGATCAGGAATAGTTCTCAGGGCCTCTTGAAGGACCTTCAAAGCTCTTCTTTAAATGTCAGCTGCCTTTTGCTTTGTTCTCTGTCAAGCTGATCCCACACTGGTTCAATCATGTTAAATCTCTGGGGAAGCCAATTTATGACCATTAGAGTTCCATTTCAGGTACGCTTTTGCCAAAATGACTGTTGTTCCCAAACAGACACATTCCAGATTGTACTGATTGTACTGTACTGTAAGATCCCCCAAACCACTGGATGAAATGCAGCAGAGTTTAGCCCTGCCACATATTTAACTTGTCCAGTTTTCTGCAATTTTACTAATAGCTCTTTGGTGCAAAAATACTATCTCATGCCTATCAAACTGTGTTAAATTTACCATTTTTTCATCGGTTCAACCAAAGAAATTAGAAGAAATGTTATTTTTTCTGACAGGCTTCAAGTAAAAATGTTCCTAAAGATGTGATTTAATATGGATTTTTTGGTAAGTTGTCTGTTATGTGTAGACACAAGACTGGTTTGTCTCTTGAGTTAGATGCATTTTTTTTAAAAATGCTAGAATGACTCATAGGTCAGTGTTATGTGGCTGAAAAAAAAAATTCCTATGAAAATTGTCAGATAAGGACCGGGCTGAAAATCAGTGAAAAAGAAAAGAGAAAAGAAAAAGCTCTGAAAGACCTTCAGAAACTCTGTAGAGTGATTGCTCAAGACCACTTAAAAATGATGAGAAAGTCTGGCTCCGTGAAAGAAAATGATAAAGAAATGAGGGGTGGCTCAAGACTTTTGCACACTACCTTATGGTGGTGTACCCAAATCCTCTCTTAAAGACAAAGAAACATTTATCATAATATGGCCGCAGCCTTTCACCGTTTACCACAAACATTAATGCTGGTATGATTACAGAGGCACCACTGAGAGTTAAGAATGGTTTGGACTGAGCCGTTAATGAAACTGTAATGTTGTGAAGCTGTGCATATGAGTAGCACAACTAAAGCTTGCAAGAGATAAAGCTACTTAAGCCTTATTATAGAGAAAAGAAACTGCTGAGGCAATTTTTATTAGGGTTTACTGGCAGGAGTAAAGACTAGATTTCATGGAGTCATTGATTCCAAAGGATTTTCATCCAAATATTGAAAACAAACGTCATTTTTAAAATTGTGTTAGTTTGTCCAGTTTCATTTATGTCTCTGAAATTGGTTAGCTATATATAAAAAAAATCTTTAATTGCTAAAAAAAGAGTTAATGCACATGTGGATGGTTTAATTTGAAAGCTACTGTGGAGGTTCATCGAAGCAAACTACAAAAAAAACAGTCACTGTCCAAACACTTACGGACCTAATTGTGTGTTTGCAGCAGATGTCACACTCCTATAATATGAGCGAAGATTTTAATTATTTGTTTTTTCAGTTATACATATCTAGAGTGTGGAACCATCTGTTTTCATAATGATTCTTAAAGCTTTCCAAGTAATGAAGATGTTTTATAATCACAGTCTGTCTAGTGAAACACTTTAGATTGAACGGTTTGGAGGAATTAAACATCTGTGGGAGGTGTAGTTGGTTCCTCATCTACAGCTTGCTTGAGGGTTAAACAATATGAACAGCAGATTATGATGCAAACTAGCAGTTGCCAGCCTGATAAAACATTTTGTACTTTGGTGAGATTGGGTCTCAGTCACTCTGGCCTAGAGACCTCCTGGCAACCTGTGGTTGAAAAGGGGAAAATAAGGTTTTCTCAACAGGTTGGTGAACGGTTGCTGGGGTCTACTGGCAGTTGCAAGATAAAATTGGTTGGGTATACAGTGCAGCACCGACAACATTCTTGTGACTGCTTTGGTCAGATTACTGCAGCCACTTGTCTGCAACCCACTGCCAACTACTCACTGAGCAGTGATGCAAATCGAAAAAGGACATGCTCACCTTCAAAACAAAAGTTGTGCCTTTTGTGTTGGTTTCGGTGCTGAAGCCCAATGTTTACTTTGGAGGTCAAAACTCTCAGTTTTAGGTTTTTGTTACACTTTTTCAAGTTTCACTACTACTTGATGAACATTAAGCAAGTGTTTGCAGACAGGTTTCTTTCATACTAACTGTGGATGACTGTGGCAATCTCCTAACAACCAAAGCAACAACAAGGAGGCATCCTCTTTGGGGGTGTTGAAATTCATAGGCTGCCGCATTTGTAGGCCGATTACGTCACAGCGATGCGACGAAGGCTGTCCAAATTCGTAGACTCCTCCAAATGCATCAGACAAATGTGTCATCCTTTTCCCCAGATTTGAAGGACGGGTCGGGTGTATCCTTCGTGGCCCACCATATCCCAGAATTCATAGTGTGGCCCAGCCAATTCCAGTTTCCAACAATGGCGGAAGCTAGTTAGTTTTAATATTACTCTTATTACTTTTTCTGGGTCACAAAATAAACGTTTAACATATTTTCAGGCTAGAATGTAGCTGTGTACACTTCAAATATCTGCTCGGTTTATCAAGACATCACATATTTGCAAAAGTGCTCCGATGTTTTCGGAGATGTCTGTTACCCACCAGCTCAACAGATAGCCGGGGTGAGAACAGTGAACTGACATCATTTTCAACCCCCCCCGCGGTCTTTCGCTACTCTAGGTTAAACATGATATATAAGTCTTTTGTGACCAGTTTCACCTAGCGACAGCCAGCAACCACTTGCCAACCAGTTGGGGAATAAACATTTTTCCCTAAGAGCCAATGGTTGCCAAGGGTTCTCCAGCCAGTCTCTAGGCATGTGTGTAACGGGAGTCTTAGATGCTATCATCAAAACAGGAGAAACGTGCAGAGTCAAAAATGACCACGGCCGCTGAGGTCATCTACTAGGTCCAGTCTGCACATAACTGAGTAGACTTGTAAAAAGCTTCACCACATTAAAATTGTTTGCAGTGAATATTTATGCTAAAATGTTCACCCTTACTAGGTTTAATAGATTTGAACAACGTAATTATGCAGCAAAGTCTTTATCAGGCTTAGACTTAACATATTAAACTTCATTTAGTAACAAATGCAGTCCAGCCCTGAAGCTTATTTTTCATTCATTTGTTCCTTTTCTTCCCAAACATTATCCAAAATAGAAATGGAAATGTGTGATGTTTGAATAAGAAAATTGAACACAATGAAAAGACAGTGCTTATGATAAAGTGCACTGATTTCTGAGGGAAACTAGGCTGCAGTTGGTTTGTGAATATATCTTTTTTTTAATTGTTATAAACCCATTAAATGGATAAATGGGAAATGACGAGTAAAATGAATGTCCTTCTGTTTAAAAAACATGATCTATTCATCCCTGTGTCCATTATTCTTCTTTTGGACGAAAAGAGTAAAAATTTTAACAAAATTTAATTTAAATTTGCTTTTCTTTTTCTTCCCTTTTCTCTTTGCCTGAAAGCTGAAAGAATATGTTAGTCAGTGAATGGCAGTTACATCACTGGAGTGTTTATTCAGAGACAACAATTTGGGTGTCAAATCAGCCCTTCTCTTCTGTGGTCACAGAAGGTGGAGGTCAGGGATGAAGCTGCCAGGGGTTTAGTGTGTTGTTCCAGTTCACCTCAGCTGAAGAACACTTCGCTGTACTTTCCGCTCAGTTGCTGAAGTACATCGTTTGATTTAAGTCTCTTTTTTCCTATTTGTCTTGTTTTCAATCGAGGCTTTATGATTGACAGCCTGAGGTTCTTTGTACAAGTGCAATCTTTCCATTATTCAGCACACACAGGATTGATTCTCCCTCTTACAGAGGTTTCTGTAATGCTTATTGATGAAACTGCACTGGTTTTCTGTATTTATTTAAATATCTTTTTGTGTGTAGTTGCTTAACAAGTGCTAAGTGCTATTTGGTGGTTGCAATGCAACCCAACTTTTCAGGGTGTGTCTTTTGAACCAGGATGGAGGCAGTTCTTTTGATGCCCAGGTATGACTGTATGGGCGACTCCAGTTCAACTCCAGTTCGACTCCAGTTCGACTCCAGTTCAACCAATCAGACTTTCATTGTCTTACTTTCATAAAAAGAAATCTGCAATAGTCCTGGATATGGATGCTGCCACCGTGACATCACCCTGACCATGACCATGACCGAATTTCCCAGAGGAACCCACCCGAGGGATTAATAAAGTTTTATCTTATCTTATCTTAAGTTTGCTGTCTCCCTAGTACGAAACTTCATGTTTTAGCTTTTTGGCCACTGCCATGTATTTATGGAGCCTATTAATTAATGAAAGACCAAGACAGACTTTTAATTCATTTGAAAGCCTGATGCTTAGCCTCGTCCACCCCAGCTGTGAAACTCAGAAACCAGTCTTACTTGTTATCATCTATCGTCCACCTGGGCCTTACACAGAGTTTCTGTCTGATTTCTCAGACTTTATATCTAATTTAGTGCTCAGCTCAGATAAAATAATTATTGTGGGTGATTTTAACATCCATGTAGATGCTAAAAATGACAGCCTCAACACGGCATTTAATCTGTTATTAGACTCAATTGGCTTCTCTCAAAATGTAAAAGAACCCACCCACCACTTTAATCACACTCTAGATCTTGTTTTAACATATGGCATAGAAACTGAACATTTAACAGTGTTTCCTGAAAACCCTCTCCTGTCTGATCATTTCCTGATAACATTTACATTTACAATAATTGATTACACAGCGGTGAAGAGTAGACTTTATCAAAGTAGATGTCTTTCTGAAAGTGCTGTAACTAAGTTTAAGAATATAATCCACCCACTGTTATCATCTTCAATGCCCTGTACCAACATAGAGCAGAGCGGCTATCTGAACGCTACTCCAACAGAGGTCGATCATCTTGTTAATAATTTCACCTCCTCACTACATACGACTCTGGATACTGTAGCTCCTGTGAAAACTAAGGTCTCTAATCAGAAGTACCTGACTCCGTGGTATAATTCTCAAACACGTAGCCTAAAGCAGATGACTCGTAATCTGGAGAGGAAATGGCGTGTCACAAATTTAGAGGATCATCATTTAGCCTGGAGAAATAGTTTGCTGCTTTATAAGAAAGCCCTCCGCAAAGCCAGAACATCTTACTATTCGTCACTGATTGAAGAAAATAAGAACAACCCCAGGTTTCTCTTCAGCTCTGTAGCCAGGCTGACAAAAAGTCAGAGCTCTTGTGAGCCAACAATCCCTTTAACGTTAACTAGTAATGACTTCATGAACTTCTTCACAAATAAAATTTTTATCATTAGAGAAAAAATTACCAGTAATCATCCCACAGATGTAATATTATCTACAGCTACTCTTAGTACCATTGATGTTAAGTTAGACTCTTTTTCTCTAATTGATCTTTCTGAGTTAACTTCAATAATTACTTCATCCAAACCATCAACGTGTCTTTTAGACCCCATTCCTACAAAACTGCTCAAAGAAGTCCTGCCATTAATTAATTCTTCGATCTTAAATATGATCAACCTATCTCTAATGATCGGCTATGTACCACAGGCCTTCAAGCTGGCTGTAGTTAAACCTTTACTCAAAAAGCATCTCTAGACCCAGCAGTCTTAGCTAATTATAGGCCAATCTCCAACCTTCCTTTCATATCAAAAATCCTTGAAAGAGTAGTTGTCAAACAGCTAACAGATCATCTGCAGAGGAATGGTTTATTTGAAGAGCTTCAGTCAGGTTTCAGAGCTCATCACAGCACAGAAACAGCTTTAGTGAAGGTTACAAATGATCTTCTTATGGCCTGTGACAGTGGACTCATCTCTGTGCTTGTCCTGCTAGACCTTAGTGCAGCGTTCGATACTGTCGACCATAATATCCTATTAGAGCGATTAGAACATGCTGTAGGTATTACAGGTACTGCACTGCAGTGGTTTGTATCATATCTATCTAATAGACTCCAGTTTGTGCATGTAAATGGAGAGTTCTCTTCACACACTGAGGTCAATTATGGAGTTCCACAGGGTTCAGTGCTAGGACCAATTCTGTTTACATTATACATGCTTCCCTTAGGCAGCATCATTAGAAGACATATCATACAGTGGGGCAAAAAAGTATTTAGTCAGCCACCGATTGTGCAAGTTCCCCCACCTAAAATGATGACAGAGGTCAGTAATTTGCACCAGAGGTACACTTCAACTGTGAGAGACAGAATGTGAAAATAAAATCCATGAATCCACATGGTAGGATTTGTAAAGAATTTATTCGTAAATCAGGGTGGAAAATAAGTATTTGGTCAATAACAAAAATACAACTCAATACTTTGTAACATAACCTTTGTTGGCAATAACAGAGGTCAAACGTTTACTATCGGTCTTTACCAGGTTTGCACACACAGTAGCTGGTATTTTGGCCCATTCCTCCATGCAGATCTTCTCGAGAGCAGTGATGTTTTGGGGCTGTCGCCGAGCAACACGGACTTTCAACTCCCGCCACAGATTTTCTATGGGGTTGAGGTCTGGAGACTGGCTAGGCCACTCCAGGACTTTCAAATGCTTCTTACGGAGCCACTCCTTTTGGATCATTGTCATGTTGGAAGACCCAGCCTCGTTTCATCTTCAAAGTTCTCACTGATGGAAGGAGGTTTTGGCTCAAAATCTCACGATACATGGCCCCATTCATTCTGTCCTTAACACGGATCAGTCGTCCTGTCCCCTTGGCAGAAAAACAGCCCCATAGCATGATGTTTCCACCCCCATGCTTCACAGTAGGTATGGTGTTCTTGGGATGCAACTCAGTATTCTTCTTCCTCCAAACACGACGAGTTGAGTTTATACCAAAAAGTTCTACTTTGGTTTCATCTGACCACATGACATTCTCCCAATCCTCTGCTGTATCATCCATGTGCTCTCTGGCAAACTTCAGACGGGCCTGGACATGCACTGGCTTCAGCAGCGGAACACGTCTGGCACTGCGGGATTTGATTCCCTGCCGTTGTAGTGTGTTACTGATGGTGACCTTTGTTACTTTGGTCCCAGCTCTCTGCAGGTCATTCACCAGGTCCCCCCGTGTGGTTCTGGGATCTTTGCTCACCGTTCTCATGATCATTTTGACCCCACGGGATGAGATCTTGCGTGGAGCCCCAGATCGAGGGAAATTATCAGTGGTCTTGTATGTCTTCCATTTTCTGATGATTGCTCCCACAGTTGATTTTTTCACACCAAGCTGCTTGCCTATTGTAGATTCACTCTTCCCAGTCTGGTGCAGGTCTACAATACTTTTCCTGGTATCCTTCGAAAGCTCTTTGGTCTTGGCCATGGCGGAGTTTGGAGTCTGACTGTTTGAGGCTGTGGACAGGTGTCTTTTATACAGATGATGAGTTCAAACAGGTGCCATTCATACAGGTAACGAGTGGGGGACAGAAAAGCTTCTTACAGAAGACGTTACAGGTCTGTGAGAGCCAGAGATTTTCCTTGTTTGAGGTGACCAAATACTTATTTTCCACCCTAATTTACGAATAAATTCTTTACAAATCCTACCATGTGAATTCATGGATTTTTTTTTCACATTCTGTCTCTCACAGTTGAAGTGTACCTCTAGTGCAAATTACTGACCTCTGTCATCATTTTAGGTGGGGGAACTTGCACAATCGGTGGCTGACTAAATACTTTTTTGCCCCACTGTAAATGTTCACTGCTATGCAGATGACACCCAGCTCTATCTGTCCATGAAGCCAGATAACACACACCAATTAGTTAAACTGCAGGAATGTCTTAAAGACATAAAGACCTGGATGGCCGCTAACTTTCTGCTTCTTAATTCAGATAAAACTGAGGTTATTGTACTCGGCCCTGAAAATCTTAGAAATATGGTATCTAACCAGATTCTTACTCTGGGTGGCATTACCTTGGCCTCCAGTAACACTGTGAGGAACCTTGGAGTCATTTTTGACCAGGACATGTCATTCAACGCACATATTAAACAAATATGTAAGACTGCTTTCTTCCATTTGCGCAACATCTCTAAAATTAGAAATATCCTGTCTCAGAGTGACGCTGAAAAACTAGTTCATGCATTTATTACTTCCAGGCTAGACGACTGTAATTCATTATTATCAGGATGTCCAAAAATCTCACTGAAAAGCCTTCAGCTAATCCAAAATGCTGCAGCAAGAGTCCTGACAGGGACTAGAAAGAGAGAGCAGATTTCTCCTGTTTTGGCTTCCCTTCATTGGCTTCCTGTTAAATACAGAATTGAATTCAAAATCCTGCTCCTCACATACAAGGTCTTAAATAATCAGGCCCTATCTTATCTTAATGACCTTGTAGTACCATATCACCCTATTAGAGCACTTCGCTCTCGCTCTGCAGGCCTACTTGTTGTTCCTAGAGTATTTAAAAGTAGAATGGGAGGCAGAGCCTTCAGTTTTCAGGCCCCTCTTCTGTGGAACCAGCTTCCAGTTTGGATTCAGGAGACAGACACTATCTCTACTTTCAAGATTAGGCTTAAAACTTTCCTTTTTGCTAAAGCATATAGTTAGGGCTGGACCAGGTGACCCTGAATCCTCCCTTAGTTATGCTGCAATAGACGCAGGCTGCCGGGGGATTCCCATGATGCATTGAGTTTTTCCTTTCCAGTCACCTTTCTCACTCACTATGTATTAACAGACCTCTCTGCATTGAATCATATCTGTTATTAACCTCTGTCTCTCTTCCACAGCATGTCTTTTATCCTGTCTTCCTTCTCTCACCCCAACCGGTCGCAGCAGATGGCCGCCCCTCCCTGAGCCTGGTTCTGCCGGAGGTTTCTTCCTGTTAAAAGGGAGTTTTTCCTTCCCACTGTCGCCAAAGTGCTTGCTCATAGGGGGTCATATGATTGTTGGGTTTTTCTCTGTATCTATGAAGCGCCTTGAGGCGACTTATGTTGTGATTTGGCGCTATATAAATAAAATTGAATTGAATTGAATTGAATTGAAGTGACCATATTTAAAGGTTGGCGTGCTCAGTTATGAGCCAAGGGTTGGAAAGCTGCATTAATACAATGCTCAGATACAGACATCTGCTAAATAACTGACTAATTTCACTGACCAGAACTACAGCTCAGACTTCTTGGATGGGGATGGATGGATGGATGAAGTCCAGTTAAAAAAAGCTGAAGCTACAGCTGCATCTGCAGGACTCTCCTCCAAGTGGCCACTAGAGGAACTGCAGTGGCTTCATGTTTTAGCCCTGCGGTTTCTTCTTGGCAAGAACAAGTCAGCTTTTTCTTGTTCTTTTAACACTTTCAACCTAACAATGTAACAGGCACTGGTGGGTGGAGCCCAGTCTAATTACTTATTGTCTTGTCTGCTCTCAGAGTGGATTATCAGTCCTTTATCAATCCTCTACAGCCACACCAGCCATCTCCAAGTTCTCCTTCACTACATCCATCTGTGGCCTTCCCGTTTCTCCTGCCTTCCAGCTCCAAAACTGTTGCAGTTTTATTCAAACCACTGATGTGTGAAGTCATTTTTGATAAGAAAGCATACTGTAACAGTGAAGTTGTTAATAAATATTTTTCCTTCATATAATTAAACAGGGAAAAGTCTTTTTTCTGAACTAAGTTCCTGCAATAACCTACAGGAGGGCAGTGATGTGTGAAACTATTTCTGGTGACACTACACTGCCCAAGTTGCATGCTTTTGTAGCTTTTTTTTGTGTTGTTCTTTGTAGATGGCCCTTGAACGCTCATTTCATAGCACATCTTTTCAATTACAACTTTTTCCTAAAGGTGTCCAGCTCATACTCTTCATGAAAATGGTGATTTAGCAAAACGTTTAAAAACATACATGGAAATAGGGTTTGAAGACCTTTGTTCAGCATCTTGAATACTCTGTACAGTAACTAGTCTTCATGAAGAGTTCTTCAGTTAGATAGTTTGTAGCCACTTCTTCTTTTGTCTTCCACCTGTACAGTTTGCTCAGATTTTTTAAGAGCACACTGCAAATCACGCAAATAAGGCAGATTTTTAGAAAATAGCTCTTTGGGAACCATCACGGTGGTGTAGATTTTATGCCTGTCAAACTGTGTTTTTTATTTTTTGTAGATTGAACTAAAGAAAGTGAAACAAATTATGTGGGGTTTTTTTGACAGATGCTAGTAACAAAGTGCTGAAGATACAATTTAAAACTGGTTCTTGTTGTCTGCTGTTAGTTATTTATAGTTGTCTGTTATGTGTAGACCCAACACTGCTTCAGCCCTTAAGCTGGGTGTCTTTTTTATAGTTGAATGATTCATAGATCAGTGTTAAATGGCTTAAAAAATGGACTGAACATGAGTGAAAAAGCAGACAATTGTCATGGTCCTCTGTCTGTTTCTGTCTCTCCACCTCAACCTCTCTGCCACATTCTTGTGCTATCCTGCTTTCCTGCTTTGTGTGGTTATGTGTGTGTGTATCTGGGTGTGCTGGTTTTTTGCAGTGGTGGCAATCAGTGGATATTTCTCCCCTTTTGGTTCCACACACCTTCTGGCAATCACACACCTGCCTGTGATCACCTTGTCAAGAGCCACTACTTAAGGCAGTGTGTGAGCTTCTGTCTGCGCTGTATCAATGAATGACTACAGTCATTGTAACCTCAGCTCTGGTGTTAGTTTATGTTTCCTGTGAAGAAACTTGTTGTGTCTCATGTGTAGAGAAACCTGTGGAGCGGAGGTGTGGAGAGAGTGGTGAGCAAATAGTTAATACTGAGCGAGCTGTAGTGGAGAACAGCCTTCTGGAGTAAAATCACTGGCACCTGGGAGTCGGGATCAAACATGACTGTGGAATCGAGGTTTTGGGATTGTTGTTGTTGTTGCACATTTTTCACTTTAAATAAATTCACTGTTATTCGAGGAGTCCTGCATTTGAGGCCTGCTTTGCCTCGCAGCCAACCTGACACCACAGTCCAAAGAAAAACTTTAAAAGATCTTCAGAAATCCTGGAGAACTATTCAAGCCCCAACACCTACTAAAAAATATTACAAGAAATCACCATTGGTGAATGCAGGCAAAACACAAGCTGCCTTGGCATTATCTCTCCTTGGAAGAAAATAAAAAGAAATGAGCGGTGACTTTTGCACAGTGCTGTATATTAAAGCCAAAACCTCATAAACGGGTTACCAGGTTGCTCTGGCAGATAGATTGAAATTGTATTTAGTGTGTTAATCGTGTATGGAGCCACAGGTCAGTGTATTATTAGTGCCAGGTCTAGTCTCAAACCCAGATTAAATAGGGACGGATCTGTCAGGAAGGCCATCCGGCTGAAATCAAATGTGCAGAACATCAGGTATGAGATTTCTATACTGGATCAGGGGATACCAGGATAACAACGACTGCTACTGGTGCCATTAATCAGCAGGCTGAGTACTACTACTGAAATTGTGCTACTGCTGGGTAAAGACACAGGAAGAGGAGAGTTATGGATGCAGTGAGAGAGGAGATGCAGAGGGTTGGTGTGACAGAAGAGAAAGCAAAGGATTCGGTGAGATGGAAGCAGATGAGTCACTGTCATGAACCTTAACAGAAGCATCTGAAAGAAGAAGAAGAAAAAGAAGATTGTGTATTTAGACTGTGTTTCAGAAACGATCTGGCAACGTGGGTAAAATTAAACACCCAACTTACAAATTTGGCAGCTGGGAAATGGTGCTGAAGTTTGAACAATTCTACAAACAGCAGTTTGCATATCACAACCAACATGCCACACAATTTTAAAGTTGTGAAGTTTTTGTAAGAACCAAGCAGTTCTGTCACCTTTTGTGTTCAGTGCCTCGGGCCTTGAGTATTAACATATCACAAGTGACGTGTCTCAAGATGTTTGGTATGGAAGCAGTTTTATAACAGCAGGTGGTTCCACGTATGGCTTTGATTCCAGCGTCTGCCAGTAGCAGCAGCTTCACAAAGGCCAAGTGGATGTGCAGCCTCCTCCCTCATCAAAACCAGAGAAAAGATCAGTGGCAGGCAGAGTGCAGTCCACACTCTGGCAGACGTGCTTTATTCAGAGACAGTGTGCATGCCCCAAAAGTCGAGTTTTATTCACCAGAATTTTCTTTGACTACAGCCCTACAGAGCTCATTATAAAAGCAACAGCAGATTCAGCAGATAATCCCCTGCAGGTTTATCAAGACGAGGGAAGTACTGTACGGTCCTTGAGTAAATGTAGCTTGCACCACTAAGAAGCAGTGAACCTTTAACATTTCTCCTGTCTTTGTTTACTAATTCGTACTAAACACTGAAAAAGAGCCGCACTCATTAAACAGCTAAAAGGCAGAGAGCAGGGATCTCATTAAGAAGATCCTGTTTTTGTTACGCGCTCGCCCACACCTCATCATCACATCTGACTCATCAGAGTCTTCGCAGGACTGTCCAACAAACGGTTAAAAGCTAAAAGTTAAGGATCACGCTTTAAGGTGGATGCCCTCTGAGCACTAGGCGGCTGCTTTCGTTCACCCACGTGCAATCGACAATCCTTCTATTTTTATGCATGTGAATTTAATTAGACAAACATTACATCAGGTAATGAGCTCAAGCTGGAAGCAGGGTCAGACATCCCCTTTAAACAAAGACATCCAGAAGATGTTTTAATTTGACAGTTTCATTGACTTTGTGGAGCTGTTTTTGTTTTCCTTTAGGGATCAGGTTTGCCATTTACAGTCTGTGCTATTTGTAATGATAAAGCAGGCAGGAAAGACGTGGGCAGTGTCCGTGACCTTTTTGATGCTGTAGGAGTCTGGTCCCTGAGGCGCTGTGCGGCTTGCACTCTTCACATGGATGGTAAACTACATCAGATAAAGAGAATGTAATACCAAAGCTATAGGACTGTTATGTATTGTGCCCAGACTGAGCGACTAAAAGGATAACCTTGATTTTCTTCCCAGGCAGAGCCAGTTGACAGCTCTTTTGCTGAGACCTAATCTGAACCATGGGAAATATGAATAGTAAAATCCAATAATAGACCTTCTACAAAAGGCTGGCGACAGCAAACACGTGAATATTAGTGCTGCAGCACTTCTGTTTGTATCCTTCACAAACATTTTTATATCGGTTTCCTCTTTTTGTGTTTTTTTTTTTTCTCTTTTTCCTTGAAGAATCTAAACTTGACAGCAAACTTTCCTGTTGTTCTCTTTTGTTATTGTTAGATTGTGATACAGATACAATTTCTCATTTCAGTTTGTGAATCTGACTCAAAATGTCCAATTTTGGCCTACGTCTTTCGCAAATCCAACATCAAAGTAATTAAGTAATAGAAAAACAATAAATGACTGAAAATTACCTTAGAAATGTTGTGGGATTTTTTTTTTTTGGTTCAATAAAAGTTTAAGTTGACAAAAACATTTTGCTTTATAATTGCAAGAGAATCAGGTCACTGAGCTACCAGAACTTTTTCTTCAAATTTACATATTTATTTCTTACAATTTAAGCCCAAAGAGCCGTGCTGACAGATACTACAGTGTCTCTTTTTCATGCGGGAAAAAGGAATTGCACTTCTTTTTCTTATATTAAAATATCTTAGGCACTAAATGTGCCTGACAGAAATACGAGTTTCCCTGGCCATGCTTTTAGGCGACAGTTGTTGTGATTTGGTGCTATAAAATAAAATGGAATTGGACTAAATTGGTCCGGCCCACTTGAGATCAGTAGGTTGTATGTGGCCCACAATGTAAAATCAGTTTGACATCTCTGCCCTAGGAAAACATCTGACCTGATTTTGAACTCAAGTTCATACAAAATGACAAAAGTTATACTTAAGCTATGTGCAGTATAACGGAGCCCCGGGCACCTGTGAGTTTAAAACCTTTTTTGGGGTGCTCAAGCATCCCGAAATTTCATCCTAGCACCCCTAAAAATTGCTATAGTAACAGCAGTAATAATAATGTATTTTGGTATTATCTGACTTACTGGAGTCTCTACTGAGACGGTGCAGCTTAGAATGAAAACAGGTTTAAATGTCCAGTGTTCTTGATGTCACAGTGTTAGGATGCACACACACACACACGGGCGCTGGATGCTTCAACGCTAAGGCTTGTCATCAATAAATAAGACTTGCCGCTCGGGACAGAAAGGAGAGGAAAAAGTAATTTCATGTCACAAACTTTAGAAAGTGAAAATTATTCAGTTAATGCCCGGGTCATTGCAGTACTTAAAAAGTGTCTGGTTGTGTGTATTTGTTCTCTAAATAAAGGCTAAACTGCTAGAGATTGTGAGCTTTCTGTGTCACAGTCTTCTGGCATATCACTCACTGCCAGCCAAGAAGCTGATGTCCTTACTTTAGTCTGTTAAAGTTTCCTATTCTTGTCAAATTGGGCTTCATTATTTATTTAGAGTACATTTATGGATAATGAACTCAAGCGAAGAAAGGAAAGATGCTGTTTTGAAAATTACATTTTTTCATATGTTACCTCTTAACTGACCGCCAGTCGTAGCAGCCCAATATTCAATTCCAGTATGACTAATTGATATGGATGGAGAGGGAAATCGACAGGGAGAGCAAGAGAGGGAGAGCTGTCTGAAGACAGCAAAAGCAGACAGCACAAAGAAACAGGTAAGAGTGGGCGTGTGGCCAAAGTCAACACCACTGTTATAAGACCATAAGACAGCTTCTGTTTTGCCTGCATTCACCAATGGTGAGTTCACATAACTAAGCAGTATGCTACATTGTAATCAAATGTGGAGTCTCCCTAACCTGATTTTATAATATCTTATGTCTCTTTATTTACTGATAGTGAAGTTAAATGGAAAACAATGATTGTTTAGCCAGAAAAAAGATTGATTTGTGTGCTTTTCAGTGGAATTGGAGTGTTTAATCCTACATTAATTGCTTGGTTTGTTGGTGGACGGCTTCTGTGTGACTGAAACAATGTTGAGGATGTTTCTACTTCGATCTGCTTTGCTAAAAATAGTTCTTCAACTTGCTTTAGAAAATTCTGATAAACATGACTAAACCTTTGCCTCAGGTTTGATAACTGAAGGGTCCACTCCAAAGCAACTGGATTAAATTCTGATCTGCAATTATTCTTCCAAATTATTTTTAGACACTCCAATCAGCCATCCGACTAAGTAGGTTGCTTTTAAAAGAAGCACTGTAACGTGAATCTAATTAAAATGACATTTGGAGAGTTATGAAGGGTTAACGATGTTTACTAGGAGCTTACACCATCATTCACTCATTCTTAAAACCTATTTTGTGGTATAAAACTCACAATACTAAAAGCAATTTATTATGTTTCATCAATTATAGATTGGAGTGCACGACATAAATGACGTTATCACTGGGAGCTGAGCCCTACTAAGGGTTTTATCCTAAAATCGCCCCTGGCTCCAAGACTAAGCTCAAGCTGCAGTGTAGATATACTCTTGACGTGTGACCTTATTATGGTGAGCCAGTCCCAGGATATACGAGGGTATTGTCGACCACTGTTATCTGCATGAAACGCACCAAACCACGTTGACATCTGGTAGACCTATTCAGTGCCTTTATGTCTTCAAGTGGTCCAGAAAAGAGTGACCAGTAGTTAGACCCTCTCTCTACCTTTGTGTGTAACTTTGAAGATGAAACAAATCAGGTAACATCTTCACTTTTATGCACTTGAGCTCATTTTAAATGTTTTGCAATCTGTTTAATCTGCAGTGATTTATCATATTCTCCAAAGTCATGTTTGTAGTGTGGCTGCTCTGCAAGGAACACTAAAACACGGCTGTTTTTGAGCTCAGAGAATCACAGCTGAAGTTAAAGGCAGGGTGTGACATGGTTAAATGTAAATATCTGCAGGGGAGCTGAAAATATTAATGAAAAGTAAAGGTATTAGCAAAAGAACAGGTTAAACTTACACATTTAGTCAAGTAGGTAATCTAAAACTGCTGGAGACTCCACCAATTCTACACGCCTGTTTTATTAAACTAGATCTAGGAGATCATCATCATGGATTACTTTGCTAACATGCTAAAGCAGTTATTAACAACTTTTTCACTATATACTCTAAATCTACCCCACATGGTCAGCGTGGGTAGTAAAAGGAAACCTATCTGTTAATGATGCTAATTTACAGAAGTTTGTTTAGTCGCTAACCCTAGCCTACCACAGAAAGCAAAGATGTAACTGATCTCAGATCATTGAAAGCAGAGCTAGCTACAGCTTGTCTGCAGCACGCTTGTCTCTAATAAGTTTCCCGTCAAGGACCAAAGCTTCATCCACAATGTGCAAACAAGAGATAAAGCCACTGGCCTCTCAGCTTCACAAGCTGATGCAGGCGTGCCATCAGAGTGGATCCTGCTTTTACAGACAACAGCCAGCAGCAACCACGAGATGGAAGTAATTTAAAGGAAAGATGCAAACAGGCCAGAAGCTTTATGACAAATTATTATTTTCAATGAAATGAGAGAGATCATTTTAACTTTGGTTTTAATTAATGTCTATTTTTAGATTTCAATGGACAAGCACTGCTTGCCTTGCTTACCCTGACTGGACGGCACGGCCTGAAAATATGAGGCAAAGTGAGCGTGAGCTACAGTAATAAAGTTGTAAAAACAAACAACTAAAGCACAATATAAAAATATGAATGGGAATATATTTGAAGAGTGATCAGTGACACTTGATTGCTGTTACTTTAATCTATGCTGGCTACATAATTGTTCATGTAACAGTTCATGCTCCATCTGAAAGCTTAATTATTTCCATTAAATTAAATATTTTCGGACTGGCTGCTCTTTTCCCATCAGGTAAACGGGGCTTCCTGAATGACCATATTAAGGGCTCTTCCTGACAACACAGAGACCCAAGGGTAGAAAAAACTGTGAATCCCAATTGTTTAGAACACTATAAAATTAGAGTTTTGGCATTCTTCATGCTGAACTCATTATATGAAACTTTCTCCACGTTTCAGATGAGCATACATATGTCACAAAAAACAGTATTTTTGTAACTTTGCTGGTAAAAAATTAAGAAAACTTGACATTCACCGAAGAAGACTGATCTTCCTGAACAGACAGACCAAGATTTCAAAATACCCATTATGTGGATAAACTGACCACATATTTAAAATCCAAATGGGTAACTACTCATCTAAATATCCATCCTGTTGTAATAAATAAAACATGTCTCTGATGTTTGGCCGATCACTTCCCTTAAGTGTGTTTTTAGTGTATTTTTTTTGTTATGTTCTGCAGATATTTTGCCCTTTTCTCTGTGTTTTTATACACACTCTATAATACTTTCAGTATTGGGTGGCCCACATTCTTGTGGAGGTTTCACTTTTCTTTCACAGTCTGCTTTCACCGCAGAGGACACACATATATTGTATGTGAAATGTGGAATGAATCTTCATCTGGTTGGCCGTGCATGTGCACTCACACAGACTCACGCGCTGTTGCGGCAGCAGATGGGCTCATCATCCTTGTTGTCATGGGTGTTTTAACGAGAGTGAAGGCATCCTTTTGTAGCCTTGGAGGGAGAGAAACACTTTATTTCAGAGAACCGCCTGTTTGTGAAAGCACAGAAGAAGTGATTATAGGGAGTCTGGAAAAAGCTGCACTGGCGGTCTGTTGATCGGTTGCACCATTCAATCCATACATCTAAAAGGAAAATGTTGATGACAAATCTGGTGTATGAGATCTGTGGTGCCAACAAAGCAGCACCAGCACACAGGCCGTAAAACGGACACATGCTCACAATAAAACTATATTAAAAGGTGTCTTTCTTATTTATCCGCAGGTCTAAAAATTCTTTTACCCACATTGTCACCAATCGTGTGAACATTTGATGCACATACGACAGCTTTATTGTTTTTCTATTGCTTATTAAGTAAGAAATGTAATAAAATAAAACCCTGCAATGAAAGGCAGACAATAGAAAACACATTATATGACAAACATATTAGATGGCAATTTGAAACTGATGTATTTTTATACCCAACCTCATGGCAGCTGTCAAATAAGTACTATTTCACATGGATCCACTTCAAGTCCAAATTATCACCGGCCTTAGTATGTGGGAGGATTTTGTGGAAGAGGAGTGCTAAAATTTCCCCAAATTTAATAATGTAGCTCTGAAGCCTTTGAAGATAAAAACATATTTAATTCCTTCTTATTACTTTTATCTTCAGCTTTTTGGGGGCTGGGAGCTCATTTAACTTCCAATTTCTGTACCTAACACTCCATTATCAATAAAGAATTGCAGAGAATGGTGTAATGATGAAGCTAAGAGCAAGAAACTCTCATAAAAGAGGACTGAAGAGAATATCTCTGGTCTGAAATCAAGAAACAAGATACAAGTTACAAGATATATCATTTATACTTCAAGAGCATCTTGGCATGTCCTAAACTAAATCATATATTTAGGATTTGCGAGATCTCGCAAAAGTCCGTCTTAATTTTTTTTTCTCCCATGTCCCCTGCGGGGCTCCGTATGAACAAGACGTTGACAGATCATTTTTTTCTTCTTTCTATCGGGTTTGTTTTTCTTTACTCGAAGAGATCAAATTATTGGTGGGGACAATTCAATAATCGCTGAATATTGTTGGGGACATGTCCCTTCCGTCCATGCCAAATCTATGCCCTTGCTGGGATCTGCTGGAGCCACTCTTGGGGGTCACTGCACTGAGTGCTCAGATTACCACTGGGACCACTGTTACCTTCATCCTCCACATCTTCCCGAGCTCTTCTCTGAGCCCTCGGTACTTCTCCAGCTTCTCGTGTTTCTTCTTTCTGATGTTGCTGTCATTCCATATTGCTACATCTGTCACTACAGCTGTCTTCTTCTGCTTCTCCACCACCACTATGTTCGATTAGTTAGCCATCACCATTTTGTCTGTCTGTATCTGGAAGTCCCACAGGATCTTAGCTAGGCCACTCAGCACAGATGTTTCTGTATACTATGCCGGCCAGTTGGTTATAACGTCCCATGTATACCCTGTCTGCTAGCATCTTGCAACCTCCTGTTATGTGCTGAAATGTGTCAGGGACATAGCCTGCACCTGAAGATATAAATTACTAACAGATAGGTGTGTTGTTAATGGTTTAAATAAAAATGTAAATCATATAGTTCAGTTTGGTCTCATTGCCATGGTGGCAAAGAATACTGTTTAATCATCAGCGCTGTCCATCCAAACTCATCCCTCTTCACTGTGAACTGTTCATTTTGTGAAGGGCCTTTTTGTAACCCAAACCACTATATTTGCCTAAATCTAACCAAGCAAAAAACCAGTGACTCAACACGTAGAATTCAAATCAAGTAACAAAAGGTCCAAACAGGAAGTAAACCATGGTCTCCTGGCTAACAGTTATCCCTCCAGTCTTCTGATGTGGACTTTCTAGGTCTCTAAAATTGATTTGTTATTTTTTTGGCATCTATCATTGCCACAGCTGGTCCGTCAAGGAACCGATTCCCACAACGCGCCTTGTGTGTAATTGTGAAATGCAGGGAGAAGGTGACAGAATAGCATTACATGACATAGACATCCAATAAAAAATTTCTATAATTTATATCAAACATTACAAACTGAAAGTCTTGCTGGCAAAAAGCCCATTTTCTTTCTTTCTTTCTTTTAGACAAAGCCAGCTTCTGATTGAAACCTGACATTTCGGGGATAAACCACAGAGGACAGCAAAGAAGCACTGTCATCAAACGCAAAAAGCGATTCTTCTTCTTCATAAAGCATTTTCAGCAGTGACAAAAATGCACAGAGAAAGAGGCGTTTATTTCTTTTCTCTCCTTTGCGGCATCGTTATGACTCTTGCAGCTGCAGTATAGTCAACACTCGACAGATTTTCCATTCCCTGTGTGATCTGAAATGAGAAGCTGAGTTGAGAGATTGGCCCTTTGAAACGTTTGTTGCAGAGAACATGCTCGTGTAGCTGAATAGACCTGGAAAAACAGGTTACTTCACTTCATGGAAACTAGATCTTACAGACAGACTTGTCCCAGAGTTTATGTGCATTTGCTGGTAAATGAAAAACTCGATACATGGCTGAGCAGTTTTCCAGGGAAGATGTGCATCGGGAAAAGCAAAGACAAGATGCCTTATCTGTCCATTGATGCTTGACCACTAAAAAAGGACAATGTGACTAACATGAAAAGCATGAAATTGTGCCTTTTCCTGACATATACAGACATGCACACACACCAAAAACATATATTTTTGTGCGTTGGCTGTACATTATGATAAACCTACCAGGCATATGATATTAATATGTGCAGCGTAGTGTTTGCATCACAGTGATTCTGTATCAAAACAGGCCTGAGCTCCGCCAGAATCACTACAGCTCATTAAGTGTGATTAAAATCTAACATCTCACTGTCTGTAATTTTAAAGGATCGGCATTTGAATTTAGGCAGATCAATTAGCAGAAACAGGATACAGGATTCATAATTATGTTTTCATTTGTATAGGGTCACCTGTGATTATGAATAGCTGGTTTCTGTCAGACTGGAATGAGCCCTGCATGTCTACAAAGTGAGCAGATCATCTTTCAGTCTGCAGTGCTGCTCCACCATGTTTCTGACTCTGAGGGTGCTCAACCTCTAACTTTGTACTTAATTTTGTCACCTTGTGACAAATTTCCATCTCCCTGTGTGTATTTTTTTGACCTATTTTCAGACATTTTGTGTTTATTTTCCATCTCTCTCGTAGTTTTGTATCACTTTGTAGTCATTTTAAATCTCTTAGATGTTAGCAGTCTCTTTTAAAATATTGTATTTGTGGCTATTGTGAGTCTATTTTTTTATTTGCATTCCATCTGTTTTTACTTCTTTGTGTTTGCTTTACCTCTGTTTATATATATTTTTGCTTTCAGTATGTTTTACTGGTTTATCTGAATGTTTTTGATAGCTTAACAGTCATTGCATCACCCTTAACCACATGGACTGTTTCTCTGTATGCAGTCAAAGCCTGCTTAAATGGGATTGGTTAATTGTGCATAATCATATTCAGATATCTGTTAGTAGAGATTTCATCTTATCACTAAAGGTGCAATAATTTCTCTCACACACTGATTCATCTCTGCTTCCACAAGGACAGAAACCGCCAAGCTTTCATACCTCATGCAGTAAATCTTCACAGTGCAAAATCTGTGTCTTCCAGAGAAAATCTGTCCTCTTATGGCAACAGCGCCTTTCTGAACCCTCACAGCACATTTGTATTTCACTGAACTGTGAGTGTTCTACTTATTATTAAGCTGTTTTGTTATGTTCTTACCTTAGTTTTTAGTTGCTGTCACAAAGAAAGTATCAGCTTTTGAAGTGAATAATGTTGTGCTCTTGTTTTACTTATTTTGGGGTGAGGTTTTCTTTTTGTAGTTTTCGTATTTTTTTGTTGATCTTCTGTCAGTTTTTGTAGATTTTTTTGGGTGATTTTTCAGTACTTGTAGCTGGTTTGTGTGTCTGTTTGGTTGACTTTTGTTTCTGATTTAAAAAAAACAACAACTTTACATTGGAACGAAAAAAGGACAAACATAAGGACGAGATGTGATGACAAAACAGTAACAAGAAAAATGTATAAACATTGAAGTGTGTGTGTGTGTGTTTTGAATATTTTTGTGTTGAATGTGTGAGAAAATGCTGTGAAACTGTTAATTCTGTCCAAAACCAACTGTCATGGCGAGCGGAGTGAGCCGTGTGGAGATGATAAATGGTAAAGCGCATTTGTATAGCGCTTTACTCAGTCCCTAATGACCCCAAAGCGCTTTACACTACATTCAGTCATTCACCCATACATTCACACACTGGCAACGGCAAGCTACATTGTAGCCACAGCTGCCCTGGGGCGCACTGACAGAGGCGAGGCTGCCGGACACTGGCGCCACCGGGCCCTCTGACCACCACCAGTATGGCAAACGTGGGGTTAGTATCATGCCCAAGGATATTTGGCATGCAGCCAGGAGGCAACCTGGGATTGAACCACCGATCTTCTGATTAGTGGCTGACCTGCTCTGCCACCTGAGCTACAGCCACCCATGATAAAGGAGGATCCAATTGCAGGCACTTGTAAAGTTGTGAAAGTGGTTTATTGAATACACAGCACAGGGAAAAAATGGCAAACTAAACTATACTAAACTACAGAGCACGAACCTGAACGAGAACAAGCAGAGGAGAATGAAGCTGGACAGCAGGGAGAACACACAGGTGCGACATGGTGGATACACAGACAGACCAGCAACTACAATAACAGAAGACACGACTTAAATACACACAAAGAAACACAGGGAGATTACACACAGGTGGTGGACACAGCTGGGAGCAATTAACGAGACGAGACAAGAGGTAAAACTGAACACATTCACAAGAGACGCAGACCTTCACAATAAAACAGGAAACAAGACCTCACTACACAAAGACGCAGACTTGACACTGAGAGACAGACTGAATATAACACATGGAACCTAAATGCTAAACATGAGACACAAATCCTGAAACACATATAAACAGAAACATGGAACTCTAATAATAATAATCTATCATCATCATAATCATCACCACCACCACCAGTATACAGGAATAATCCATTATTCAAAGCCAAAACATAACAACTCCAAAATGCTGGGTCGAACCGCAACTGTACATCACGATGGGTTTAAATCAACCAATCAAGGTAAAAGTGATGTGCAGACTTTCAGCTTTAGATCAAAAGGTTGACTGACCAGCAGTTTTGTGGCCAGGTGAGACCTGTGAGGGAGGCCATTATTAGAAGTAACCTATCACAGAGACAGCAAAAATCTTCAGGAGTGGCCAAATCAACAATCTGGTACATTTAGAAAAGAGCCTTAAAGACCACAGAAGACAATTTAAATTGATGGTGACAGAATTATTTCCATGGTTAAGAAAAACAGCATGACAGCATCCAATCAAGTCAAGAACACTTGAGGGAGTCGGGGTGTCATTGTCAAAGTCTTCAATGAAGAAAAACCTTTAATGGAAATAACAGAGATCAGGGTGAAAACCACTACTTACACTCAAGTCCAGAAGGGTCGGGTTAGACTTTACTAGAAAACATCTAATCCAAGATTTGATTAGACTGTACCAGGCATAAAGAGAACTAATGTGGGAAGCAGCTCATGATCTGCATGAACTGTTAATCATGGTGGAGGCAATGTTACGATATGGCCATGTACGGCTGCCAGATGAACTACACCACTAACGTTTACTGACTGCTGATAAAAGAAATGCAATAAACTCTGACGTGTACTCTCTGCTTGGATTCATCCAAATTCTGCAAAACATCATAGTGTAAATGGATAATGACCCAAACCACACTGCAAAAGCAATCCTGGAGTTTCGTAAGGCAAAGAATTTGGATATTCTTCAGCAGCCAAGTCAGTCACCTGATCTGAACCCAGCAGAGCAGCTCTTCACTTCATAAATGCAAATCTAAACACAGAAACATCCACAAACAAGCAGCAACTGAAGGTGGCTGTAGTAAAGGCCTGACAGAGCATTTCAAGTCCATGGATTCCACACTTCAGGCAATTAGTGACCGCAAAGGATTTCCATACAAGTATTAAGGACACTCCTCATTATAAAATTATATTAGTTTGTCTAATTCATTTTAAGAACCTGTATAAACATTGCTGCAATTCCTGAAGAGTTAATATTGTGGTTTTATGAAGCCCCTTGAACTAAAGTGGAAAGTCTGCACTTCATTTACATATGGGTTGTTGGAGTTAAAAGCTTTTATGCTGTACAAAAGTAAACGACAAATGTCTTTGTCCAACCAATTCTGAACCCAACTGAAGGCTATTTATCATTTTGTTAGATTCTGATTAGGGGTGGGTTTAAAAAATCGATTCATCGATTAAAATCGATTCTAACTGGAATAAAACGATATCGATTCATTAAATCCGGAAATCGATTTTTTTTTATACATATGTAGTTTGCCGCGTATGAAACTTGCAAGCGGTTAACATGAGGAAGTCACGCGAGAGTTAAGTGACCTGGACGCATGAACCATCATGGCTACTCCCGGGAATGTGCCACCGAGCCTAAAGGCAGATGTCTGGCAACACTTTGGATTTAAGAACTGTGAAGACAGTGAAGAGCCGGACAAAAGCAAAGCCGTATGTAAGATGTGCAAAATGGAGGTAAAGCACTGTGGAAATACCACAAATCTCAGAAATCATTTAACGAGGCATCATCCAGATATCCCGCTAGCAAAAACGGCCGACACCAAGCAACGCTCACTCGAAAAGGCATTTGCAATGAAGTTGGCATCCACTTCTCCACGTGCCCAAAAAATAACCCAGTCTGTGGCAACTTTCATATGTAAAGATATACGTCCGTACAGCGTTGTTGAAAATGATGGCTTCCAAAACCTCATTAATACGCTAGAACCACGCTATGTTTTACCATCACGCAAACATTTGAGTGAAGTGGTAATCCCAAACATGTATGAAAAAGTGAAACACGATGTTACAGCCTCACTCAAGTCAGCAGAGAGAGTCGCTATAACCTGTGACAGCTGGACATCCAGAGCAACAGATAACTACCTGACTATCACCTCACACCATATCGACCAGGAGTGGAGACTCGTGTCTCATGTCTTACAGACAAGAACCACCGAAGCAAGCCACACAGCAGCTAATTTATCTGAAATTATGTTCAAAGCAATCGAAGAATGGGAGCTTACAAACAAAAATCCAGTCATCGTAACTGACAATGCTGCAAATATGGTGCGAGCTGTAGAAATAACGGGCTGGTTGCACATTGGTTGTTTTGCCCACACACTCAATTTAGCTTCACAAGCAGGACTGAAAGTTCCAGCTGTTGCTCAGCTGCTTGGCCGAGTGAGACGCATAGCATCCTTTTTTCATCGCAGCACTGTTGCAAGTCGCAAGCTTAAAGAGAAGCAAAAGATACTGAATCTACCTGCCCATAAGCTGGTGACTGATGGGGTGACCAGATGGAACAGCACATTGGAGATGCTGGAACGCTTCCTAGAGCAACAACCAGCAATCTCTGCAGCTCTACTCTCACCTGAAGTGAGGAGAAGTGACAGTAATCTCTGTAGTCTTACAGAGGCTGACGTAACTGATGGAGAAGATATAGTGAAAGCTTTGAAGCCGCTGAAAGCAGCCACACTGGTTATGTCTGAAGAAAAGTCCCCGACCCTTTCCATCATTGCACCTCTGCATGCACAGCTGCTGGAGAAGATGATCAGTGTCTCTCATGACTCCTCACTGATTAAAGACCTCAAGACTGCTGTATACGACAACTTGAAGTCAAGGTATGTTTATGAATTGTGTGTATATGCCATGAATGAGTGTAACTGTATGGATGCATGTATTACATGAAAATTCTTATTATAGTGAAAAAATCTATATATTATAAAAATGTTAGTTAAGCCCTCTTGTCTAGTAATAGGCCTTTTGATTTTATATCTATCTATCTATAGATGTTTATATATAAATTATGGAAACAAAGTCGTATATTAATGTTTCTGATCTTGCATGAGTGTATGTAACCATGCACATGTATATCCAACATAATAAACTGAGTTAAATGTGCAAAATCTCTTTTCAAGATATGTGGCCCTAAAGGACAAGCTCTACATTGCATCAGCATTAGATCCTCGCTTTAAGGCCCTGCCATTCTTGTCCAAAGAGACCTGTAACAACACATTCTCTCAGTTGGTGTTGGAAGCAGCAGGTTTGGAGAACGTGGACACAGCTATTGTGAGTTACAGAAACAAAAACAAAAAATTATTGGTTTTTTTGCACTACTCGAGTTAGAATATAAATAGTAATTTCTTTATTAATTAAGTTTTCATTTTTCTACAGCGACAGTCTGATGGTGACACATCTGAGGAAACTGTCCCTGACATCTCTCTTGGTGGTGTTGATGAAGTGGATTATGCCCCTCCAATTAAGAGGTCAAAGGACTCTGCATTAATTTTTCTCCTTGGGCCAGCCTACTCAACAAAAACCACAGCACCACAGAAAACACCAACTCAGAAGGCAAAGGAAGAAGTGAATCGATACAGGGACGTTGAGCCTGTTGCACTTTCTGAGGATCCTTTGATCTGGTGGAGGGACCATGAAAGGGAGTATCCTCTCTTGGCTCTACAAGCAAAGCAGTATCTTTCCATACCTGGGACCAGTGTTCCTTCTGAACGAGTGTTTTCAACTGCTGGTGACATTGTTACCGCACAAAGGAGCTGCCTGACTCCACAACATGTAGACCAGCTTCTCTTCTTGCAGAAAAACCTTACAGTCTCAAAGAAGTGAGAGGGTAGTTATAAATAAGGCTAAATTGCATTAGTTTCACAGAGGTTTTACAATACTGTTCAATATGTTTTCATTTTTTGAAGTATTTTAAAAGGCAGTTTTTCATTTTCTGATCGGTCAGTTTCTGTCAGTTCACTTGTACATGCTGTGTTATACTGTGTGTCTCCAAAACACAATAGTGGATTTCAGAAAAGCTGTGTGAGACACTAACAGCAAAACTATTTCTCTGAGGTTTTACTGATGTTTACAAAAGATGTGTTCTATTTGCACTGGATCCCTGATCCACTTGAAATGTATGTATGAAAAAATATATATACTAATGTTAATTAAAAATTACATTATTTAACTGCTTTAGTATCTGTTCTTAATTTTGAAATTTATGTAATTCATTCACAAGGCTTAGAGGGTTCTTTTGACAGTACATATACAAGGTGAATTATCATAATTTTATATATATTATGGTTCATATAATAATATTTCGGACTGATTCAAAATCGAATCGAATCGAATTGAATCGAATCGTGGATCGAATCGATTCTAGAAATCAGTGACGATTCCCAGCCCTAATTCTGATGTTCATTCCTCTGGATTTTTGTAATTTTAATCTTTTTACTCTTTTTGATTTTGATTTCTTAAATCCGCTTTTCTGTTTTCCATCATTCTGTATAGTTTTGTGTTGTACTTGTCATTTCTTATGGCTTTTTCCTGCCTTCTTTTATGTTCTTTGTGATATTTTGGGGGATGATAAGACATATCTCCCGTTATGTCATCTTTTCTGTAAGGTCCTCAATTTTCAGAGTGCAGGCTGACTGTTATTTAGAGTAGAGGGAGGTACTTATATGCCCGACTGGCAGCTTTCTAGCTAAAGTGTTTAATTTAAAGTATCATAGACCACACCTGCTCTTTTTAATGGTTCTTTAGGCTTTGAAATGATACCTGCGCTACTACAGTCACATTCACAGAGTGTGCACACACGGGAACGACACACACACGCACACACCAAAGGATTTTAACACCTCCTATTTGACTGTGTGCGGCAGCAGAGCTGTTACCTAGTTACAAGCTAGAGACCGTGCGACCTGCGCTGTTCATAATGTTGCGGTGGGGACTCTGAATGCATCAGTCTGTCCGGAGCAGACGGAGGGAGAAGTGAGAAGGAGGCGGACGGAGGAGCGCAGCGGGCTGCTTCTCTGCTGGAGATGCCACTGGAACTCATCCCGACGGAGGCAAAGTGCAGCGGCTCTTCTCGCGTTGTTTCACCGATAAATCCAGCAAAGCCCCGGTAAAAGTCTGGTTCTGAAGGTGCGGAGAAGTCTCAGCTTTAAGGTAAGTTTGGGTATCTGTTGTAAACCTGACCGGTTCATACTAATGGATGTTTGCTGTGAATGAGTGCGGACAGCTGATGATGATCTGTTAGCTCACCTGTACATTCAGATGATTTATGGTTAACGAGAGTTTTCCGTTAAATGCTTTTAAATAACCCTTACAGACATGTTTAGGAAGTTCTGAATGAATTAAAATTAAAGGCACAAATTCTTCACACAACAAACTGCACGCTTTTTAATATTTAGACCATTTTTTCACTGCAATAAATGCCAAATCAGCAACTTTAAAGATTCTACTACAGTCGGAAACCTTTCAGCTACAGCAGCCATAGGCAGATTGTGAGACAAAAGCACCCCCTCCGTACACACATGTAAAAGGTACCCACCCCACTGAGAAGGCTGACCCCCCCTCCCCCCCTCCCCAGACTGAATGAGTCACGGAATGATTGTGAAGGCTGTGGCCATTTTCTTCTTCCTCTGCTGGTTTTAGTTTTCTTTGGATTGTGTGTCTCTTTTAGAAATTTTTGCATCTCTTTAATTGTATTTTTGAGCTGTTTGTGAGTTATTTTTGCCTTCTTTGATGATTCTATAATGATTTTTTGTGGTATTTCTAGTCACATGCTTGTGGTCAGTTTTTGTTTGTGTGGTTCTTATTTTGTTTTTAGTGTTTTTGTTAATCTTTTTTAAAATTAATTTTGGTGATGCTTTTAGTAGTTTTATTTGTTTTTGTGGCCAGTTTCTTTGATCCTGCAGTTGTTAATTCTTTTAGTCTCTTTCTGTGCTCTCTCTGATAGTTTTATTTTTTTCTGTAGTTTAGGTCATTAGTTTTTTCCCCCCTGTGGTTTATTTTGTATTTTTAGCTATTCTGAGTTTTTGTGTGTAGTCTTTTTGTGCATCTTTGTGTCTTTTGTGCACTCGAAGGACTTTATGCAGTAAAGCTTCATTTAAACCTAATTTAAGCTTAGCCTACGCAGCTGGCTCTCACCACTGCCAACAGCATCCAGTGAAAAAGTCCTTTTTAAAAAAATGGTTTGATCAGGATGTATTTCAATATTGCAGGGGAGATGGAAGAACTACTTGTGAGCGATGTATTACTTCACAAATACCTTGCATATTTAAGCTTATTTGGTATCATGAAAAGAAAAAAAAGATTAAAATCTCTGTATCTTACAGCGATTCTTGTTTAAAAAGGGATTCTGTGCTTTTCTGAGGTAGTTCACATTCAGTGCAAACTGCTCCTCACTGTCAAATATAAGTGAGAGGCATCTATATTTGACAATGAAATGAGGCAGAAACATAATGAGTTACTTCTTTTAGGCACTAGTAGCATATTTAGTCCAAAATTCCCAATATTTTACATTTTCTGTTATGGTCTTATACTAAAGGTCATTTTCTACATCTAGTTTATCTCATTGAGAGTCCAGTCGTCACCTGTTGGGAGCATTTGGCTGCAGCCATTTCCATGCAATGGTCTTCTCTCCTGCAGGCAAATGCATTTTAATGAGCTACTCATTCTGTTTCCTGGGTTTATCCATGATTTTGCACAGGTACTGTGTAACAAAAGGGCAGTCGGCTTCTGAATCCTTCAGGCAGCTTTAGTGACTTCGTTCAAAGGCACTTTGTTAGGAAACGCAGATGAGATTCTCATAACAGCCGCATCTCTTTGCTTGCTCTGTACTCTCATTTACATACATATATTTTAGTCCTGCAGCTTGTGTGTATTTCTGATTAACCGGCCAGTTATTTATGCTTTTGTTCAGCTAAAAAATAGATTAAAAATACATTACAATATGCATTTCTATAGTTTAAGGGCAAACACAGATGTTTTTAATATAATGGAAGAACAAGGAAAACGAAAGCTAATATTGCATTTAAGAACTTTTTAGCATTTTTGGATAAAAAAAAATCAATAAAGAAAAGATTGTAACTACTTATCTACCCATCTAGTTATACTCACCATCATCTATGTTCCTGTGTGGTTACTGCTTTTAGAAGAACTCTACATAACACAATAACCAAACTCTAAATACAGTACATACTCTAAATAACTAAATACAGACCTTAGACCTTGATGTAAACAAGCAAAAAATATACAATTTCTCCTTTTTTAAAATCTTTACAATCCAGTCATTTTACTGTGTTTCACTCATTTTAGTAAATACAATTAACTGCTATTAAAAATTATTATAAACAAGCTTAACAAAAACACCCTGTTTCATTTTGTTTCAGCCACATTTTGGGATTTTAGACCTAAATATGGAGCTCTCATTTATGATACTGGTATCTTTGGTGAGATCATTATCAGAGCGGTATCTCAGTGAAGTGAAGTTTGAGTGTTTGACAAGACGTTTGGGAGAAAACACTTTCCTTTTTCTCCTGTAAAAAAAAGGAAAAAGAAGTTCCCTACTGTGTTTATGACAGTCTGAGTGTGATTACCAGCCAACTTGATTTCCACCATTTATTGTGAAAGAGTAGAAAACGCATCACGTCTCCATCATGTGAAACCACTCAAGATGTAAAATGCTCGATCTTTTCCTGGTATTTGATTTTTTTCTTTTGCTTTGCATTTCAAATCTAAAGGAGTCAAACACTCATTTTATTGAAAATGTGATCCTTGAAGTTAATTGAGATGCATTTGCAAAATAATAGCAAACTGATGCCATCATCTGCCCACAAATGAGTCAAACACACACACACAGAGTCACCACAGGTGGGTAGCTAACAAGCACAATCCACAGCCTCATTTCAGGCAGAATTGCCTTTTAAGAGGAGAGTAAATTATCTCTGGTAACATTATGATATCTCACTACATTTAAACAGATTGTGGTGGGTTTTCTTTCCCCTTTCTTGTAGAGATGTACAGATAAAATATTTAACATTGCTGGTTTACTCCAGTCATGAAAAAAGGTTGTCATGGTTATGCACCTTTTAAATAAAAGTTCAGTCATGAAGAAATATAGTATATTTTTAATGAAATGAGCATATTTTAAAATAAACTCTTTACATAAGAAATTATAGTTGGACTGACTCTTCCAGGCCCCCTTCCACCTGCTCCCCACTCTCACTACAGGTCAACATGGCATCTGTCAGTCACTCTCCCCAGAGACTTCTGTCTGACCTCATCTGTCAACCTGTCCATTGCAACAAGAAGGGGCTCAGAGCTGATACTTGATGTTATCCCCCCCACCTTGAACCCATCTGTCACTCCTACCACCTACCTCACCATTGTCTCTATGCATACATGTCCTTCACCACCCTCACATACTTCTCTGCCACTCCAGACTTCCTCATGCAGCACCACAGTTCCTCATTTGACACCTTATCATATACTTTCTCTGGATCCTCAAAAACACAATGAAGCTCCTTCCGAAATTCTCATAAGGAGAACCTCTCTCCTTCAACAACTCTTTCCCATATCCCCATGGTATAGCTCATCAGCTTTATTCCTCTGTAGTTACTACAGCTCTGCACTTCAACCCTGTTCTTAAACATCAGTACCATTACACTGATTGTTGTGGACTTTTTGATTTCAGTGGTTAAAAAGTCCACTGTCTTCTCTCCTAGACATCTCCATACGTTCACAGCTATGTCATCTGGACAATCCACCTTTCATTGGATGTATGTTCATCCACTCCAGCCCTCACGTCCTCCTTACTTATTGTTTGCACTTCCTGGTTCACTATCTTCATTCATCCTCCTCTGACTCTTATTCTCTACAATCAGCTCCTCAACGTTCTCCACCTTGTCAGCACACTTTCTTCAGTTGTTAGTACATTTCCATCTCAATCCTTGATCATCCTAACCTACTGCACATCCTTTCCGGTTCGATGTGTCTGCCTAATGAATTGATTCAAGTCCTTTTCTCCTTCCTTAGTGTCCAGCTTAAATACAGTTTGGTTCATAAATATTTGGACAGAGGCCATTTTTTTCTAATTTTGGTTCTTTACATTACCAAAATTAATTTTAAATGAAAATTCTGGGTTTCTTCCTTTTTAATCCTCTGCCAGGCCTTTAATTCAGCGGCTTTCATTTGCTGTATGTTTTGGGTCATTGTTCATCTGTAGTATGAAACATGCCCAATCAGTTTGACTGCATCTAGCTGGATTTGAGCAGACATTGAATCTTTGAACAGTTCTGAAGTTATCCGGTTGCTTCTGTCCTGTGTCTCATCATCAATAAACACTAGTGTCTCTGTACCACTGGCAGCAATGTACTTCCAAGCCATCACACTGCTCCGCCATGTTTCACTGATGATGTGGTGTGCTTTGGATCGTGAGCTGTTCCACACCTTCTCCAGACTTTTTGTTGCCATCATTCTGGTAGAGGTTGATCTTGGTTTCATCTTTCCAAAGAATGGTTTTCCAGAATTGTGCTGGCGTTTTTAGATTTTTAGAAGTCCAATCTAGCTTTTCTATTCTTGGGGCTTATGAGTGACTTGCAGCATGCAGTGAACCCTCCATATTTACATGCAGGCTTCTCTTTATGGTAGACTTGAATATTGATATACCTACACTACATCCTGGAGAGTGATGTTCACTTGGTTGGCCGTTGTGAAGGAGTTCATTATCATAGAAATGATTCTGCGATCATCCACCACTGTTGTCTTTTGTGGACTTCCAGGTCTTTTTGCATTCCTGAGTTCACCAGTGGTTTCTTTCTTTCTCAAGATGTACCAAACTGTAAATTTTGCCAATCCAACTATTGTAGCCTTTCTTGGATGGATTTTCTTTCTTTCTGTTATTTTCAGCTTAAAGATGACTTGTTTCATCCTGCATGGAGAGCTTTGACTGCATGTCGAGTGTTCACAGCAAAATCTTCCAAATGCAAGCACCACACCTGAAATCAAATCCAGGCCTTTTATCTGCATCATTGATAATGAGCCTATAGTCTACCCATGTTCCTCCTTCTTGAGAGATCTGCTATGTTAGCTTAAACAAGTTAAATAGATTTGTCAACCAATCAGTAAAACACTCAGCTGATCATCAGTCTCTTAAATAAGCAAACAAACTGCACTTGATCAAAATTCAGGCTTTCATATTGCATCCTTCCAGTTAATCCATGTGACTGCAAATCGAAACACGAGTCCAAGTTTTTAAATTGCCTCGAAATTTATGTAAAGAAGTACAAGTCTGGAAGCGGCTTTGATCATGTAGCTGAAAGATGCGAAAAACAAAATGTTTTTTTTTTCCTTCAGCTTCTGAGATTGACATCTAAAGCCAGAATTGGATCTCAGGCTGCGAGTTTATTAAGTTCGTCTGACTCCCCGAGCCCTTAGGAGAAGCCTTCATAACCCCTCTCTTAGGCTTCAGAAAGGCGGCGGCAGCAGCACCCTTAGGGTATCAGACTTCCTACTGAGTTCTAAGGAAAGGAGGTACAAATAAAGATGTTAAATATTCATGTTGAGCCACGAGTCCCTGATTTATTCAAGTAATGTTGATTTCGTTCTGAACATTGGCAGAAAAAGATTGCCAACACTTCTGATCCTCAGCTTTAAGCCCACACATGAACTTTATGAACAACATCACTTTTTTCCCCATATGTTGACCAACGCGTCCCACACAGTTGTATAAGGTCACACTTGTAGACAAAAAAAAGAAGAACAAAAAGAACAAAAAGAAGAAAAAAACATGTTTTAGTGACATATGTAGTTGGTTTTACAGGGCCGATAAATCGTTTTTTTTTTTTTAAATAGCAGTAGTTATATTTATAAGACTGTACATACTTTGTCTGTTCTTAAAATACACTGAAACTCTTTGAATGGCAGATCTACTTTGACAAAGTTTCAGAGCTGTGAGTAGTAATGGACTTTTTTCATATTTTATGGACAAGATTATTTTCAGTTTAAATTAAAAAATAACTGGAAGATTAAATAAAAAAATGGGATCGAATTGTCAGATTCATTCCCTCCCCAGACGGCCACTCACATCCTGGGCCATCTGACCTCAGGAAATCACATGATAGGGTGGGGCCAGGTTTCACAATGAGCTCACCCGAAACCCTGGCTGATTAGGACCCACACCTGCTTTCACACCTTGGCTCATGGGATTAGGTAGAGGATCATCAGGGGGTCCTTTGTCCCTCTTTGGGGGGGAAACTCCCACAGGGTTTAAATCTGAGACTCCCCACCAATTGGACCCTTAGAACTGAAGAAGCTTCTCGGATGAGACGTGAAACGTCTTCAAGCGACTAAAAGAAGTCCAGACGCTTTTCTTTCCAAGTTCCTTAGACTATGATGACCTGGATGACTGAGAACCTTCACAGACATTCATTCCCGATGTTTGCTGGATTTTGCCAGGGCAGGCAGCAGCAGAGGAATGCGAAAGGTGATTTCAGTTTTGGTGGTGGTCTCGGGAATTTGTCTCCGTGGATGATTTGGTCCTGTTGTCTTCATTAACCAATGACCTCTATTTCGCTCAGGGGCGTAATAGTCTGAATGGTGAGTGGAAAGGATGACAGAGTGTTTGGTGAGAAGTGGGTGGATCATTCCATGTTATTCCTGATTTAGACTTCTACGAAATCAACGTCGTAATTTACGATATAACCTTTTTTATGTTTTAAGAGTGTATGGTTATGTGGAAGGTTACTGTTAAGTAACCTTCCACATAACCATGGCTGTGTGCGGACAGGGATAGGACCCAAGGTGCAGACTCCAGAGACAAACTTAATCCAAAACAGCTTTAATGCTGAACGCAAACATAACATAACTGGAAAAAACTCAAAATAAACTAACACCGGTGGACTGGCAAAACACACAGCAAAATAAACGGTAGATCGCGACACTGACATAGAGAAACACAGGGCTTAAGTACACAGAGGGAGCAATCAGGGAATGGGTAACAGGAGGGAAACACAGCTGGGGCAAATCAGAACTGACGAGACAAAAGGAAGCGTAAACTGAACACACTGAGATAAGACAGAGACCTTCAAAGTAAAACAGGAAACACATAACACAGACTCACATGCAGGCACTACAGAGGGAACAGAGACGTGGGACCAGGGCAGACACAAACACTGACTGAACACGGGGATATAGGAACTAAGGATACACAGAGACGCGAACTAGACAAGGGGATACAGGTGATAGGGGAGACAGAGCAACTAAAGAAGACAGAGACATAAACCATAAGACAGAACTCAAAGAAACCAAAGACTAAAAAGTATAAATAATATAATAAACTCAAATACCCTGGGTCAACGACCCAGGCATCCTAACAGTTACAGCATAGTGTTAAAAGGATTTCCAGTTATGCTGTAAGTTACGATGTGGATTTCACACAGAAGTGTAAATCACGCTTTAAGCCTAGTATATGGTTACCACATTGGTTGTTGTGAACAGCAACAGAGATGTCCATTTATACAAGCAATTAAGGTGCACTGAACAGTCTTCTCCAGAATTGTCTGTGGTCTGTATTTGTATAGCGCTTTACTTGGTCCTTAGGACCCCAAAGCGCTTTACACTATACACAATCATCCACCCATTCACACATTGGTGATGGCAAGCTACATGTAGCCACAGCCACCCTGGGGCGCACTGACAGAGGCGAGGCTGCTGGACACTGGCGCCACCGGGCCCTCTGACCACCACCAGTAGGCATCGGGTGAAGTGTCTTGCCCAAGGACACAACGACCGAGACTGTCGGAGCTCGAACTGGCAACCTTCCGATTACAAGACGAACGCCCAACTCTTGAGCCACGATCGCCCCATGATAGGCACTGGTATTGCAGGTCAGAAAAAAGAACTCAGGATCAGTGCTGGTTTACGATTAGAGGTCGTTAAAACAAGAAGCAGACTTATGGCTCACACCAATGTTAATGGGGGCAACAAGAAGCATGCGCCTAAACAGGCAGTCAGCAGTGCCTCAAACGGAGGAGTTCAAGGATCTTGGAGTCTTGTTCTTGAGTGGGGGGAGAGTGGGGACCGAGAAAGGGATCAGTGTAGTGTCTGCAGTGATGCAGATATTGTACAGGTCTTTTGCAGGGATTTGATTATGACAGCTGATCTGCATCCTTACACTCATCCATGGCAACGAAGAGTGGGTAGTGACTATGAGAAAATATCACAGAAACAAGCAGAGGATTGAGCATCCTCTGAATGGTGTCTGAGAAAATCAGAATCAGAATCATCGATAACTGTTTACCATATACATGAGGAGTTGACAGTATAGATATATCACCAGTATCAGTATCATTATCACTCTCAAAGGCTGAACCAGATGAGGGGGTTCAGGCCAGGGCATGAGGAGAGTGAGTTGGAAAGGTTGGTGGTCCCCTTGAATTGCTGGAGGTAGTGGCTGGGGGAGAGGGAGGTCTGGGCATGTTTACTAACAATAGCTCCACTGCACTCTTACCTGATACTGATAGAAAATGGATGGATGGCTTGATTGATCAATTATTGGATTGAGAATGTAAATACTATAATCAGCCTAACCAAAACTGCTAAATCCCCGATGTTCTAAAATGCGCCAGCTCTTCACCAAATCTTGGTATCTCAAAACAACGCTGACCTTTAAACAAAACAGAATATTTTCTTTATTTTTCAGCCCGAAGGTTCCCGCGTATTCTTCACCTTCCAGATGTTATTAGATTGAATGAGTCATTATGATTGCACAAAAACCACAGCATAGCCACAGAATCCCTGAAGACACTAAAGGCCCTACTAGTGCCTTCTCTGGTCTTAAGAGGAAACTGAACTGCTTTTGTAACTGTAATAAGGAACAATAAGAGAAAATGCAAATACATATTTGCATGTAATTTCAGCCGGTATTGCTTTGTCTCTAAAGTTTGACATTTTACAAAAATATGCTTCCTTGCTCTCTTATTGAGACTCAGCGCTCCCTGAAGTGGTATCGATCTGTCTGTTTTTCCTCTGCAGATTCTCTGAAGGCCACATCACGCATTTTGAAAGAAAAGCGAGCCCTTTCAACAAAAGAAAAGCATTTGTGACACTTCTGATCTTCTGAAATGGTGCTCATGATGCTTCTATTGTGACACACTGTGTGAGATTGAATACTACAGTTGTGAAGTAAATGGACAGTGAAATGAAATGAACTGCCTCTACATGGCTTTGCTGTGTGGCTGCACAATTCAAATATAGTGTTACTTTGTGTCTAATGGGAATTTCTCTACAGCACTGCTATGGTAGAACCATAAAAGAATTGTGGAAATGTCTAAAACTGTTCTCATTTTTGACTAACTATTTAATGCCATCTTTAGTTATTTAGAAATATACATAATAAATGTTCTCCAGAAGTAAGATGCATAAAATTAAACTCACAGTTCAAACTGTGTTTATATACAAAAGCTTAGATGCTTTAGTGGTGTCAGAAATAAAGCTTTGTGTGTACGCATGGCCCTATTTTCTAAATCTCATTCACATTTACATGAGCATGTAATCTTTAAGTAGAGAGAGACAGCTTCATAAGAAAGGTGGACAGAAATGCTTTTCTGATGAAAACATCTTGTGGAATATTTAGCTGCCAATAACATTTTCCTGGTACTGTGCAAGGTATGGCTGTTGAGTTTTAATACATATATATACCAAGTAAGATTTGATATTTAAGACACTTTGGAAGCAATCATAAATGTACCTGTAAAAAGTTTCCATAAGAAATGTAACCATAAGAAAAAGCCGGAACAAGATTGTCATATATTTAACAGGATGAAAAATGAATAACAAATAAAGGCCCTCCATTCAGACAAGTGCCTTTTAAATTTAATAGTTTCTTTTGGACTTCTTTCTTCAGAGTGACAATATGAAACATTTGTGTGTGTTTAAAGCAAATGACAAATGTTCCAAGTATATATCACAAGTTTAACCATCCATTTCAACTCCTTATCAGAGTCTGGTTCACAGGGGCAGCACTTTAAGCTAAAATGCCTTCATCTCTATCTCTAAGGCCCCCATCACCAGAGGTGATGACATCAAGGCATTTCCAAGTCAGCTGAGATACAAAATCTCTTCAGTATGTCTGGAGTCTAGAAACACTTCATATAGGAAGCTTAGCAGCAGCTCTACTCTGAGACACCTTGAATGACCAAACTGATGCTTATTTCTCCAGCTTGTATTCCTTTTCTTTTACCCACACGTCATGGGTGAGTGTAGGATTGGTGATTAACAATCAAATTAACAACTTTTCTTTCATGCTTCGGCCTCTCTGGTGTCTAATCAAAAAATCCAAACAACTACTGTTGGTTGCAGTGCATTTCAAACTAACACATTTCTGTAATAATACTGCATCTTTCAGTTACTGCACTACATTCAGTAATTACGTTAGAGTTGCAACTATGTTGTTACTTGTGTTGCAACACAAGTAACAACATAGCTACACGATGGGTACAACTATGTACTTCTGGATGTCGTACAACTATACGATGGGTGGATAAAGAGGAGAAAAAACCTATCATCCATGCCTTTTTCTTCCTGCATACATGCGCTACAATCAGCTGACTCTGGTCCATGTGCAGGAAAGAGGAAAAAGATGGAGTGGTTTACAACTTTTCAGGAATGCCGATATGGACATTTTCTATAGGACAAAAGGGCAAGAGCATATTGGTAACGTGCAAACCACAAAGACCCCAGAGTGACGTTAAAGCCAAACAACAAATACATATTCCACATTGACTAAGGTTTATATTGTTGGTAACCATGTCCAGTGTTGGGAAGGTTACTTTTAAAATGTATTCCATTACAGAATACAGAATACATGCCCCAAAATGTATTCTGTAACGTATTCCGTTACGTTACTCAATGACAGTAACGTATTCTGAATACTTTGGATTACTTAATATATTATCATGCTTTTTACAACAACGTGAATGTACTATTGCTGTGTGATTTATTACTATTACTGAAGGTCCGCGACTCCGAGCTGTAGTAAAGGGACCTCTGACTAATACGGCGGGGTCCCTGTCGGCTCATAGCCGAAAAATAGCTTTACTTTGTTGTGTGGGTCAACTTTTCTTGCGAGAGACAGAGAGAGACGTTGAAAGACTGCTCCAACGGAACTTATTGTTTTCGGAGGAAAACACGAACACGGTGTACAGTCGAGTCTTAATAGCTTACTTACAACTGGGCTCGTCAGGCACTCTTCTTGGCTGAAGTGGTTATTATTATATTTACATGCTTCCAGCTCCCGTTTTTCCTCGATGACAACTCCAACCTTTCCACTCCCCTTTTTCTCTCTCCCTCCTCGCGCTCACAGACCCATAATGTGTATGGCAGTCCATTCTCCCTGCAACACGGACTACACTGGCCATGATGCTACATTCTTTAGAGCTATGCTTGTAGCATTCTGCCTGTTAGCTTAGCACAACAACAACAACGAAAAGGCGCTCTCTCACCCAGGAAACACACAGTCGCAGAGAGAGAGAGAGAGCGTCGCCCTGTAAACATGGCAACCGTATCGCTTCCGCCTGGAACAAAAGAACGTAGCTGTCAAACAAAACCCAAACAGTCCTGACCCGCGACAAAATGAAACAGGAAAGTACCGCAGTGTAATCCATTTATTTCAACAAAGTAACTGTATTCTGAATACCACCTTTTTAAACGGTAACTGTAACGGAATACAGTTACTCATATTTTGTATTTTAAATACGTAACGGCGGTACATGTATTCCGTTACTCCCCAACACTGACCATGTCTCTTTTACACATTCATACAAGCACTTTTTCTATATTGAGTGCTTAATATGCACGCTTAGATGAATTTATAGGGAGCAACTTGGGTTTCATAGCTGGCTTGAACCACCAACTTTCTGATTCCTAGATTACCTGCCCTACCTGTTACAGCTAACCCCACAATGCATTTAAGTTTATGTTATGGAGTAAAGTGAAAATGATTTAATGAGTAGTGTAACCAGTGAATGAGCCTAAATCAAAAAAAAGTGTGCATCTCTGTGATTCAAGCAGTTTCTTGCAAATCTGCACGAGAACACGTTAACGTTACCAGTGAAACCTGTGAAATGTCCAGTATCACAATATCCCATCAACTCTACCCTTAAATCTATTTGAAGTGGGAATACATGTTAAATGCAAAACTGTGGGAATAGTTTCTAACCCGAGAGTCATACATGACTCTGATGGGGGTGGTGGGTGTCGAATATCAGCCGCTGGAGATGAAGCTTTTTATAGACAGGGACGAACCTTGAACCTTTAGCTGCTGTGCTTTTAATGTGCTGTGCAAAGCTTTTGTAATGTTGCTATGGTTACCTCTTGATTAAGTTACCTTTCACATATATTAAAACTGTCATTCAACCCGATGACTCAAATTAGATCTACAGATATGTGATATTAAAGACTCTGTGTTTCTAAATACACCAACATTATGTTACAGGCTATAAAAACAGATATGGTAAATATCTTAATATAGCATCCAGCCTTTGATTATAATACAGTCTTTCTGCACTCTTCCCTACTGGGAAACTGATTGGTTCACTGCTTGGCAAGCTGCTCAAAGGTTCAGTCTTGGCTTTCAAGAGAAAAAAACAAAACAAAACAAAGCAAATACACTCTTTAAACATGTCTTTAACAGTGTCCCTGAGCTGCTGCTCAGACCTGAACCTTTCATGGCTTTGTGGACACTAGAAGGCTCCAGTAGACTAACTTTGAATAAGAGTTTTACACCTTGGCTCCTCATTCACAGACCTTCCATATGCACTTCAGATAAGCAATAGAAAAGTGTTCTTAAAGTAATTGGAGATTTCGTTATACAGCTTTAAACCGTAAACGGTCGGTTCTTCTGTTACCACCAACAATCAGACATGGAGCACTCAGTTGTTGTCAACATTTCAGAGCAGCAGCATGATTTAATTTCATTTTATATAAAGGCTGGTGAAAAGAAGTCACATGCTGAGGAATCAGAGGGAGACTGAAACACTGCAAGGTTGTTCTTTTTCTCCTTTCCTAATAACAGGATCAGTAATCATTACAACAGTAATATTTGTAAAAGTAGCTTCACTGATTACTTGAATGGCAAAAACTGAAGTGCTAATTTCTATGAAAAAGAAGTCTGCCAAACACTAATATGAACGCTGTGGCTCCACTCACCTGCTGTTTAGTTTAGTTTATTTGAGAAATTATATATAATGTTCATAAAGATTACATAGAAAATAAAGGTTTGTGAAAAAAACACCCCTGTAAATAACAATGGCTGACCCGTGCAGCAGCGGAAACAGATACTTTAAAATCTTTTAATTAATTAGAGACTTTTTAAAAAGTGAAATTAAACAGTGATGAATCAAATATTGATTATAGTGATGTAGGTAAAGTGATGGCCCTCTGGATGTAAGTGTGTTTTGGTTAAGGAAGGCATGAAAAAAGTGAAAACTGAAGTCTTAAAAATGTCTTGTGTAATATAAGTTAATCCTTACCACTGGGACCACTGTTACCTTCACCTTCCACATCTTCTCGAGCTCTTCTCTGAGCCCTCGGTACTTCTGCAGCTTCTCGTGTTCCTTCTTCCTGATGTTGCTGTTATTAGGAACCACTACATCTATCACTGGGGTCGTCTTCTTCTGTTTGTCCACCACCACTATGTCCGGTTGGTTAGCCACCACCAGTTTGTCCGTCTGTATCTGGAAGTCCCACAGGATCATAGCTCGGTCACTCTCCACCACCCTTTTTACCTCGGGACTTCCAGGCCATACTCGGCACAGGTGTTTCTGTATACTACTAACTATGGTTATGGCGTTCCATGTAAGCCCTGCCTGCTAGCATCTTGCACCCTTCTGTTATGTGCTGGATTGTCTCAGGGGCATCTTTACACAGCCTGCATCTGAGGTCTTGCCTGATGTGATAGACCCCAGCCTCTATGGATTTTGTGCTCAGAGCCTCTTCCTGGTGCCCGAGGGTGTGCGTCTGGTGGCCGGGCCTTAGTCCATGGGGCCCGGCCGGGCATAGCCCGAAAAGGGGACATGGGCCCATGCTCCCACAGGCCCACCACCCGCAGGAGGCGCCATAGGGGTCGGGTGCATTGTGTGCCGGGCGGCGGCCAGGAGCGGAGGCCCTGGTGGACTGATCCCTGGCTGCCAAGACTGGCAATTGGGACATGGACTTTCACCTACTGTCAGTGGCCAGCTCACACTGGAACGGTTCGCAGCCGAGTGTGAAGCAGCGGGAATGAGGATCAGAACCTCCAAAGCTGAGGCCATGGTTTTCAGCCGGAAAAGGGTGGAGTGCCCACTCCAGGTCGGGGATGAGTTCCTGCCCAAGTGGAGGAGTTCAAGTATCTCGGGGTCTTGTTCGCGAATGATGACGGATTGGTACTACGGCTGCAGTGATGCGGACGCTGCACCGGTCCGTCGTGGTGAAGAGGGAGCTGAGTGTAAAAGCGAAGCTCTCAATTTACCGGTCGATCCACGTCCCTACCCTCACCTATGGCCACGAGCTGTGGGTAGTGACCAAAAGAACGAGATCGCGGATACAAGCGGCGGAAATGAGTTTACTCTGAAGGGTGGCTGGTCTCTCCTTTAGAGATAGGGTGAGAAGTTCAGCCATCCGGGAGGGGCTCAGAGTAGATCCGGGTGAGGTGTTCCGGGCATGTCCCACCGGGAGGAGGCCCCGGGGCAGACCCAGGACACGCTGGAGAGATTATATCTCTCGGCTGGCCTGGGAATGCCTTGGTGTTCCCCCAGATAAGCTGAAGGAGGTGACTGGAGAGAGGGAGGTCTGGGCTTCTCTGCTTAGGCTGCTGCCCCCTCGACCCGGCCTCGGATAAAGCGGATGAAGATGGATGGATGGATGGATGGATTTATTAATAAACAAAATACCAACTGTCTTCATACTCATACAGGGAGTGCAGAATTATTAGGCAAATGAGTATTTTGTCCACATCATCCTCTTCATGCATGTTGTCTTACTCCAAGCTGTATAGGCTCGAAAGCCTACTACCAATTAAGCATATTAGGTGATGTGCATCTCTGTAATGAGAAGGGGTGTGGTCTAATGACATCAACACCCTATATCAGGTGTGCATAATTATTAGGCAAAATGGGTCAAAAGAAGGACTTGACAGGCTCAGAAAAGTCAAAAATAGTGAGATATCTTGCAGAGGGATGCAGCAGTCTCAAAATTGCAAAGCTTCTGAAGCGTGATCATCGAACAATCAAGCGTTTCATTCAAAATAGTCAACAGGGTCGCAAGAAGCGTGTGGAAAAACCAAGGTGCAAAATAACTGCCCATGAACTGAGAAAAGTCAAGCGTGCAGCTGCCAAGATGCCACTTGCCACCGGTTTGGCCATATTTCAGAGCTGCAACATCACTGGAGTGCCCAAAAGCACAAGGTGTGCAATACTCAGAGACATGGCCAAGGTAAGAAAGGCTGAAAGACGACCACCACTGAACAAGACACACAAGCTGAAACGTCAAGACTGGGCCAAGAAATATCTCAAGACTGGTTTTTCTAAGGTTTTATGGACTGATGAAATGAGAGTGAGTCTTGATGGGCCAGATGGATGGGCCCGTGGCTGGATTGGTAAAGGGCAGAGAGCTCCAGTCCGACTCAGACGCCAGCAAGGTGGAGGTGGAGTACTGGTTTGGGCTGGTATCATCAAAGATGAGCTTGTGGGGCCTTTTCGGGTTGAGGATGGAGTCAAGCTCAACTCCCTGTCCTACTGCCAGTTTCTGGAAGACACCTTCTTCAAGCAGTGGTACAGGAAGAAGTCTGCATCCTTCAAGAAAAACATGATTTTCATGCAGGACACGCGTCCAAGTACTCCACAGCGTGGCTGGCAAGAAAGGGTATAAAAGAAGAAAAACTAATGACATGGCCTCCTTGTTCACCTGATCTGAACCCCATTGAGAACCTGTGGTCCATCATCAAATGTGAGATTTACAAGGAGGGAAAACAGTACACCTCTCTGAACAGTGTCTGGGAGGCTGTGGTTGCTGCTGCACGCAATGTTGATGGTGAACAGATCAAAACACTGACAGAATCCATGGATGGCAGGCTTTTGAGTGTCCTTGCAAAGAAAGGTGGCTATATTGGTCGCTGTTTTTTTTTTTTTGCTTTGTTTTTGAATGTCAGAAATGTATATTTGTGAATGTGGAGATGTTATATTGGTGTCACTGGTAAAAATCAATAATTGAAATGGGTATATATTTGTTTTTTGTTAAGTTGCCTAATAATTATGCACAGTAATAGTCACCTGCACACACAGATATCCCCCTAAAATAGCTAAAACTAAAAACAAACTAAAAACTACTTCCAAAAACATTCAGCTTTGATATTAATGAGTTTTTTGGGTTCATTGAGAACATGGTTGTTGTTCAATAATAAAATTATTCCTCAAAAATACAACTTGCCTAATAATTCTGCACTCCCTGTATATACAAAATCAATGTGGTGCTTCCAAATGATGTTTTTTATCCACCATCACACCTACGAATTAGATGTAATAAACCTTTGTCAATTATTCATTTGCATATGTTTTTACCTTCAGTAAATCAGCAATGTAGTGATGTGCGGATCGATACTGAAATATTGATTCCTCCGATACCAATCATTTATGTTCTAGAATCGATTCTCATATTAAAATATCAATATTTTAGTAATTTAGGGTAAATTTGTAGTTTATCATTAACAGGAACACAGTGGAAAGAAACTATATCATTCAGATTGTCTACATTGGAAGGAACTACTTCCTCTTCCGCCTTTCATAGTCATGTGCGAAATACGTCTGTATAAATGTGTCGCAGCCCCTGGCGTGTGCACTCACAACAATGGCTGAGCGTAGACGGAGTCATGTGTGGACGTATTTTACCTCCCCAAGCAGCCGAGACATGGTTTGCGATACATGTGGCAAGAAAGTGAGGTGTTGTGGCAACACCACTGACCTTGTCAAACACCTCAGAGTAAATCATATCACAGAATATGATGAGCTTATGTTGAGGTGAACTGAAGAGGAGGAGTGGGACAGGTGCTGCCAGGGTGAGACAGACGTCTCTCACAGAGTCCTTTAGTGCTGCAGGCAGGCAAGGTGTTCAAAAAGCGCACGACTTCAGTTTTTTTATTTCAATATGATGAATTCTGCATTATTAAGTGATAAGAACAAGTAGTCTGATGTCCTGTGATCATGGTGATTTGAGATACAATAAATAAATAAATAAAATAAATAAGTTAAGTTTTTGTACAAAGTATCGTATCGGATCAGTATCGTCGATACCACCCCGAATTTTACTTGGTATCAGATCGGAAAGGAAATCAGTGGTATCGCACATCACTACAGCAATGTAAATGAAACAAAGGGATAAACTTGGTTTAAAGGGAGACTGTAGACTGTTTTTCAGACTGTGCATGAGCTGAGAGGCAAAGCATGCAAAGAATCCACGTTCTGCTGGAAATGAGCAGAACAAATTCAGTTTAATAAGAGAACAGTGGGTAATGGCTTAAATTAAAGAAGACACTGTTGCCTCTAAAATTTTAAAAATACATTTCTTAATTATCTCAGTTATAAGTAGGACACTATCAGTCATATTTATTTAAAAACATTGGTTTGCTTCATATCTGTTTTTGTTTTAATTGTGAATATTCTAAAATATAAATGATGAAACCCTGTATATCCTGGTTTCCACACTTAATTCTGCAAGTGACAGTGTAAAGATACACTATACACTTGATGATACTGACTTATGGTCTTATATTTGCTCCTTAAACGTTACTAGAAGACCTTAAGAGCTGCATTGGCAGTATAGGCTTTAGTATAGGCTTGATTTTCCTGCAAACAAACTGTAGATGCAGGTGTCCCCGCCACATGACACTGCAGTAATTGCACATACCTGATACAATATTTTGTATCAGGTATGTGCAATTAGTATTAATTTTGTATCAGTCTCACATTTTGTGTATTAGAATTTCTAACTATAGTACCGTATTTCCCGGACTACAAAGCGCACCTGAATATTAGCCGCACAAGCTAAAATCAGGGGAAAATCCTGTTTTGTACATACATTAGCCGCACCTGACCAAAAGCCGCAGGTGTTTCAATGTTGACTTATCATATGTAAGAGAATATGCACAAAGGGAATTGTCAGGAAAGAGATGGCTGTTTGGAGACACACCCCTTTTATTAATATTTTGAAAAACAAGTTATGGGTACATATTTGCATAACTTTTTAGGTATATGTACAAGTAGCGGTAATTACAAGTAGGACACATGTGCTGTGCTTCATAAATGAGTAACAAATGTAGTACATAACAATAACCTACAGCACACCAGAAAAATAGATTCGGACTACCTTTTAGGCTCAGGTGCAGCGACACGGCTTTAACAAGAAGAAAGGTCAGTCATTCACCACCATCTTTCTCTTCTTCCTGCACACTAAAACCACCAAAGTCCTCTCCTCCAGTGTCGGATACGAACAGGCTCAGGGTGGCTTCATCATCCACTCTCAGCTTCTTTCCTTCGTTGTCACTTTCAAAACCAAAGAAATCCTCGTTGTCAGTGTCAGAGTCGAACACCCTCAGAAGGGCCGTGGCGGTGTCCTCCTCTCCATCATGCAGCAGTCCAGCCCTTTGAAATCCGTTGGTGATCGTGGATGTTTTCACAATTTTCCACGCTGTCAGGTTCCACCGGTGGAGTTGAGCATAACTTGCTTTTCACAAGTTTATCGCCGCTCATCATCCACGCCTCCCGCTGAACACATAGCGCTACTTTGAAGTTTGTTTTTCGCGCTACTTGTACGGCACTATGTTGCGTGGCGGATGGACATGTGACCAACATACCACTCTTGAACCCCGATACTGTGTGTCTGATCACATGCCCTTCCGCCAGGCAACGTAGTGCCGTACAACAGCGGAACAAACAAAACAAATCCTCTTACGATATGACAAAAATCATGGACAATCCATAGAAAAGCCGCACCTGACTAAAAGCCGCAGGGTTCAAAGCTGGTGCAAAAAGTAGCGGCTTATAGCCCGACAATTACGGTAGTCGAGGATAAACAACATAATTCATATTTCTGGCAAACAAAACTCAGAAATGATTTCTTGCTGTCATGTGGCTCTCACTCCACACAAATACAGATTTACTTAAAAGCATTCCCTTTCCCTGAGCTACACCTTTATGATTATTGATTTAGTTACACGTATAAAATGATTCAACAACAGTTCCCAGGCGGCAGCTTCAGAGTTTAAATGTCAATGATTGATTAAGTTTCACGTGGTAGGTTAATCTATAACCATATTTGCTTGGTTTTTTTAAATGCTCTTAAATGCATTTTGAACTGCAGTAAGAGTAGAAGTATGATGTGTCATAGAAAGTAAAGTATAAGCGCATCTCATTGGCCTCTGTGTGAACACCTGGTGATCTGCACTGCTACTCACCTGTCAGGATAACAAAGCTCCTCCCTGAAATGCTCCGAACCTTTAAAGCTGTGCGGCTGTCGGAGACTCTGACCTTTGCGATGAATGCTCTGCTCAGCCCAGCAGGTGCAGCAGCGTTTGACAGCTAAGATATTGGCATTTCCGCTCCCGCAGCGAGTTAAAACTGCCACTGCAGTGAGATACAAAAAGAAAAACCCAAACTCTCCCAACTGTGTTTACCTTACATTTTGCATTGAGATCACTGTGCTGCTGTTGTGCAATGTGAATATATTTAGTCATCTTGATCCCGTAGCAAAAGAAGTCATTCCCAGTGGTAAAGTGCAAGAAAACAATCTATTTTCGACATCTTTTTTTTTAGAAATACCTTATTTATGACTGATCTTGAAGACAAGGAAATTCAAACCAAATGAGATCTGATTGAAATTTGACTTTGTGTGGGGAGCTTGATGTTGAGCCTGTGCGCCTTTGCATTAAAGGAGCCAGCTGAGATGGTCATGCTCATTAGGATTCCTTCTGAATGCCTTCCCTTTAGGGTAGACCCAGAGCTCACTGCAGAGATTATGCATCTCGTCTTGTCTCAGAATTAGAACGTCCTGGGACAAAGGATCTCTGGATGCTGTGCTTAACCCACTGCCATCATGATATTAGCAGAAGAAAATGGATGATTTTGCAAAGTGAGGCATTCACTTTGCCTCAAAGTGTAGACAAATGCATTATAAAATACTTACAGTCAAGTGCTTGACTACTATATGTAAGTAACAAAGCAACATGGGCAGTGGCCTCCTCATCATTGTGATATCAAATCATGATTGTTGCAAATAAGTCAGTAGTTTGCCTAGAAGAACCAGTTCAATGGAGAGTCAGTGGTACTGGGCAGAAATTACTCCACAGGCTGAGCTATCGGCTCCATGGTATCCCATGTTTGATGTCATTCATTCACCAAATAATAAATGTGCTGCAGCTTGGCGTTCCTCCCAGGAGATGCTGCGGAGCGCTCTTAAAAAACCAGAAAGTAATGCCACCCTGCCTTCATGCTGCACTCATCCTTTTTTCATTCTCATCCCTGTCTCACATTGTTGGATCAGTGAAGTTGCGACCCCAGTACTTAAGCATCTAGCTAGCTCTGCGGGGAGCAAGCAAGTTACTTCGTTTGAACTGACAGTCTTGCTAGCTGAAGTGAGTTAGGTGGAAAAAAGTTTGATAACTTCACTCTCAGAGAAAGACGTAAGGAAAATTCGATTTTTTTCAAAAGTAAGGACTGCTCAGCAAGACAGATCTTAAACTCATATGTAACATCCTCATTTGTAGATTTATTTACTTCAGAGAGTAGATTTGTTCAGGATGTGTGGACGCTTTGATTTCATTTTCTGGAAGGTACATTTCCGGAAGATCGGAATATTTAATCTTACAAAATTGTTGGAACTGTATAAAAAGGAAAAACTTCCTTTTAACAGGAAAAGAGTTCCAGTAGAACCGGGCTCAGGCAGGAGCGGCCATCTGTCGCGACCGGTTGGGGTGATCGGAGGAAGACAGGACGAAGACACACTGTAGAACAGAGCCAACAGCTGCAGACCTTTGCAGTCATGTGTCACCAGCACGACTCCAAAGACTGATCGGCCTTGTGATCCTTCCCTAAATCTAGACTAATAACTAAAGGTGACAGAGCCTTTGCAATCATAGTTCCCACTCTTTGGAGCTGTCTGGCCTCCAGTCTGTGATCAATGAGCTCAGTTGACTTTAAACTGGCATTCAGGTAACTTATTATTATTTGCCTTTTAAGGTTTTTATTTGATGTGAAGTACCTTGTGGGTACCTTTGTGTCTTGAAAACCACTAGATAAATAAATTTGCTTCATTCAGAAAAGCAGTTGGAAGAACATTATGATAGCTTGCAAACCGCATATATATTACAGAATACTACTGAGAAAATCAGTGTAAAGCAAGGTTATTGCTTTACACTGAGTCTGCAACAGCACAGGTCAGCTGATCACGTCTGTTCACAAGCAATCTGTTGGAAGTTGTCCCCACCTGGAAAATCTCACTTTGATCGCTATCCCTATCCTGACTCATACCTCCACAACTGCAGCATTTTTAAATGAAGTCTTAATGATGAATGTGTGTGTGAATGGGTGAATGACTGAATGTAGTGTAAAGCGCTTTGGGGTCCTATGGACTAGAAAAGCGCTATACAAATGCAGGTCATTTACCATTTACCATTTACCATGAATGAATGAGCACGACATTCAGAAATGGGCTGTGTGAAATTCTAGGTTTACGATTATTGTGGACATGCCCACAACTGCAAACTCCACAGAGAAGAAAGATGGTTAGGAATACAAGCACAGAAAACAAGTTTAAGAGCAAAAAACTGACAGGGGCAGATGGAAAGAGAAGGCCGAGCTGCCAAAACTGTCACGTTCTTTAAAAAAACAACAGTGACGAGATGGCAGCATCAGTCTGTAGCAGCAGCAGAAGGCAAAGACAGTGTGCTTATGTACCTCCAGCATCTATCTGGAGATGGCAGAAGTGATTTACTAATAATTGACCTGCGCTTTTCTGGTTTTAATGCCTTTTGTATAGACGTGAAAAATGTTGTCAACACACGGATGTCCATGCAGTGTCAGCTTTGAGTTGTTCATCTGTTATTTTGTACTGTTACTAATTATACTGTCATCTGTTATCCATTATGATGCTCTGACATTAGAGTTAGTCAGCTAAAACCATACAGCCTGTTTCAAATATCAGCTCAGTTAGTCGTTTTCAGCTTCACCGTGGCTGGTTTTTTGAACAGTCTGAAATGATTTCTGTGACTGGGATTGAGAGATTGAGAAGCAGCTGATCACACAGGCCAGCCGGTGGCTAGTCTGGCTTTAATCAGCACCTATCTCGAGAACCATTCATTTGATTTACTCTAGAGTTGGCATTTGCAGTCTTGTGGATTGGAGTGAATCCAGTGCCAATCACCTGTCGGCAACAAAGCATTTAGGCATGTGGACATGGTGAAGGCAATGTCCTGAAATTCAAACCTGAATGGGGAAGAAAAAAACTGTGTGATGCTATCACGTCAATATGGTGAAGAGGGGGTCTGACCTGGTAGTTGCAAGGTGTGCCTAATAAAGTGGTTGATGAGTGTATGTATAGTATACGCTTATGTGTACTTAGCAGTCTCACAACACCTTGACACAAGTGTGTGTCTTTCTATGCTTTTCAACTAAACCTCTCCTGAGAATGTGTTTATGTCTGCTTTCAACTGAAGAGCGGTTTCACGGCTACCACTGACAGTGTGTTACTGGCCTCGGTCTTTCATGCATATTTGAAAAATGCTTGAAGTCATTTGACTGAAAACACTAATTCGATGGTGGATGGTATTCAGGAGCGTGAGAGATCCAGAAGTCTGACTGACAAAAGTACAAATGGTTTGTTGAGTTGTGAGATTCAGATCAGAAGTGTATCAACACATTAGCAAATATCTATAGTAGTGAAGTATGTGTAAAAATCACAGCAGTGTGCACAGAAACAATGAGAAAAGCTAATGTGGGTGGGGAAATGCATTACTGATTTCAGAACCAAATTAAGTATTGAGAATTATTTTTCTGTTGTGAGAAAAACTCTAAATGCATTCTTACGTTTAAACGTCGCCAGGTACAAAAGTAACTAAACCATCCCTTAACCAAAAGCTATTTTTGAATTTAACCCTAAAAGAGGGATTTGAAGGGTGTGAGAAAGTAAGAGAAGGACAGAAAGTTCTTACTTTGATAAAACTGTATCTCTCTGGTGGTCTGAAAGTCAAAGTACTCACAGAGTCAAACAGAAACAGTCACTCGTGTTGTTTGAATGAGCGGTTCCTGAGAAGGCTGCAACCCACAATCACACCCACACTCTCAGCAAGCCTCTCTTTTCAGCTGTAACTGTATAACTTCCTGCATGTGATGCATTTAAGGAACTTCTGTAAATTCTATCTAACGAAACATCTCTGCAGTAGTGTGGGGGGCTCAGTGGGGAATGACACACAGCAGGAGCAAACAGAAGTGGGACAGACGTGAAAGTAATTACACACAAGTGAAAACAATCAATGCAATGCAGAAAGAAATGAACATGAAGGTACAAGCACTAAGACAAGACGGAGGAAAGATGGAGATGGAAACAGCGAGGAAAGTAAAAGTAGAAAAACAAGAAATAAAAGAAATAAAAGAAACTTCACCACTAAAAGTAAAAGTGAACCAAACTGGGAACCAACTAAAAAACAACTCTACAACCACGACAATGGCATAAGATAAACGAATTCACACCAGATAATTTATGTCTTTGTTAATATCAATCAGTTTTATCTGACTTTGGCTTAAAGAAAATACCAGCTTATGATCTCACATGGTGGTTAAAGCAAAAACGCTTAAGTTCCTCTGTGGATTATTAAAACCATCTGCCAGAGGTCGGCAGATCGACCCAAAACTACCGATAAGATCAATACCAACGCTGGTTTTGGTATCGACTCAATAATAATGTGATAGGGTTAATACCTCGTTTCTATCCTCAGTGTTCAGTGTGTAGACCACAAATAAATCTGATCAGCTGAAATAAATAATCTTTTGGGAAATGAAAAAATGTACCTCACACGTACTCTATGAAAAATGAAGCTTTTTTTGCATCTTACACAACAGAAGCTGACCCAAAGGGCTTTAGAGACAGTTCGTTTCAATTCAGTTTTATTTATGTAAATTGACTTGAAATCACAACAATAATTGCCTTATGACACTTTATATTGTAAGGTACAGACCCTACAGTCACACAAAGGCTGGTACATTTACATTCCAGGGCCCGTATCCCTAAAGATTCTGAGAATCCTCTCAGAGAGCTCCTAACTTAACCTAAAAATTCCTTGCCAGGAGTTTTAGCTTAGAAGTGATTCCAGAACATTTTCAGTGAACTCTGAGCAAGGAATGGATGGAAAATCCTATCTTAGTGAGGAGGTGTGGTTGACCCCGTTGCTAGGTATGAGTCATCATTTCAAAAGCCGTGATTGGTTGATCCTACAAGTTTGATGGAAATGAGCTTTTGGTGATAATGAGCAAAGGATGTACCCTCAAATCAATAAACATAATTATACACTCTAATCTTATGCTGACTGTAATTGTAAATAATATTTCACATTCAAGAAAATATCTGGAAAATGAATAGTAAGCTGTAGGGGTTATAGCCTAACATTAGAATCTAAAATATGTGAAAACTTAAACTCATTACACCCTGTTCAAATAATGATTTGTGTCTTATTTGCTCATATTAATATCCTAGCTGACATATTTTGTACTTTCACTCCCATATGGACCCTGTTCAAAACAAGATGGCCTATCTCAAGGGGCTGTCCTTAATGAAGTAGAAATCACAACGTTACAAGTCCAGTGTGGTCTTAACGAGGGTAACACGGCTCAGCTTTTAGCAATGTCTGTGATTGCAGACCCAAGTCATCACTGCTGCATTGTTGCATTTTCCCGGTTGCCAAATACCTCAGGGTTGTGATTACTTTCGTCTCCGGTGTAATAGTGTTGTGGCGTCGAGTTGGTGAAGTAATTGCATCTCTAAGGAGATCCACCACAAACATGATTCCTGCACGATCCAATCTGTAGCGTCTCAATAATTCCCTGTCATCCAGTGTTTGCAGGACATCTCTCCTGCCTCTTCTGTTGGCCATTTTGTGCAGCTGCTTAGGGGAACTCCTAAGCCACTAAAAGTCCTCTTCCCTGCTCTTAGCAGATCTCGCCTTAGGAGCCCTTTTAAGTGTTAGGAATCTTGAGGAATAGCTTTTATATTAACTGGGATTGTCGTGTCACTTTTAGGGGAAATTCTAAGAAAACGTCATGACTCTGAGAATTTTCTTAGAATTTGGCCACTAGGAGCCACTTTTTGCACAAAGATTCTTTAGGGATACGGGCCCAGGTCTCCAAAAAAATGGCACCACAAATGCTACACTGTTTCTTCGGTCGATATCTCGATTGTGACAAAGTATTTCATAGACTTCACATGTTCTAAAAAAAACAAAACAAAACTCAAAGGCTTTGGTTAAACAGTGAACCACTCCATTGCTTGAATGATTTTCCAACAAAACCACAGCTCACAATAAAAACAACTACTTCCCATTCACAGTAATTGTACGTTGTGTGCCACTCACTTCCATGAAACCACAAATAGCAGTCGCACCTTCATGTCTGAGATAAGGCAGCTTTCACCTCCAGCAGCTCTGATAGCTGCAGGTTTGTTCAGCCACACAAAGGCACTTCTGCAACAAAAGCCACTTGTTCAAAGAATGTTTGAATAAACACACACTGGGGTGATTTTAAGACTGCTCAAGACATATTAAAGGGGTCGGTTACCTTTAATACCATTACATGTAAAATGTAACACTAAAACAGTGTGTTAGCTTGAACCATCAGAGCGTGTGCAGACCTTTTTGATGCAGAAACTCCTGAAGTCTGCATTTATTACAGTTATGTAAGTGCAGGTGTAAAACTGCATGGATTCATATCTGGGTGAAATTTCATAGTATAAATGGTGGCCACGATGAGCCTGCCCTGTACATTTTTTGTTTTTGAGATATAGAAAAAAGGCAACTATACTTTCAGGATGACTCCATGGAGACTTTTAAAAAATCTAATAGGCATTTCTCCGTAGTGTCCTCAAGGAGATATAAACTTAATTTTAAATTTAACCCTAAAATCAAGTCTCTACTCAACTCCCCCTCTCACGGGGGAGTTGAGATTTCCCCCGACATTTAGAGATTTCATCAGAGATGGTCTAAAAATCAATCAAAGATTGCTGGACAGATTTTTTTATTCGATTTTTTTAGTCGTTTTGATGAGCGGTTCTTGAGAAAGTTTTACCCCACAATCAGCCATTTCGCCCAATCAGACACACTCACATTCAGTCAGTCTATGCTCAAACCTGTCATCTTTTCAGAACAGCATCTTTTGTGATGCATTTAGGAGACATCTGTAAATTGTAGCCTTGTTTCCGCCACTGTATTGGATAAATAAATCTGTAAATCTGTCCGGAATGACTCAGCAAGACAACCAAAAATAAAGAAAAAATGAATGTGTCACCAATGATCACAAGCGATGAGTCCCTGATACATCTCTAACCATCATCTAGTCAAAGGCTGTTGACATCAAACGGCTTAAATATAGATCATATTTCATTTTAGTCAGGTGTGCTGTTTTTTCCAAGTATTTTTCTTTTGCTATGTGAAAGGTGAAGAATTGTAGTGACAGTAGAAAGCTGGTGAACAATAATCTAAAGAAAGCAAAAACTGATGTTTGGGTCACAGATTTGAAAACGTTCTCATTGATTAGATTAGAGACTGAATGGAATATTACAAATAAAATGCAGTTAACAGACAAGCGTCAAGATGTTATAGATGTAGACAGAGAGCTTGGTAAATTAATTCTGTGAGCCTCGTAAAAAATTAAAATAGGTGTTATGGATGCACGGCAGAGTTTATTTTAAGATGAAGCTGCTAATTGTGTAATATTTGAACTTTCCTGCGGATCATGAATATTTTCAGCAGTCGATGAAATGTTGTCAACTCACAGAGCCCAAATTGACATATTTAAATGGCTTGTTTTATCCAAAAAAACAACTTTATTCAGTTTATCTTCACACATGACAAAGAAAGCAGCAAGTATTTGAGTTTTTTGGTTGAAAAAAGACCTGAATTTCTTGTGAAATACAAGCGATGGTATGCACACAATGCCATACATGTAATTCAACTGACAAACATGTTTAGCTGTTTAATAGTTTTTACATAAGACATGCAAATCAAGCTGCTCCATGAAGCCAAGACAAATTAACTGAAATTTAAATGAAATTTTTATGACCTGTTTAAATGACGCCTGTTTTTTTTGCACCAACAATCTGAAAAGAGGCACTAAAATTCACATTTATTGTCACAAGCCAGGCTTCCATAGAAAATTGAAATGAAGTTTCAGAAGAAATGTAAGCATTGGTCCTTGACTGTTATGTGAATGTTTAGAGGCGCATATCTTCCGATGCGGTTCTGGGTGGCCAATTTAAAACTATTCATTGCTAAGTCCAATATCAGAACCACTAACAGAACTAGATACGAGGCCAGTATTTGGTGCCCTGAATTATCTGAACTTCTGCTTGTAACAGCAGTTATGTGGCTTTCTTCCACAGACATGCAGTTAGTGGGTTTAGGTTAATTGCTGGTTCTAAATTGGCCATAGACGTGAGTGTGAATGGTTGTTTTCTCTCTGTTTGAGCCTTGCAATAAACTGGTGATCTGTGTCCCCGCCCTCTCAGTCTATAGCAGGCTCCTGCTCTCTTGTGAATTGGATAAGTGGAAGAAAATGGGTAAATGAAGAATCAGGTTAAAAAATTAATCAGTGAAAAGACAAAGTTGTTGTTTTCCACTTCTGTGATGATCACAGTTATGGTGTCGATTGTACTTTGCACCTGAGAGTCCTGTAGGGTCCTCTTGGGCCCGAGTTATATAACGTTTGTCTGATTGTGAGGGGATCTGTGCAGATGTCCCTAGGTCTGCCAGCTTTTTGGGGAACTTGGACCTCACATTGCAATGCACCATCTATGCATTATCTATCTAAGTTGTTGTTATATATTCATGCAGGTTTGGCTATCCTGGTGACAAGTGAAACTGAAGTTGTTGCTTTCTCATTATTCATTCAAAGCACCGCACAGAAGAAATGCCAAATGATAGAAAGCCATTAGACACTAAATGAAGCTTTTCCTCAGTGACTTCAGTGAGAGTCGTCTCTGTTTACATCACAGTCATTATACTGAACTAAACTAAACAAATTAGAGCAGGTGCAAAAGATTTTTTTAAGTGAAATAAACAACAAAACTAGATAAAAAGGAAAAAAGAAACAAAGTAACTGAAACTATTTTGTGTGAAGACAGAATAAAACAAATATTTTGATATTAGTTCATTCCTGAACTTTTACTGTAACTAAGACAACAAACTGTCATCTTTTCCTAAATATAAACAAGCATTTTTTTTCTGCCTACTTATTTTGATGGAAAATACAAGTCCCACTAAGGTCCATTAAAATAATAATTTCACATTAACTTTTGGTTCCTCGTGGGACACCAAACCTTCTTTTCATCCGCTATGACCTCATTTTCCTTTGGACGTTTTTTCGCTCGTGCTCTGCAGTGATGGCTCTGGATCAACATTCATATGATGCTCTATGAGTATGTGGGCCAGATTAAGAGAAAAACAAATTAAATAATGGATGAAAACCCAGCAGAGCTCCACTTTCAAAAATATATCAGGGTTGTTGAAGGCTGATTTGAGCTGATTATGACCTCGGAATGATTTTGACAGTCTGACACAGACCGAGCTTTTAATTTCTGATTTATTTATTTAGCATGGAAAAAAGTTTTAGGACTACTGCAAAGTCTGAAGACTTCTTGAGTGACAGAAAAATCCTCACCCCTACAGTTCAACCAGGGATCACATTACCGTTAAAACGCCTCTGTGCTCCTTCTACACGATCAGGGTGCCAATTCTGGCAGCATCCTAAATCTCCTGCTGAGGTGCTTTGAAGAAACCAATTATAATTCTGTCTTTTGAATTCTTCTTGGATCTATTTAAACTTTTTTGTGATATGTGATCACTTTCCTATCTAAGTGCAAATGAGGTCACGTGCACTCTTCTTTATGCCTTTGTTCCTCAGGACAACATAAGTGCTGCAAAATAAAAGGCTCTTTGTTCCTTGTGGCTTTTGAATAGAGCTAATGGTTTAAATGGCACTAATTTATTTATTTTTTTAGAGAGTAATACCCATTTTGGTGACACAGAAAAATCAAAAAGTAAATGAATTGTTTTATATATTTGATATATATTGTTCAACTGCAGTCAGATCCCTGACACTCCCATACTGCCAGGTTTAGAAAAATCGATTAAAAATAACAACTTATCATAGATTGAACTGCTTCTCTTTGCGAGTTTAAATGAATTCAGATTAGTTTTCAAATGTATATAACTTCTATTCCTGAAGTATCTTTCTAGGTAAAAAAACAGACAGTTGTGGTGTTGGTAGGAGCGAGGCGAATGGCGGCACTAAAATGCCACAACAGTCACAGAGGAGGAGCGAAGCCAAATCCAGACGAACAGGAGGCAGAAGTAAAAGTCCAAAATCAAAGGCAGTGGAAACAAACAAGCCCGGCCAGACAGTAGCGGCCAGACTCCGCTTCACCTCCGCTGAACTGTGCGCTGTGTTTGTTGCATTTCTTCTGGCTGGAGCATTTTTAATGACATCTGAAAACTAATAGGGCTTGCTGTGTGGCCAGTTTGCAGTCCAAGAAGTTTGTGCTTGAGTTTTGATGAAATGATGAAATTCTAGTATTTTCTGAATTTTGTCCTAAACTCAATTTATCAGGCTGTGTGGGAGAGTAAAGGTGGTCATATCAAACAGACTTTCTGGCTCGTTAGAATTATTTTGGTCTCATATAACATGTTTGAACATTGTTTTAAAAAAACCCTCCACCTATTTCTTATTTTGGTTGCAAAGTATAAAGGGATGAGGGGAGGCTTAAGACTTTGGCACTGTACCATATGTACCAAAGTCAAATTAAAGAAGGGACGGTACAAGTAAAAATGGATAGATGGATGGCTCATTTAAAGACACAAAACTGGCCTGACAGTTAGACATATACTGGGTTACTTTTTATTAACTCTTTTTGTTTCTTTTTCTAAATAAATAACCAGTCAAAGACAAATCAGGACGGGAGTTATCCATTTGTGTAAACTCAGCAGAGTAAATAATCAGAAACTCTGGGAATATGAATCTGAAAGTGATGCAGCATTTCTAAAGTTTTTTGAGACGACCCGTCACTCCACGTGTCCCCTCTAGTGCTCATACCAAACCTGCCCCCATGCATGCCATTATTTTTGGTGTCAAAGCTGATAAGAAGAACAGTTACATGGTGATAACATCAGGACACTTAGCACTTTATATACTTTATACTATATTTGTTAACAAAACCAAATCAATTCTCTTTCCCAGGGAATAAATGAAAGAGCACTTATTTACAAAGCTTCTCAGTACTATGAAGTGTTTCTAGTGATAAAAGAAAATTCTAAGAAAATTGATAAGTGTTCAAGTGTTCCCTTCATTATGATGTTTTCTGAGAAATCCGGCTTAGAGTTGAGACATATCATGAAAAAGAATGATCTTCACAGAGCATTGAGCCCTTAGAAGAGCTCCTCAGGTGAAAAACTGTTAGGAGTGGAGAGGACTTTAAGAGGCTTAGGAGCATCTTAACGAGGGGAAGAAATGGAAGAAAGGCACTTCCCTATGACAAGTGGAAAACCTTAAAATCTGTTGGTTGTTGGTTATAGCTGCAGCCTCAGCCGGTGGCACAGCAAAATGTGGAATTACCACGAAAAACGAATCTATATTTGTATACACCGGCACAAAACAAAAAGCACGACTGTAATCAGTTTATTTCAGTAATTAGTGCATCTTCAGCATGTATTGTGACAAAACTGGAGATGTGTCACCATGGCAACCAAGAAGCCAAAGCTTTAAAAAAATGGTAACATCTGCTGCAAAATATGATATTATCTTCAACCTAACCCTGTAGTTTAAATGATAACAGATAGTAGTAATAATAACAGATGAATAATTGAAATTGAAGGTAAAAATCCATCATGGTGTCTCTGGTGTGATAAGTAATTTGCTCCTCCACCAACTCCTCCAACTTACAGATGTGGCCTTTTTTTCTGCTGTTTAAAACTGAACATCATGAATGTTGTGTACACAGACACAGAAAAGTACACGTGAGAGAAGACAGATGAAAAATCATGTGCAAGAACACAAAAATGGTAGAAATATGCGTAGAAATGGGGATGAAGTGAGCATCATGTAAGAAAATCTCCACTTTGTGCAGGATTCGCGGTACTTCATTTGTCTCTGTTTGAACGCTGCAGGTTTGATGCTGCTGAGATGGGTTTTTGTGGTGCGTAACTGGATCCCCGACCTAACACCATATCACGCTCAGCAGGAATGAAAGCGATCACGACAAAGTTAAGTATGTAAATCCTGGAGAAATGCCACGGGGATGACTGGGATGTGTCTAACCACAGCAGTGATCACACAAACAATTACAGCTCTTTCACAGCATCCTGTTGTGATGCAGTTTACGTGATTTTTTTCACATCTAACAGACTCACGAAAAGCAGCAGTCGTCAGTGTTTAGCTGGTGTAATTTAAAAAGCAGGCCAATTGTCCCTGTTAATTATAAATTGATTAAACGCTATATATATATATATATATATATAATTACTGTCTATTCAAATGATGGTTGTGAAATCTGTTCTTTAGTCAAAGCTTCTGGTGACTCAGAAATATGCACAATGTCCTTTAGCATTTGTCCCATGATTCATATCTTAGCAGTGAGATTTGTAACTCGTCATATTAAAAAACGAACAGCAGCTGAAGGTAAACAAGTATTCTGTGATTTTATGTTTTTAGGTCTTCAGGTTATCTCACCCCTGTCCAGTTATTAAACATACTTCACTATTCCATGTTGTTGTTGTCAGTTGCTATCTTCATGTTGCTTCCTATAGTGAAGCTTTCTGTGTGTTTGCTCAGGTTTGCTCTTTGCTTCGTGTTCTTCTAGTTTACTTTGTGTACGACCTTTTCCAGGGTTTCTTTTGCCCTTTGCCAGCTCCTTGTTGAAGTCGCCTGCTTCGCTCACTGACCTCCTGCGTGCGACCTCAGCCTTTTCATTAATGATTTAGATTTTGTTGTTTTTGTTTTTTACTCTGCCTTCTTTTGTCCCGCGGTCGAGTCCTCCTCTCCTTCAGTGAATGAATAAAACAATGAAACTCTAACTACAGTCCCCAGGTTCACATCTACACCAGTGCCATCCGAGCCTGATATCATATTTATTGAGGCACTACACAGTATTCATTCTCATTTAGAAAGGGTGGGATGGTTGAACATCCTAAGCCTAAGAACGAAAAATGTCTAACTATAAAGTCACCTAATGTATATGTAAAGTAAATTATGTATTTGTAATACACTTATAGTTAGCTAATATTGCTATTTGCCAGTCTAATCATTTAAAAATGAAGAAATTTAAAAAGGTATAAAAAATATATACAGTATAATGTAACATTTTAAAATGAAGGAATTTCTGCATTGAATTTATATGGATCTTCTGTATTTATGAGCCAAAGACTGAATTTACCATTTAAAATTTATGGAAATGCCCATAAACAAAAAAAACCCAACATAATGATGTGAGAAAGTGATAAAGTCGTAACAGCTGGATCAAGCTGAGAAAAACGTCTCTGGTTTCTATAATGGCCTGAAATGTTTGAGGCATGGCACTTGATGAAGTCTTTCTCAAATAGCAGTGGACAGCTCAGATTCGCAGAATGTAAGGTGTTAAAGCTGGTTTCTGCAGAGCCCCTCTGATGGCATGGTCCAAAATATAAATAAATTGTGGCCACAAAATACTACTTCGTGGGCACGAAATACTTTTTTGTGCCCACGAAATACTATTTTGAGGACACGAAATAGCTATAACGTGCGCACAAAATGCTAATTTGTGGGCACGAAACACTTGAGCGATAACCGTGATCCTTCCCAGGCCCTTCCAGTTGGTTGACAATAAAATCTATCCCAGCGTCCAGGTCGTACTTACGTCTGTAAAGCAACTGGGCTCTCAATATCCTGTTTAAATGTCTCTCCGTAATAATGGTTCCTTGCATTGCCAGGCTTTTCAAAAGGCATTTGTAGCTCATTCCCAGCCTAAAATAAAACTTAATCATACTGTCTCTGTACACAGTGTATAGGTTTAGCCTACTCTTATGCTTATGTCTCTTAGCAGCTGTCCAGGAATTGTATCAATATGATGTGCACACGTTATCTATTTCACCTTGAGGCGACTTTTGTTGCAATTTGGCACTGTATAAATAAAATTTAATTGAAATTGAAATTGAATTGAATTGAGTTGCCACAAATGCGTAATTCGTTGCCACGTTATACCCAATTTGTGCCCACAAATTAGCATTTCATGCGCACCTTTTACCTATTTCGAGCCTTCAAAATAGTATTTCGTGGGCACAAAAAAGTATTTTGTGGGCACGTTATACCCATTTCGTGCCCACAAAGTAGTACTTTGTGGGCAAAATTTATTTATTTTTTGGACCATGTCATCAGAGGGGCTCCGTAGGTTTCTGCGTGTGAATCTCGTCTTATTCAGGGAGCTTTTTAATCATTTTTTCACATGCATTGTCTTATACATTTTATTCGTATTTTTTACGTTTCTATTGAAGACATACTGCTTTGAGATTTTCACAGTGTCCGTCTGCCTGAATGTTTCCGGTCATAAATATCCTTTTTTTGCTTGTACTAGCTCCAAATTTTCATTAGACACAGCTGACTGAGAAACCAGCGTCTTTTCCCACACTTGTGTGTGATAGAGTTGTATAATTCCTCCCATTGTTTCAACTGAAAGATCTCTTGCTGCGATGCTTCCTTTCAATCAGCCAGGTGCAACAGCTCATTAAGGTCTGCAAACACTCAGACTGTTGTTTCATATTTAGGTTTGTGCATGTCTTTGTTTTAGAAATGCAAATTACAGGTGATTACATGTTTTTTCACCCAACACTGAGTGATTGGATATTTTTTTCCTTATACCTAAAAATACACCATTATGTTTTCTTGCTGAGGGACTGTTATTATGAAGTCTTACTCTTTCTAGAAAGACATTTGCTATCAACACGTTATGGACATACATGCAAATCCAAACCAGTTTAGCAATATTAAAACTGTGTATCTTTCTCATTGGATAATGATAATCTAATGACTGCAGCTGATTTGGTAAACATGTTGACAGCTAACGAGACAACAGGGACACATTTAAACATAACCAGAGGACATAATTGTATTTGTTTGTTGTTTGTTTTTTACAGTTTCTCTGTTATTTAATTGAAGAGCGATATGAGTTCAGGGCAGTACAAAACCACCATGTGCGCAGGCTTTTATCAGCAGTACAACATACCAGACCCAATTTGCTGGTATTTGTAATTTGTCCTTGTTCCTTGCAAAAGAAAAATGGTGTGTACTCTTTCTTCCTCTCTTTCAAACACTTCACCTCGAGAAGACAAAAAAACTCATTCTTCTTTTATTTGGTTCAGTTTGATTTACGACCCTGATCTCTGGGCTTTGTCTCCCCCCTGTTTCCATGGTGCCCAAATTTGGGGAATGTAATGTGAAATGTGCGTAATCACGAGGAACTGGAGATATTGAAAAATGATTAATGTGACAAAACCAAGAAACTACTCGGCCTCGCAAAGAGGTAAACAGTAGATTGGCTGCTTTTGTTTTCGTGTTTTGCACTTTGCATTTTTCCTCACGTGTCTTAAATTAAACTAAAGAGACTGAAATCCTTTTTTATTGAGTCTGCAGCTGCCGCCTTGGCACAACAATAAGCTTTCAGTCAGTTTGTTAGATGAACTCTTGGATACGCTCAGGGCTCTGCTGTTCACACATTAGATGTTCTGTAAGTTAAAAAAAGAAGAAGAAGAACAAAGCGATTTCGAGAAGGCTTTCTGTAAAATTCATCCTTTTATTCTGACACATTCTGACACTGAATACACTGAATAGGCTGTACTGCTGTGTACTTATTAAAGAGTTAACTTAAGGTCTTTGTAGGTGAGCTACGTCATCTCCATTAGTCTACAACATTGTGTTAAAAAATGTTACAGATATATTTGTTTAAATGGTGGGCCAGCTCAGTTGCACGATGGTTAGCACTGTTGCCTCACAGCAAGAAAGTCCTGAGTTCGATTCTGTGGAGTTTGCGTGTTCTCTCCGTGTGTGCGTGGGTTCCTCCCACATTCCGAAGACATGCACTTAGTGGGGTTAGGTTAATTGGTAACTCTAAATTCACATAGGTGTGAATGGTTGTCTTTCTCCATGTATTATAATGAATGGATTGTATTTATATAGCGCTTTTTGAGACCCTCAAAGCGCTTTACAATTCCACTATTCATTCACTCTCACATTCACACACCTTCCGATTACAAGACGAACTGCCAACTCTTGAGCCACGATTGTCATTAGCCCTGTAACAGACTGGTGCCCTGTCCAGGGTGTACCCTGCCTCTCGCCCTAAGACAGCTGGGTTCCAGCCCCCGCCCCCAACATTGAGCCTTACAAGGAGAAGTGGAAGAGAATGGATGGATGTTTCAATGGTTTAAAAATAGCTCATGTTTTGGACAAAAGTTATCTAATTCAGGAAACAGCAAGCCAGGCCAGGAAATCATCCAGAATAATGATGTGTCTATTTTACACACAGACTGTGTAAAATAGATACAACATGACCAAATTCCAGTCTGCACACTCCAGTAGACACACTTTCCGGCATGTTTAGTGCTGTTTCAAGGCAACTAACCCTAAGTGGAAGTGGGCTAAAAAAGTCATTCAACACACAAAAATAGTTTCTGTGTGGTTATTTCAGAAAAAAATGGCTTTCATCGAAACTTATTAAACTTAAATTGCTTTTATTTTTGTAGTTATAATTCTAATAGTAAAAAAACAATAAAGTTCTGTGTCTGTCAATGACAGGCAAAGGCTGGAGCTGGTAAAAACGATCTTAGAAATTCTTCCCTTCATTCAAATTAACGAATGAGATGACGAGCTGCTTTCTTTTTTGTTATCTTGAGCTAGAATGGAGGCATATGGAGATTCCCGTTATGATTGGCCACTAAATGCAGTTCAATCGAGAACTGGCATTGTGCAGTTGATGTTAAGTACTGCAGAACAGAGCATGAGTGTAGAGACCCTCGAAACTTTTGAAGCTCAGTAAGGTTGTTTTTCACAGGCTCTTCTGTATTTGTTATTCCCACTTATCAGTTATTTTAGAAGACGAAAAAGATTCTTAAGCCTTCTGTTTGTTGGTTTGTTACAGCTTAAAACAAAAGTTATTACTAAATACAGATGTTGTGTTAGTTTTTGCTGTGAGCGAGCTCTAATTTCTCTGATCAGGGTTTCTGCAGGTTTTTAGAAAGCCTTAATGTTTAAAAATCCTGTGATCTGAAGTTCAGGCGTAACATTAAGGCTGTCATTTGTTTTCAAGTTAAAGCCGTTATTATTCACCATACCATGTATGTGATGGCCAAACCCATAGCCACACTCTAAAGTCGGTAACTTGTGTATTTTCATTTCTTCATTTGAACACAATAACACACTTTAGTTTCCAATAACTTTATTAATTGGTTTGGATACATTTGTTCTATTTGTAAGCACGTACATTTAGTTTACTTAGGAATTCATACCAGTTCATTACTTTTATTTTTGACTAACCTTTGTTTCTTTTACTTTTTACCTGCCATGATCCCTGGGAGTTGCCAGACAAAAGGTGGTGGACAGAGTTTGAAATCATTAAATACAAAGAGGGATAATTGGACCACACCACCACTTCCTACTGAAGGGGAGAATGTGTATTTTCTTTAATTAAAAACAAAGTATTTGTATTTAATTCAGTATTTGAGTTTAGGGTTTAGTAGTTTTGATTTCCTTCTTTGGTGTTTAGTTTATTAACGAACCAGAATCTACTGCATTTTTGTTGTTTACAATTGTGTTTTGTTTAGTTACCCCTCATGTTCATAGTGGTCTGATCAGGCATTGTATGTACCCTTGTGTGTCATTTCATGTTTAGGTCAGTTATGTTTGTTTGGGCAGTCATTTGGTTTGTTGAGTTTTGTTTCTTTGACCTCTTTTATGAGCTGAACATTTATTACTTTTGTAAATATAATTTTTGGGGGGTTAAATAAATGGAAACCCTAGTTTTCTAATAATTCCTGTGACTCCTGCTTTTTCAACTCGGTCCATCACAATGTACCATAAACTGTATATAAAAAATGGATGTAGCTGAAAAGTGACACCAGTGCGGATGTACCTTAAATTGCTGTATTTATTTGCCACCAGGGGGCGATGTTTATGTTTACTATTGAAATTGTAGTGTTAAACTCTTTAGGACAACAGACCTTTTCTTGCTCTTGGACCTCAGTACAGCTATCCTAGTTTCAGGTCACTGAAAACAACAGAATGCTTCAACTGTTAATAGATAAAGTCTTCTCAGTCTACAACTTGTACAACATTTTTGACAATATGTCATTTCAGTTTGGACAGCAGTGACCAATAAGCAGAGCAACACGACCTTCTCTAGCATGCCAGATACTCATTCTTTCTCACATGCTTCATTTAAAAATGAAAGAGATTGTGTGGGTGAGCGTAGCAGCTGTTATTTCCCTTCAGTGTTTGGTCAGCATGACAAAGTCTCACCCCCCTACGTCTTCCAGTCGACTCTCCTCCATGCGTGTTCCCAGTTCACATTAACTAGAGTGCTGCTGGGTTGCTAATGAAATCTCAATTATCTGCTTTTTCCACGTGTGAGAATATCCTGTGTTTAATTTACCTGCTTTATCAAAAGAACCAAATATAGATGGCATGGTGAAATCATGCTGCAAACAAGCATCTTTATCTATTTGCTGTGTGAGTCATTATCTCATATCCATTTCTATCCCATTTTCGTTATTTTATCTACAGCCTTTCTTTTTTGCAGCTCACCCTCTGAGAAACATCTCTGCTAACTCTTCATGTAACAGCCTAGCTTATTATGGCTAACAACACTTTTTGGGAGTGAAAAAGTGACTTGCAAAGCTTGATTTTATAAAATACCCTAACTCTTAATTTACAAATGCATTGTAATACTATATCTAATAATCTGTGCTCAGAATACAGACACTTCATCTTACCACAAGTTTTATAATTCCAGATAGATGTTTCCTAAATATGTTTTATTTCTCATTAGCAAAATTACAACATAACTACTATTTACATGTATTGGACAACTAAATTGGGAGACCTTTTGTCTCCTCCTAGTCAGCCTCCTAGTAGGTGCACATTTAAGTTTGAAAACCCAAGGTGATTTTCTGAAAGCTTGACTTCTTATCTTGACCTTGAGTTCAAGGTCACTGAGATTCAAAGTCGTCCAAGATGTTTAGTAGCTGCACCTATGGTATGAATTTCAAAATCCTACAACACCTCGTTCCCGAGTTATTCGCAAACTTGGGTGTCCACACTACCAACCCCGCCCACCCACCTTTTATGGCCGAGGGGTTAAACGTGTTGAACAGGAGCTTTGGGCCACAGCTGCCTTTGTGTACACAAAAGAAAAGCAAAAAACCTAAATGAAGAAGAGAAGCCACCACAGACTGTGGACATGTCAACACATACCACATTCACATTAAAGAAATTCACCATTTACAAGTTGAGACATAACGCTATAACATTAAGACAAGAAAAAGATGGGTTTAAACAGCTCTGCTGGAGTCGGGTCCCATGAGCATCAAGCAATCAATTGTTTCCATTGTTTTTACAACAATGGAAACCCCAATGAGTTTATTGGAAGACTGGATGGATTTTATTGCATCTGTGAAATCGAAAAGTCATTAAGTGAAAGGCCGGCTTTAGGTTATTAAACCTGCAAATAGCAAAAAATAATGTTTAGTGGCCTGAATGGCAACAAACTATTTGGTGACAGAACAGAAATATAGGAGTTATACCAAGAAAAACAAATACTGTCTTCATGTGGTTAATGTGTGTTTTACATGCAAAGAATCCCCAGTTTTAAACCAGGATGAGATGGGCATCTGAAGGTTTATGCCTCTAAGTCCAACCTCAGTACCTCGGCTTCATAAAATAAGGAAGTTGCTGAAAGTACAACTATAGCAGTATTTTAAAAAATCAGACCAAGCTTATAGTTAGAAAAAATAATATTATATATATATAAAATATTAAAAATGATATTCAGTACACACAAATAATAAATAGCTTGGGATACCTTGTGAGCATCATTTTCAATCAAATAGTAAATTCTTTAGTGTTACACTTATCTATTAACAAGCATACTGTTTTGTGTTTTAAAAAATTGTTGATGAAATTTCTTAAAATGACCCAGTAAATTTATACAAAGTTACAAATTGTATAGACTTTAACCACTTCAGCCATCATAGTACATCATGGTAAATATATATTCAGGTTAATATTTCTTATTATTGATGACTTCTTAGTCTGAGTGTGAAGAGCTTTAATATTAAAGTAAAAGTACTGTTACCCTTTGTCATGTCCTTGAAAAACAGTTTTTCCATTTCTTTTCATTGCTTTCTGAAAGAAACTTGAAAAATGTCAGCTATGAAGTTCAGTGACTTTATTTTATTTTTCTTTGCTTCAGCAGAACAGATGGGTGGGAGCTGAGATCACAAAGCAACATGGGTGACGCGTCGTATTCCGGCCTGGAGATGACGGCTGAGACGTGGGAGAACGGCAGCTTTGCGAGCCCCTCGCCGGGTCTCCCACTGTTTCCGCTCATGTTCAACGACAGCGATCTGAACGACACGCTGTTCAACTCCACCAACTCCACCGCCCCTGATGCCTTCTCGGGTCCCAGCGTAGCAGGGGTCCTCATCCCACTCATTTACATAATTGTTTGCATCATCGGCCTGGGCGGCAACACTTTAGTGATTCACATTGTTCTGCACTACTCAAAGATAGAGTCCGTGACAAACATCTATATTCTCAACCTGGCCATCGCCGACGAACTCTTCATGCTCGGCCTGCCTTTCCTGGCGGTGCAGAACACGCTCCAGTCATGGCCCTTCGGCTCCTTCATGTGCCGACTGGTCATGACTGTCGACTCCATCAACCAGTTCACCAGCATCTTCTGCCTGACCGTAATGAGCATCGATCGCTACCTCGCCGTGGTCCACCCCATTCGGTCTTCTAAGTGGCGGCGGCCTCAGGTGGCCAAAGTGGTGAATGGCACCGTGTGGGCGCTGTCATTCCTTGTTGTTCTGCCAGTGGTCATCTTTGCTAACATCCAGAAAGCAGGAGGCACCTGTAACATCGCCTGGCCCCAGCCGGCTAACATCTGGAGGGCTGCTTTCATCATTTACACCTCCACTGTTGGATTCTTCTGCCCTCTTCTCATCATCTGCCTCTGCTACCTGCTCATCGTCTTCAAGATCCGCAGCTCGGGGAAGAAAGTCCACGCCACCTCGACCAAGCGGAGAAAGTCAGAGCGGAAAGTGACACGCATGGTTGTGATTGTTGTTGCTGTGTTTGTTTTCTGCTGGTTACCTTTCTATGCCCTCAACATCATCAACTTATTGGTGGCCCTGCCACCAGAGTACCAGGGCCTTTACTACTTTGTCGTAGTGCTCGGTTATGCTAACAGCTGCGCCAACCCTATCGTCTACGGCTTCCTGTCAGACAACTTCAAGCGGGGTTTCCGGAAAGCCCTCTGCCGCTCCACGAGGAAGGTGGAGAACCACGAGCCCCTGGAGCACCAGCAGCAGGACGAGGGCAGGAGGGCGCTCATGCCCAGAGAGAGCCTGAGACGAGCAATCAGGGATGAAGAGGATGATGATGAAGAGGTGGTTTCAGAAATGACTGAGATATACAGAATTGCCCAGAATGGAAACAGCAGCTACCAGCTGCAGAGCTCGCAGCCGTTATTCTTAGAGAAAGGCGCAACACCTGGAGTCACAGAGCTAGGCTCCCCAGATAGGCGGGATAACATGGGGGATGCGAAAGGGAAAGACGCCAACGGGGCCACCCTGACTGTCCCACTGCTTCTCAACGGAACCAAGGGTGGGAGCACTAAAACGCTACCAGAGGAAAACTTGGAACCAAGCGCATCATTGGAGATAAGTTACCTCTAGTGTAAAATATGAACTTTAAGTTTATGGGACCGATGTGGAGTGAGTACAATACAGGGTGGCCTGCTTCTAAGCCAAAAAAAAACCCCCATAACAACCCATTAATGAACACTTGGGTGGGTCTTAACATTTTTTCATCAGTGTACACATTAAAAAGCATGTTTATAATGTAAATTTTGTTTATATGCATGCCTGTATGTACAAATATGTGCCTTTAATTGGTTTGATCACCATTTTTTCTGCTCTTTTAAGCTGTTATATTCCATAATGTGAAAATCATTTGCTCAGGTTTGGCTGTATTTAAGCTTCAGTCGCCATCTAGGTTGATGACATGGGTGTTGTTACTGCAACTATTATAAAACCAAATGCCTGCAGCTCCAGCTCCTAGAAATCCTAGTTTGTCTGTTAGTTTCATTTTGCTGCCGGGATCACACTTTGTGTTTTCTATAGAGAGTCAAACAGGTAAAGAGGTGGTCGGGGTGGATGAACAACATGCAAAAAAAATAATGTTTCTGATTGGGTTAGGACAAAAGCACTCATTTTCACACTCAGTGAATCCAGGAAAAAGTCAATGTATTACATATTTTTTGAATATGATTGTTTAATTTAACATAACCACCAGCTGCCAGCTCCTAAACATACTCAGCATCTCATTAATAGTGTCATATCTTATCTTTAAATACTTATTTAACCCCTTGGATGCATGGTGCACTGTTAAATTAATCCTTATACACTTTATACCGGGCTCTGTGCAAGGCATAGTTAAGGTTATGAGAACTGTGGATCTATGATATAAACTATCTATATACTATATAATTTGTGGAAAACTGTTTTCTCTTACTTACATTATTAGTATGTTATTATTTTCCAAGCCTGCTGCACTTTTTCAAATTCCAGGGACCCATTATGTTCATTTCCTTGCCTCATATTTTCATTCTTTGCTTCTACTAGAGTAACTTTACACAATTAGCAGTTGAGATGAATCCTTATTTAGCTTCCACTTCCCTCAGTTTATCCTCCATCTAAAACAAGTTTCTCTGTTCAAGACAATTTTTGATTGGCTGGCCCCGCACATACAGAAATTTTAAACTCATGACCAAATGTTTTGGCAGTGGCACACATTTTGTGTTTTGTACACTTTGTCATTTCAGTTTTTACTTGGATTATTTTCAGCATAAGCATTCTTTGCTTCTTTTTTTTTACTGGTGAATAATCAGTTCTGGCCCAAGTCCTGATTGATGGTAATCCATTTCTGTATTATCAGTGCTTCAAGTCGATCACCCTTTGTGGGCTTCAGGTTATCTGCTTGCTTTTAAAGGACTGATCATACGAAAAACATGCTCAAAGATCAGCTTCTTCCAATGGTCCAAGAGCAATGGGGTGATAATCTGTGCATTTTTCAGGATGATGGAGCACCACATCAGAAATCAAAGCGATAACTAAGGTCAAATCAGCTTTTTGGATCAACGGCCAGGAATCTCCTCAAATCTATTTCTTAATCCCACCGAGATTTAATCTTAGAAATGTGCCATCATTCAGGATTTGGCTCAGAGGCTGATATCCACCACGCCACAAATAACGTTTGTATGAAAGACAAGATTTGTGCCTTTGCCAAAACTTCTGACCCCACTGTTAGAAGCTTTGGCCATATTAAGTAATAAACGTTAGATATAAAAGATGAGCATATCCACGCTCATGCTGTAGGAATTTTCTCGTAGAGCTTCCAGCCCTGCTTTCAGAAATCAAACACTTTAACAGTTTTAGATCCAGCATAATTACAAAATCTTATTATCCAGCTGCTTCCAGTGTGTCATCAGAGCAGCAGTTGTGCACGTAAAATAATTTGAAAAAGCCGCCTCATAAAACCAAAGTGCTTTATAATAACGGCTGGATTGATGTGACAGTCAAAGAGATATTAGAGAATCCATTAATCTGTCAGTGCTGAACCGATACCTGTGTGAAAGCCCTGAGGCTGCTGTCAGAATGAGAGTGCTTCTAATAACCGCTGACATACAGAAGTTGCTGTTCTAAAACATGCCAACAAAAAAGGAAAAGTTCATAGGAAAACCATTTTTTAAATTTAAATATTCTATATTTTTTTCATTAATTTCAGTGCCCCATTTAAACTCAGTATAATCTCTGATCTAATGAAGATCAAGCTGCTGCAGGCACTCGCAAACTCCATTAGCGTCATCCAGGTTTCCCTCGCTTGCATCATTTGTCCGTGTCGTAGTTCCTCACCGTGAAGATGTGAAGCGTGACGCAGGACCGAGTTCTTTCATCCAGAGCGTCTCGCGCGTTTCTGATGACGACACGCCGGCTCACACGAGTCAAACCGCAATCACACTGGAAAGCGGAAATGCTGTGAATTTTTCATGTAGTGTTCACCTTTATTTATATTCCTATAGATACAGATCATATATATATATAATTTTAAATTTAAAACTTAAAATGAGCAAACTGAAACAAATGAAACTTGTTTCTACCTGACACTCAGATTATAGAAGGAGAAAAAAAACCCTCCCATTTCTGATATATAATCATACTGAAGGCTTTTATACCCTTATTTGATTTACTTATGAAAGTGTCCACTTTCTCATTACTTTCATATATTGTTTTAGGAAGTATCCAATACATACAAGTTTCATTTATATAATTTTTCAGGGGATCTTATATCTGTTTTCACTCTTGTATGCTTTTCATACAAGTTTCACACAAGACAGATACAAACGTTATAAGATTTATATATATCTTTTCCATTAGCCTTATATGATTCACTATATGAGGCAAGCCAAATCTGATGCAAGTCTTTATAAGTTTTTTCGATTTCTTTTCCATATGGGTAGTGTCAGAGCAGTCTGTTGAGTGAAGGCAGGTATCCAATGATTTCAAGCCAAACAGTGAATGTAACAAATTCTCTTAAATTTCTTGTACCTGCTGCTCAGGTAGCGGGCCAAATGTTTACTCATTATTTTAATAAGACTTAAAACCACTGACAGACTGACCCAGCCTTAAAGTTGTTTCATTTTAAGCCTCAGAAATAAAAATTCAAGGTGCTGAAAAACACACATTCACTTTTCTCCTTATGCTGCAGAAAAGCTTGAATATTTAACCAGTGACCTTGAAATCAGTTTAAAATGCTTCATAAATTTTCTGCTGGATATTGTTATTCATATCTTTCAAGCTATTGTCTGCAAATAACATATTCAGATTTTATATAATATGCTTTTTTTTGCAACATAAGGGTTTTTAAGATAATATCAGATGTGGGTGGCTGATCGCAGCAGTTCCATCTATAGAAATACTACGTCCACAGTTCACACCGACACTGCTTTTTAACTGACAGGTTTACTTTTCCATGCATGGCAACATTTTCCCACAAGAAAGAGACAAAACTGTATTAATAAAGAAGAAATTAGGGAATATACTTTAAATTGATGTCTGTTCATTCAGTAAGGTTGCTTGACGTAGGGAAGTTGGTAAGGTTATAATCATAGGGTTGCAATTATTTCTGGTTTTAAAATACAGATTTTTGTGGTTCGCTTATTGCCCTACTATTAGAATTATTTGCTATGCACAGGTTGCTAAAATAATGTTATTACACCTGCATACAGACAAAGAAACCCATGTTATCTTTTAATTTAGCAAATTACATATTTCTTTGATGTCTAAATTTAACTAAAACAATACTTGTATCCTAGTTTTTCACATGTGGAAGACGAATTTACCCATAAAACTCCAGCACTCTCCCAACACATGCTGACTGCTCCACAAAACAGTTAAACCACACCAGAATCTTCAACATGCATATTTTAGTAATTTAGATATTTACTGTCTCGGGCCCTCGTATTGAAAATATGATCAAGCTAAGCGAAAAGAGAAAAGAAAACATCGCCCCTATACCTGGAAACATTTTTTTTTTGTCTCTAGCTGCCATTTTGACTTTTGATATTCAAGGCCAGACAAGTGGGACTCCACTATTTAGAACAGGGATATTAGACATACAGCCTGGGCCAGAACCAGGATGCCAAAGGTAATGTGTGGCCCAGTATAGACGACACGGTACTATTCAAGGAAACTGCAACTTTCTCCAGGGTAGAAGTCTAAACCATCACCAGATTTGCAGAGATGTTACAGAAAGTGTGCCAGCGGGTTTGATTTATGGCAAAGATATTAAAATTGCGCCAATTCTGCATCAGACATTCAGGCCTGTGGATATTTTTTCGTTTCTACGTAATGATTCTTATTTAGTTTTAAGATCAGAAGTTCAAGATTTAGAAGGTTTTTTGGTAACTAACATGCAGCACTAAAGATCAATACAGCTGTCAGACTGTGTGGAACTCTTTAAAAATAAAGTCAATGAAAGTGAAGACGAGCAAACACTGCCAGATAAAGCTGTCACGTCCCGGTCGCTTAGAACAGGTGCAAGGAGACGAGCTTTGAAGAACACTTGAACAGTTCTCAGTGAATATCAGGTAGCTTTTTTGTTCGGATTGCCCATCCCTATGTGCAGCGAGTGTTCTGTATTATTTTCTATTGCTATAAAAGAAATCAAGCTGCATTCAGTTTCCATGAAAACGTGTTTGCCGTAGCAGGAATGGTTCATAAGGACAATTTCTAAGAGACAGAGTTGCATGGCTTTTTATGTTACAGCATTCTTACTGATTCTATACAAATAATGTAGATAATTATCTGATTACATGGGTGTACTTTGAAATTAATCTGTGTCGCTGCTCAGATTGTGACCTTAGCGAAAGAGCTAATTTGTCTGTGTTGTTTCTTGAAAGCTGAACACTGAGCCATCATGCCGAGGCTCGCTGATTAATTATACACGTGCTGCCTGAGGTGTGTAGGCCAGGGTGGATCCAGAAATATTTGAGCAGTAGCCACAATACTGTTTTTATGGTCCTCATCAATTTCAGTACAGCTGTAATTAAACATATAATTCTGAAGGATCTGCGCCTTAATTAACCGTTATGATCTGTATAACTGCAACACTGAAAAAGATTTTAAAAAGTTAATAAGTTACTATTTTCTTATCTGAAGTTATGTCTTTGTGGTGTACTGAGCTGCTTCGGGAATGTGAGTTATCATGTAAAACAAACTTGGTCACACTGGCTTTGTGTTGGTGTGCATTCTTGGTAATTTTGTGTGTTTTAATTGTCATAAAGTAAAGCTATGTGCCAGACAGGCGTCCTTTCTTTATCAGACTCCGGTACATGTGAATGGACTCCTGTACACACTGTTTGCACTTTGGTGTGATTACACACAGACTTTTTTTCACATAACTGTAAAAATGATTTTGTTCATTACTCACAAACAGTGTCAAGTTGCCTCTATTGAGCATACAAAGGTTTATTGGGGCTCATGGAAGAGGATCTCCATTAAACGCCAAATATTGCTTAAAATTTACTACTGACCTGCCTTTCTTCTTTTTCCTACCCTAAAAAAGTAGTAATTAAAGTGGATTTACTAAACACTACGCCCTCAGTTCACAACTGCTGGCAAAGCAATGGCGTAAAATTCTGCATGGAAAACACAGTTGTACAAACCCCGTCAAAGAAGCACAGATCCATGCTACTCCACAGCACCTTGCATTTAAATGACAGCTCATTTATACTGAAAATGGAAATAGAAAATGAAACACGTTAAAACATTATGGCATAAGAACCCCAGAACAAACTGACTTTATACTTTAATCATGGCACCAGTATCGGGGGAGTGATTATTCATAAAATGTATGGGTCTGTGCAAAAACCTTGAGCCACTGTTCATTTTACTTCCAAGGAGTCAGACTTGCTTGTAATTTTTAAAGTGCTCTTGAGCAATAGTTTCACACCTTCAGAAGTTCTTTCAATGTTTTTCTTTGGCTGCTTTTTCCACTTGTTTTCAGTTGGTTGTGAAACATCTGTCTCACTAAAAACACTGCATCCAGATAACCTGAATCACCTTTCTAACGTTTGCCTATATACGTGGATTGTTGAACATGCATCAGGATATTAGCTGAAACCGTAAGATATACAGGTACTGTGTGCAGCATGTCCTTAAAAACTTAAGGAAACAGGACAAATGGAGGACCAAGGAAGAAGAAGCCAGTCTAAAAGATCTTCCCACCGTGTCTGGAAGTCATATAGATAATAAACAAATCTAAGTCTAAAGGTATAAAAACACTTTTTAAGTATATATGATATGTACATGTGAGATTATAATAAACATAAACATTATTATTTGTAGGGAAAACTGTACAGAATATTAGGAAATGAATATATAGAAATCCAGTATACATTCACCATTTGAGGCATGAAATTGCCATACATAAAGCTATTGCAGAACCTGGACCTGATGCTGCTTGTGGGCAGGAGGGGGGACGGCTGGTACATGGTGAATGTGGGCTGAGGCTTTGATGCAGTTATGGGCTCCGTTGAGACAGCGTCTGTGCACAGCATCCTCGATGGAAGAAGTCACAATGATCTTCTCTGCAGTCCTCACCACACTCTGCAGAGATTTCCTCTATCATGGCGTGCAGCTCACAAACCAGAGGGAGATGGCTGGTCAGGACACTGGTGGTGAGAACAGGAGGGGGAAAGGTGTGGTCTCCTCTTCCGGCACAGGAAGTGCAGTTGCTGAGCCCATTTAACCCGTAATAATGTATTAAGTGACCAGTCAAGACTATCGGTTATCTGCACCACTGAAACTTGATACTATTGACTTCCTCCTCTCCACTGTCAGTGATGAATGGGGAATGCCTGGGCTGGCTTGTGCTGAAGTCAATGCTCATCTCATCTGTCTTCTTAACATTTAAGATCAGATTGTTGACAGTGCATCAGTCCACCAATCACTTCACCTGCTCTTGATAGGACAGGTCCTTGTTTTCCCTAATGAGACCCACCCCTGTTTCATACTTGATGATATGATTAGAAGCGGATGCAGCGCTGCAGTCAAGGACTTAGGACATATCCTGAGGAGGGGAGCTGATGGAGAGGTAGATGCAGTTGGAGGGGGTGTTTCCGTGTCTACCTTCTGTCTGACCTCAGTAAACACTTTCCTGATGAGTTCACGCTTTCATTCTCTAGTTTCAGTTCTTATTTTGTACAACTTATTCTCTCAATTACAGTAAAAAGGAGGTTAAAGTTGTCACTGTCCACCTGTCCTCACCTCTTGACTCACAACTTTCTATCTGAACCGATCTACCTCTACTATGTTCTTTATGTGCATATTTGTGTGAGTGTGCGTATGTATATGTGTGGTTAAATGTTTGCGCAGAAACTCCACCTGAATTCCTGCCTTCTGCCTCCACACACCTGAAACAATCACGCACCTGATCCTGAGGTCCTCGCTTGTTCCCACTACGTAAGGCAGTGGCAGATATTCAGTCTTCACTGGATCGTTACATAGCAACAGTTAGTGAAGCCCAGTGTTCTGGGCATCCATCCTACCTCACAAACCATCCTGACTAAACCGTCCTACCTTTATGAATATGAGCTAGAATCATACTCTGATGGGTAAAGTTAAATGGCAAACCGTCCTACCTACTTAAATTTATGCTGGAATTATTCTGTGACAGCAGAAATGTGCATAAACTACATGCGGTAGAACAGTTTGCCAAAGTAGGATGGTTTACCAGAACACTGGCACCTTCTTGTGTTATAGTACCTGTCAGAATGATTCTGTTGTCCTCCTCAATAACCCTACATTGGTGAACGTTGCAGAAATGGTAGATCTGAGGATATTCTTGCCTGTGCAAACTGGGACCAACACAGCTGCTGATCTTTTGTATAGACCATTATCTCACTGTAAATAAATGCACTGAACTTGGGTTAGGGTACCTACTAGGGCACCTCAACCACCTACTTGCCAGGTGCTTGAGTTCTACCTGGCTAATAATCTCTGACAAAACTACAGTATTCTTTATTGTGTAGCTGACAACTTGCTTACTTATTAGTTTCAATGTCAGATCTGCTCCTTGCTAATCACAGTCATCTTTAGCCCCTTTTCCATGGTACCAGGTACCAGGTACTTGTTTAGTACCTGCTCGGCTGGGGTTCCAAGCGATCCAAACAGGTATTAAAAGACACATACCTTTAGTACCTACTGCCAGTAGCATTACTTGATGAGTCATGAGAGTGTCTCATTCACGAAAATCAAAACCACCATTTTTGAAACTTGGCAACGAAAGAAATGACTACAAAAACCAGAGCCCAATCCATAATCGTCCCTCCACCAAACTTTACATGACAGCGTACCACGTAGTCTGCATGCGTACGTGCTTGAGTTTATACTCCTGGCCATGGAAGTGATTGATACACCAGAAGCCAAAGATTTAGGTGGTTGTGTGGACACGTGGTGCTCAAAAATTGAAGTAAAAAAATTATTTTATTTCAATTACAGTTCATATTTTCCACCAACTAAAAAAAACCTGCAGGTGATACAATAAATTTAATTGTCAGTAAATGTGATAACAACTCTGTATCTTTAATGGAAACCCAACGTCCCGTGGCTCATTCATGAATCTAAACATGCCTCACAGCATGTTTTATTTATCCAGCTGTAAATACAATGAAACAATGCTTCTGTTCAGTTTTATCGAGTTGCCGCTGCTTGCTGGTCTTCAGCCCACGCACAGCCTTCTGCAATGATCCTCAGAGGAGCATAAAACCGTCATTAAAGACACATTAAAACTGGGTTTGCTTGGCACATACTTTATATTGCCCGGCCCCTGTGGCTTGCAGTTTGATGAGAGTGGAGATTTGTTGTGGCCGAGCAGAGCTCTTGTTTACTACAGTTTGTTAGACTATAAATATAGTGTGACCCCCCCCTCCTCCAGCGGCGCTTACTGTACATGGAGAGGTGATAGTCAGTTGATGGGTCTGCTGGTGGCATCACTATGACTCACTCTGATTCTCTGCCTACAGGCTCTCACCCACGTATAATATGGACCAAGACTCAAGTTAACTCTAATAGGCGATTATTCACTTTTTTGGCAGGAGAAACTATGGAAACTCAGAGTGAACACTGTCATCAGCTCAAGAGGACAAGCGCAACAAGGTCCCCACACGATCCTAATGAACACGTTATACAACTGCAGCTGATTCTGCAGCACATTTAAAATAACAGAAACATGTACAAACATGCAAGCATTTTAATCACTGAAGGCTTTTAAAACACAGCTAACACAAATGAGGGGGAGTCTTTATTTTCAGAAATCAACCTTTACCTGAAGTGTACAGACACATACTGCTGCTTCGGTGCATAGCAACAGTATGTGTCTCGTGTTATATTTCCTCTCGTCAGACTGTCTGACTCGACTCAAACCATCAGGGACAAATGAGTCTCACAGTTCTCTTGGATGCCGGTTAGAGCAGAGTTTCTATTTGTTGTCGTTTTGGGGGGTTTTTTCCTAGCAGTGCTGCTGCAGTTCCAGTGTTTGGATTTATGACTCAGTCAGTTATTCAGACAAAGAATCTAAACACATTTATTTGCACAACTACAGATTCCAGAGACAGATCCAAGTATTAGCAACACAGGTGTTTGTCCTCCCTGTTAAAAATCAGGAAAAACTGCTAACCCCCCTCCCCACCACCACCACTAATTTCAGTCACGTTATTAGTCTTTTCCATTTCAGTCATGGGTCTTTTATTTGCTAATCAGCTCTGTCCTGGCCATTATTTACAGTCGATGTCAACCATAAGAAATAGAAATAAATTAATCACAGAAAATAAATTAATTAAATGGAAAGAGCCAAATATTCTGTGGCCTTTGGCACCTACGCTTTTTACAGAAAGTAAATATACACTCACCAGCCAATTTATTAGGTACATCTATTCAACTCCTTGTTAAAGTAAATATCTAATCAACCTAAATACTTTTTGTCTTTCATTTGGAGGAAGTATTAAACTTGGTTACAAAAGTCCACAGCCTAATAAGTCAACTGTTCATGAAAGGGTGACACATGCATGGTTGTTTCCTTATAGAAGACTCAGAAGGTGTCAGACATGTCAGCTCATTAAACTCATCTCAGAAACAAAGCAAACAAAAGGGAGGACAGAAGAGTCTTATCTGTGTGTGTTGACTCAGAAAGCAATAAAGAATACATTATATTCCAGTAAATGTTGTGCTTCATGCTGGTGCCTGGTTTTTGTATTTTTCTTGCATAAATAAGGTTTCCACCACAAATTGATTTCTGAAAATGGCAGAAATTGATGCATCTAAAATAAATGAATTAGAAAAAAAGACAGAATCCAGGAAATTAATTTTCTGGGAAAGTAATCAGACCTTCCTGTCCAATGTGTCCCCTTATTTTTCAGTGTAACATACTGTGCAAATAAGTCTTCAGTTATGACCTTTAAATTTAGATTTGATGGTTTTATCGTCCAAGGTCTCGGATAAGATGTAGGTCTAGGTAGGTTTGTAAAGCTTTTGTATTGAACTCCTTATTTAAATGTTGCGTTCAAGAGAAAAGAATTTAAAGTGTGATGCACCATTCCAGAGATTTTAAAGTGTTGTATCCTGAAGATGGACACTGATGAAAAAGAGGATGACCACATGACTTCTGTTTCAAATGATTACATGCATTTTTCCCAAGGATAAAGCAGCTGTGTGGAATGCTCGGCCTTGATCCTTTTTGAGAACCATCCCACAACTCAGCTGGTTTGACAACTGAATATAAAGCACTGTTAACATTTGGGGAAGCTTCAGTTTGGAAGAAAATCAGAGTGGGCAGCATCTGCAAAATGCAACACGTTGTGCAGTAATGTATTGAAATCTTGTAGCATCCACCAAGTCCCTCTGCTTAAGAAGGCAAATGTACAGCCTGAGCTAAAGGTACAACAGAACTTCACCACATCGAGGGGCCAATGGATGGGGCCATGTACTGCAAAATCATGGATGAGCTTCTCCTTGCAAAAGCCAGAATGATGAAGATGTGTCTCCCAGCATGACACTGAACCAAACAATACCACCAAGCCAACAAAGGAGTGGCCAAAGTCTCTAGACCTTAATCACAAATCTGTGAAGAGAGATGAAGCTTCGAATTGCCAAGCGGCAGCCAAGAAACCTCAAAGACTTAGGGAGTTTCTGTAAAGAGGAGAGCGACAACACGGCTCCTGATATGTGTGCAAACCCGGTGATCAGCTGTGCTTCCCCACAAGGGTTTCTCCACCAAGTACCTGGGGATCAAATACTTATTCCGATCAGTGACATGCAAATCAATTCATAACTTTTCTGTAAAGGGTTTTCTTCATGTTTTTTTCTAATACTTATTTCTCTGACTGTATGAATGAAAAAGTAATACAAACTAAGGAAAATCCACAGGTTTGTTTAGTTTATGTGTGTTGATGCTCTTATGCATTTTATGGTAGATATAAATCTAATAGTTCAGCTGCTGTAGCTAAGATTAGCGTAAAAATTGTAAACAGCAAACTTGGCTCTGTCTCAGCATCCTCAGCACCATGTGTTTCTCTCTGAGCTTTTCACTAAGTCTTCAACAGGCCCAGTCTCCCTGTAGCTCATTTGCAGTTCTCTGGTTTTTGAGGTTGTTTTCATGGTCATCTGGCATCCTTTGTTGGGCATTCTCCATATCTTTGTGATAATTTTGTGTCACTATGTAGTTGTTTGTTCTGCTGCATCTCTTTGTAGCCCTTTGATTATGCTCAGACTTCCCAGCTCGGGCCCTGGGCTTGTGCCCAGCATCTTCAGTAATCTCTCCATGCAGCTGGTGCTCTGCTTTTGAACACAAATGAAATGTGCCCCAAAGACAATATTAATGACTGTTACAAAGCAGTGTAAGAAGTGTATTAACGTTGAGGGATGGTTGGTTTAATGCAGTACTGGACTTTGAACCAAGCTATTTTCTCCCAGAAGAAATCGCAGCTATAAGATGAGCCTAGTTTTAATAGCCAGATAACAAAGGGTCCTTTTATATGATCTAACTTGTTTGGAGCAGCCATCTATCCCAAATTCTAAAATTACCCTTTGAAATGTTTCACAAAATGCACTTCAGTTTTTTCCCTTGCAAATTATGAGAAAGGAAATAAAGTATCGTGGATAGCAGTGCTTGATTGTCTTCCTCTCCACTGTACACTTTCATATGAAACTGTAGAATAGTGTTTGATGCAATGCTCTGGGTTTGTTACAGAAATGACAAATCAGCTTTAGATCATAACACTTGGAGTGTGAGTAAGTCTAATTCGATGAAAACAAATGTCTGTTTTCACTCAATTCAATTTAGTTTTATTTATAAATCGGTGCTTTACATTGTAAAGTAAAAACCCTACAATAATTCTTATTTATAACAAGTGAATGGCCACATCATCATCAGCTGATATCTGTTTAACAAACATCAGTGCTGACTATGTGCAGGAGTTCATTCCTGCTGCACATCATTGTTCACTGTGTTACAATGCATAACGTGTGTGTGAACAAAAATCATTTTCTAACAGAAACAAAGAGTAAAACAGTACAAATGTGTTACCTCAGGGTCGTGTTCAAACAGAATGAATAATTTTTAAAAACAAATGATCGGTCAGGTTGTGCATTTCCAAATTTTACATGTTGTTTTACTGTGAGAAAGAGATGTTATTGAAATTATCCCAGCCCGGCTTGGCAAACAGTGTTTATAGTTTGATCACTATGATCTCTACTAAAGACAAAGACGATGTGATTGGTTCTTTTTTTTTAGGCCAATCTGATTTTCCAATGATTTTCTGGTAGTTCTGAGCTCAGTGAATATCCTCACTTTTAGTCTTACAAACATCAAAGACCTCAGGACTGTGAAGACTTGTTTTAGTTAATGCGAGTTAACGTCATTTTACAAAAGCCTGTTGGAGGTTAAAATGGGCGGATCAAAGACTTGTTGTGTGATGCAGTTCAGGAAAAACAGAGAACAGCTGCACACTAAAACAGCCAAACGAGGAACTTCCCAATATTTCCTGTGTTTGCTACTTTGACTTCACTGTCTGGAAATATCTTTCAAAACCATGGCTGAAAAATTTAATTTATTAATCAGATCAATTTTTTGCACAGAGTATCTAGAACTTTTTAGGAAGCAAAAAAGCAAAAAAAAAAAACCTGACAAATTTGGACTTTGGCTGGGTTTTTGCAGAATAAAGGCCTTTTATTACTTTTTTTGAGTGTCTGGCTTTAGTTTGACTTTGAATAAAGGAGTCACAGGTCTCCTGCAGGCTAACATGTAATTGTCTTTTGCTGCCTATAATATTAAAAAATTATTTATAATTGTAAATGATTTTTGTGGAATTTTTAAGAAATGTCCAATAAATTTAAAAAATACAAATTTAGATAATAAAAAATAACTGCACAAAACTAGTGAAAGATATTTATGTTTCATTAGAAAGCTGCAGTTCAAAAAGAGTCATGCAAGTTGAATCATTCTTACTGAAAGCCAAATGATTACAAGGTTAAACATAAATACCAGTAAACAACAGTTTTAAAGGAGAATGAGTGTTAGCAGCCTGTTGCATAACAGAAGCAAACTTCAGCTTCCCTTTGTCTTCATTGTCTTTCCTTTTGTCCTCACCGTAATCACTTTGAGAGTGAACTGTGAAGTAATTTGTCCTTCAAATGCTCAGTGTCTTTTCAGCACATGTAGCACCAGCCCACTTTGAACCGCAGCCATGACGAAGACCCAATCACCAAAGCATTTAAGCTTCATATTGCCAGGATGGTGAAGCACCAGGTAGCATGGATGTTGCTCTCTGGGCTGATTCTGTCCTAAATCTAGTTCTTTGGTTTCAGCTATATTCCTTTTTTCAGACAAACATGCCCATTTTTGCATCAACTATCAATTTTATTGATTATTTACTACAAGCAGTAATCAGTTTTAAATGAGGCACATTTATTTTTAATTACTGCAAAAAAGTCTGCAGGTTCCATCATTTATTAACAGAAAATGTGCACGCTACACTAGAATGTGCTTTTTTGTGTTGCTGGATATCAAGTTTTGCTTTACACTAGGATACATGTCTTTGAATATTACTTTCATCATTATTTGTCCAAAATTATCATTAAAACTGAGAAACGTGTTTTAAAGACAATATGACATCACATATTTACTTGTTTTACAGATTTTAATTCATATATTTTACAAAAAATGCAGAGAAAGTCCATTTAAACATGAGTTGAGTTTACATGTTAGTATTTAGTGGTTAACACATGCCCACAGTGTTACACTTACATACTGTGCGGCTGATAGTATATCAGGGCTTAGGCGTGATGTCATAGTTTATGTTCACATTAAATGCGTAAAAGCTTGATAATTTATAGGGGATTATTGTAACTGATCTAAACACTATTATAGCGTATACAGTGACTCCCAGCAGACCTCCCTGCCTGCTTAAAGAGCATCTGTTTTTCAGCGTTATCTTGGAAAGAATCGAGGGAATAATGATTTCATTAAGTATGAATCATTTCAGTATGATTCAGAGGTGTGAAAGGATGGGTGACATTTCTGCTGACATTTCTTTAATTTGATCCATAACAGGGGAAGGTTGGAAAACTGCAAAGTACTCCTTTAAGCCATCATACTCACACGTTTACACACATTAAAGTGTTTTATGTTTTAGGAAGATGAGGTTATCTTCAATTGGGAAGCAGCACCAGGTCCTGATTCTGAGAAAAAAGCTTCATATTTATAGAAACTGTTTTAAAAAGATCTTTCTATTTCCCCCTAATCCATTGTGTGAGGTGTGCTGCATGTGATTTCTGTGTCTTAAATATCAGATAAATGGTAAAAATGGTACGTTTTTAGACATCAAAGTCTTACATAAAGATGTTGAATAACCATAAATTCTGTGTAATGTTGAAAAAATATTACATTTGAGGATAGCTCAGACTTCAATGACATGCTTTTTCAAATGTGTAGTGCCTCGTGTACGTCAACAACCAAACAGCTTTTGTCTGTAACACAGTGGAAAATATAATGATAATAAATAATGGTTACACTTTTGTGTTGATATGAAATGTAACTGATTATAGACTCACTCTGGGATGAAAAATAGCGTTCAGCTAAGGCTAGCTGTCACGCTCAAAGTGAATATGCGAAACACAAAGAATCAGATTCTTCTGCTCACTGAAGCAACAGAATAACAAAATATTAGAATTTAACTCAGCACAGCTGAAGCACACTTTTCTGAGATGCTCTGTCCTGCACAGGGAGCCACATTATTATTGGAAATGCTCAGTGGCGAGTTCATGATCAGTGACTCCAAGCAGCAGAGGTGAGTCACCACACCTGCCAATCAAAGTAGGCCATGCCCCTAACTCCAGCATCCAGGTGGATGTATTTTAAAAATCAGGATTTATGAAGAAGACAAAAACATAAATATGGTATAAAATGCCTTTTAATTCTGTAAAGTTTGGCATTTGTTTTAAATCCTGTCCTGTGTGACAGCTTTTCCAATCAGATTTGTGATCTGAATGCACGCTGGTGCCAAATACATTTTGCTTTCCCAAGAACAGCTATATAAAAATCTGCTCGTTTAGGTGTTTCTTTCTTTTATTTATTCATTTTTATTTATATTATTTCAGTTATTACATTATCTGTGGGATGATATGATGATGTCTAAGGCAGGACATTAGAAGATGTTTTTGTACTCTGTTTTCCAGTTGCTTGGTCCAAACCTGTAAAACGGGCTCGGCAAGACTTGTAGACGTTTTCAAAAAGAAAGTTAAAGATTTACTTTTTTGCTTTTAAATTTTCAGGATGTTTAGTTTTATAATTATCTTGTACCTCCTGCAGCTGTGAAGCAGCTTGGTGTGAGGTGGATGTCAGTATCAAGTGGAGCTGCTGCGCTGGCTCCTCTCACTGGGTCCAGCTTGATTTATTAATCAAGTGCTGGAGGTTGCAGCAGATCGTCATTACTATTGTGATGAACATTGTGCTGTTACCTGTTGTTTGCAATCATCTGCCTGTAATAATCCCGTCTCTCCTCGCCTCTCCTGGTTTCCTGCTCCCAGCTGTCTTGGAAATCTTTCCTCCTTCGGAAACACACTCGGCTGCTGCCTGTGGAGCAAACTTGCCCACTTCATCACTTGTTCTCTGTAACCTGTCAAAGAAAGGAATCACCTGCTCCCCAGCCTACCCACGCTCTGCCTGTTCCCCTTACTAACTTCTGATTTGCCTCCAGCCGCCCACGGACCCCCCTCCAGTCTCCTACAACACAAATAAGACTGACACAGTTTATCACTCAGCTCTGCAAACAATATTCCTCATCTGCAGCTCCGTTAGCTCCCTGTCTCACTCGGGGAGACCTCCTGTGTTTTGACACTTATGTTGCAGAACGTTGACACCTCCAGCCTACTAGTTTTTCACTATTTATTCTTTACCAATAAATGTCTCAAACTTGCTACCTTGAAACAGCTAAATGGCAGTTTTCTTGAGAAAATGTTACTAGAATACATTCTTTTCTATCCATCCATCAATCATCTTGATGCATGCTCATCAATCATCCAGGTAAGTAGAAAAGTTGATTCTGTTCATCTGGACGTAGCGTTTTGTGGGAGAAACATTTCGTCACTCATCCAAATGACTTCTTCAGTCTCAGCTGACTGCAGGTTTCCCCAATCTTATAAACAGCACATTTGCATAATGACTGAAACCAGCCCACTGAAGGAACAATTGTGAATGGTACTCATGGCCAGTGATCAATGGTCCTTGACAGTGGGTTTTGATCAGTGGTTGTTGATCATTGGTCATGAGAATTTGCATAATTAAGATTAAGGAACTGACCACCCAGCCCATTGTTCCTTCAACATACATCAATCATCATCTTCGGGTCACGATGGCAGCAGGCTTAGCAAGGTTTCCCAGATATCCTTCTTTCCAGCAACGCTTTCCAGTTCCCCTTGAAGGATCCTGAGGCCTTCCACAGGCCATTCAACACATATCATCTCTCCTGGGTTCTCCTTCCAGTTGGTCGTGGCTGGAAAACCTCTTGGGAACATCCTCATCAAACGCCTGAGCCAATGAAGCGCGCTCCCTTTGACGGGAAGGACCAGCAACTCTTCTCTGAGCTCCCGCCAGATGTTTGACCTCCTCACCACAATCTTGTGCTTTCAGTCACTACCCAAAGCTCGTGAGCACAGGTGAGGGTTGCAACGTAGATCTAAAATTGAAAGCTTCGCCTTCCTCACGCTCCAGTTTCCCCATTCTTTTGTGAACAAAATCCAAAGAGTTTTGAACTCTCTTCCATGGTGTAACTTTTCCCTGACCTGTGTTTAATTTCTAATTGAAAAAACTGAGAAACAAGGATTTTTCATTAAACTGGAGCCAGTAAACTGTATATGTCTGGCACTTGATTTTCCCACGGTGGCCCTCAGTAAAACTGAGTCTGACACCTTTGGTTTAGAACAAAGTCGTGTGAAAGATGTTGCTGCTGCTGTAAAATTGCAAAGAAACATCAAGTCTGACAAAAATACACCTCTGCGTCAGACAGCGGCTGTCTTGTTCCTTTCCACCTAGCTAGCAAAACACCCTCTGTGTGAGGGTGTAAAAGATATTCTTTTTGGTTTACAGAAATAATTCATACATCCATCAAGATACATAATAAAATCACTTAGCACACACTGTGCTGACCATCTGTTGTCAGCGCCGCTCCAGAAATCCCGGAAGGACGACTGTGGGCAAGTTTGATATGACTCACCGCCCAGCTGCCGGGAGATAATCAACACACAAAACAAGGAAAATGGCAGAGTTCACTGTAGTGCTGTATCTGTTGTCTACACAGTGAGAATCTGTGGTTTTGTTCGAGCTCGACTACATGTCGGAGACGAGAATGCAGATGTGGAGAAAGACTTGCAGATATGCGAAGATGGCAGCATTATTCATCACCCGACTGATCCCTGAGCAGCAGGAAGGGCTGACGCTGCTGCAGGAGAATTCATTTTCTCTCTGCCAAATTGACAACAGTCGCGCACACAGACTCCTTTTTCTGTTTTAATCATATTTCCTGACCTTTGCGCCGCATGAGTAACATCTTAATTGGATTGGGGATTCGTTTAGAAGCCCCTCTCGAGGCCTCTGAGGTGATGTGCGTCTGATTTACATTTCTAAAGCACTTTTGACAGAACGTGTATGAGATTAAGCTCTAATTACTTGCATAAAGCAGCATTAAAAAGACAAGATGAAACACGGTGGACTGACAATAAATGGAACCTGTATGAATCTTGTATCTGCTGAGAAAACAAGGAGAGAGAAAAGAAAAAGAAACCTGTTTTCCTCTAAGGTGAACTTTGCTCCAGTTGCTCCAGTTGAGTCCATACAGTCCAACACTGTGAGCTACACCCTCACAGGCCATCTCAGAAATGGCAAAAAGAAGAGAAGACAAAACACAAAAAGGAAAGAAAACAACAACTTACACGTGGCAAGGTTCAGTAACCAGCACTTTATATGGAACGCAACAGCAGGACCTTGGATGAGGGACACTTTCTGCATTTTCTAACCCAATAACATGTCCAGGTGTTACTCATACAGATTAACAAATCCTCCAGGCCAGCCTTCAACACACAACACACACACACCTCTAGTTCTCAGCTGGCAAACAGTGTTGTTTTGCTGCAGGTTCACGTGCAGCTCCCCACAAATGTGACTGCACAGCGTGGTGATGCATACAGCTCCGGAGTAATCTGTAAACATGACATATTGATCTGCAGAATGATTTTGAATCCTCTGAATGATTTTTCTAATGTGGCTGTCTCCTGTTCTGTTGCTACAAAGCTCTGACGAGCGTCTCATCTCCTTTCTGACTTTCGGGAGTTTCAGTGGTAGTAACTGTTGGCTGACGTTAATCAGCTCCAGTTGTGCTTGTTTTTAGTTGTCGCTGGTTCAGTTCCACAAAGAACTTCAACAAATAGGCTGAGAAACACCATCACTCACAGCTGCTTCCAAAGGCTCCATTTATATTCAAACACAGGAGTTTAAATCAAGCCATAAAATTTTATTTAATCTGCAAACTGTCAGATAAGTGCAGTGCAATAAATGTGCATGCAGTGAAAAATAGCATAAAATGCAAATAAAAGAACCTCAAAACTGAGTTTGTTGTCCCAGTAACCAAACGCCATGACACCCTCAGGATGGATGGATGGATGAATGGATGGGTTTACCAGGATTCTGCTACTGACTGAACAAAAATTAAGATACCAAAAAATCACCATATAAAATTGACCATATGGAAATACTTTCCTGTTTTAAATGGCTTAACAAAATTAATTAAATAATACTCATTCCATGCTTTTTAGAAAGTATAGGTATTTTAGGCTGTGAATATTGGATATAATTTGTAGTTTCAAATGTATTTCTACACATCAATGTAAGAAAACATAATATTTACCCCATTTACCTTGTTTTTTGATATTTTAACAACTGTTTAAATGTTTGATTTTGGAAATTGCGCCCGGAAGTGTAAATATATATTTTGGACGTTTGTGGAGACCGTGGGTGATCACAATGTAAAGTATTCACTGCCCTCCTGTGGTCAAAGTGGGAAATTGCAGCACTTTTTGACAAGAAAAGTTTTTAAATACTTGTTAAAAGCAAAACGTCTGAGTGATTATTGTTGCAATTATTGAAAAACACCACCACTGTTGACAAACCGCAGTATTTAAGGCTTTTTTGGAAACATTTTTTGATTGTGTCGTTGATCGCTAGCAGGAACACATGTAGTTGGTACCCTCTAGCGGTGACGTCCTGAACTGCAGCACACAACAGCTGTCAAGTTAGACGTGATAGCATAGCTTTACATCCGATGCGTTCTTTCAAAATAAAAGGACACGTAACTAACGCAAAGGGATTTAAAAAATCTCTTGAAAATTAGCCAATGAAACCCAAATAAAATTGGCTAAAAATGTAGTAATATGCAAAATTATATAACATCCAAAGATCTACAGTATATATGTATGAATGATTGTTGTATTTCTCTTTAACAATATTGAAAATTAAACTTCATAAGCATAGAATTTGAGAGTAACATTTCAAAAGGCCATTCAACCATTTATTTGCTCTTTGGCCTAATTAATTATTAAAATTACATACATTAACCTGTATTTTTTTTTCATGTAATGTAAAAATAGCAGTTATCTTACTTTTTAGGGAACGCTCATTTCAGACGACGGTAAAAAACAAACAAACAACTGACGTACTACGTCGGCTGCTGCTGTAACACTGCAGGAAACACAGCGCTATACGGCCCTTCGCACTTCCTTTCATACCGGCGCTGTGTTGGGGCAGAGCAGCGTCAGAGAAACTGCTGGATTAAAAGACTCCATATACTGACACAGAATTCACGGTAAGAGCAGAGAAAGCACACACAGACGTGTGAAAAGCGCCTGTTTTTAGCAGCATTTTCAGTCAAACATCAGAGTTTTGTGTTTACGCGCGTGACGCGCTCCACCCGGTTAGCTTAGCATTGCTAGCATGACCACCTGGCGGTGCCTAGGGTTAGCGTTAGCCACAATGAGCTAACGGTGCAGAAAAAGCGTTTCAATGCTGCTCTATTTCTTTTAAATAATTACACTGGCTGATCTCAAGTTAGCAACTGTGCGTTTAGTCTTAGTATGTCTAGTTTTTAAGCAGCGATTATTACCAGTTGGCTACCGAAAGCCCGTAAAGAGCCCATTTATTCGTTTTTAATATCACAAATCTTAAACATCAAATCAAACGATAAAATAATGTCCTTGGACGTGCTTATGGTTGAAATCTTAGAATCGTGAATGTACCAGCAGTGAGCACCGATCATTACTTTATGTTACCAACTTTAATGCAGCATTACAGGATGATGAAATGATCCACGTCAGGTCTACTGCGCACTCAATCTGCTTTGGAGATTGTCTTGATTGGTCTTTGTTCATCGGTCTTAAAAGACACCGCGTTAGTAGGAGATGTTTTATTTTAGCCACAGAGCGGTTCTTTGTTGGTGGGAGCATGCCAGATGTTATCTTGAAGGGCTCAACACAATACCGGTTCCTTGTTTTTTTTTTAACTGTACCACCTAAACCTTACAAAGAAATATTTGACGCAGCTGTGGCCTACATTTAGGCTTGACTCAGGATAAGTATGATGAATGCAACCTCAGGTCCATCTGAAATGGCCCAGATGTCCCACTTGTGGGTCAATCAACATTTAAACCATTTAAATACTGTATTTGTGGCCTGTGGTTCATGTCTGTGGGGCATGCAGCATTTGCTGTGCTGTAACTGAGCCTTGAGTGTCAAAAGTAGACCAGATTTCTACAGGTCAAACTGCCCCACACTAAAATCATTTGGGGTGCATCCACACACATTCATTTTTGTTCAAAAGCCCTTCTGTTTTGCTTTATTGTAATTAAACAGCATTGTGGTATAGAAACCCCACGGCACCCTGCTGATTTAATTATAGAGTAACAGAGACACCCTCCACCCACGCTAATAGCTCAAAAGGTGTTTGTTACATGCTTAGGCAACAGCTTGTACCATAGGATCCCAAGTGGTGTACTGCAGGATCCTATGTTGATCATACAGCTGTAATGACTGATTCACGAGCTATGTAAGTACTTTTTAGGCACTCATGTACCAGAATTCTCTTTCTGTTTTTGTCAAAGGGATCCAAAATCTCTTTGTTGATAGATGGTGGGAAATACTACAGCATGACACATTAAAAGCATTTAATGATAAAAAAAACAAAAATTGAGAAGGGGCAAACCACAACTAAACATCAGTTAGATCCACCACCTAAAGAAAAGAGAAATGTGGGAAGAAACTATCCCAAAGACTTGCTTATATTGGCTAATTATGCAGGAGATAAATGAAATAAAAACTCAAACAAGGCAATTGTTGTAAAGAAAATAATTATTGCAATTCGGTTTTAACAATCAGTGGAAGCCAAAATTGTAACTAAAACGAAAATTTGTTTAACTGAAGAATCCTGTCACTGTTTTAATATGTTGTATTATAGCCATAAATCATGGAGTTGACTTTCAGGGGTCAGTGATGACTAGCCCACTGCGCAAGCTGATCAATGCCTGTTTCTTTTAGTGCATTGCTGAAGAAATCAGTGCTGCTCATTGCCTGAGACCCTGTATGTGTACCATCAGTCAGCTAGACCCAGAAGGTTTTTAATGTTTGGTCTCATAGGGTTTGTCGTCTTTTTCCGTTTCCCCTCTGTCTTCAGGCCATGGCGAAGTTCCACGCCCCTGTGATCCAGGACAACCCATCCGGCTGGGGTCCTTGTGCGGTCCCTGAGAAATTTAAAGACATGCCCTACCAGCCGTTCAGCAAAGGAGATCGTCTGGGAAAGGTTTGTTATCAGTTTTGCTCTGAAAAGAGGAAAAAGGTTTTCCAGGGTTTGTTTTTTTACTGACTTTGTGTGTTTTGTGTTTGGTAGGTTGCAGACTGGACCGGAGCTACTTACCAAGACAAGAGATACACAAGTAAGTCACAGCTGTACAGAGGGCTGTGCGATATGACCAAAATCTCATATCCCGATATAAGACATTTATCGTCCTGACAACGATATGAATCACAAAAATGTAACATTTTCTGTAAATTCGATGAATCTCGGGCAGTTCGACTTGGCGTGAAGTGTTTTCAGCTGGGCGTCCTTTACCTGGAGTCGAGTGTTTTAAACGATGCATGAAACTATACATTTTTACACATAGGTTGTAACGGCCGATGTTTTCTTTGTATTTATTACACGGCGTGCTGCGGGGAAAAGCCTGTTCTAACGTTTGAGTCTAAGGTTTATTTTTTTAGCACCTGGCGGCTCTTTTTGCTTCTCATCCATAAACTCTCTGCATACTATTTCACATGATTCAGTTTATTTTGAAAAGTCTCAACAGGATCTTGAGCTTTATTGTGAAAGGTTTACATGGAAAACAAACAAGCGGACAGCGGAGCCACGCAATGGTTTTACCGTTGTTGTTGCTAATGACAACTCATAAAAACAGGCGCTTGTCCGTCCGTAGTGTGGTTATATTAAATATAAGAGAAAGAGAGAACTTTAAGAAATTAATATAGCCACTACAGTGACCATCAAAACCATGAACAAATATTGCCGTAAACAGTTTATTTCACAACACCACGAAACAAACGATAGCGTGATAGGAAATGATAGACGTTTTTTTTATCATCATCCGATATATATCGCTATATCGAACAGCCCTAGCTGTACAAAATCTGCCTCTTTGGTACGTTTTATTTGGCAGATTTTCTTTGATTTTCTTATATCTAAAATAAAGTTTTTAGATGAAAATAGACTTGAATGTAGCTGGTTTTCAAGCGAATCTGTTACACCTAAATTATGTGGAAAAGATAATTTCTTGTGTTTCATTAGAATATCAGCAGGATTAGACCACGACATCTGTTTTATTTGTATGATATCACAGTTTCTTCTCTTTTATATTCTGATTTACTTTTCTGTTTGCACAAGCATTTCAAACATCATCAAAAAACCTTCAATTTATTTTGTGGTTTCTTGCTGATTTCTTAATTGTTTATGTTTATTTTGTCCTCAGATAAATATTCCTCTCAGTTTGGAGGCGGCAGTCAGTACGCCTACTTTCACGAGGAGGATGAGACGAGCTTCCAGCTGGTGGACACTGCCAAGACCCAGAAGACGGCTTACCAGAGGAACCGCATGAGGTTTGCTCAGGTACGACAGATCGTCGCAGAGTGGGTGATATTTAAATGTTTTTAATCTAACCTTTTAGGACTTTGGTAACAGTATGTTTTTGTTTTCACAGAGGAACCTGCGCAGGGACAAAGACCGCAGGAACATGACGCAGTTCAACATGCAAACGCTCCCGAAGAGCGCTAAGCAGAAAGAGAGGTGAGAGGAGAGCACATCTGAACGCTTTTGGTCACAGGCGGTGAAATCGTCACATCTTGAAGTTTGATCCCATGTTTTTGTCTTGTCAGAGAGCGAATGCGGCTGCAGAAGAAGTTCCAAAAGCAGTTTGGTGTCCGTCAGAAATGGGACCAAAAATCCCAGGTGTTTATTTACTGTTGAAATATAAATTCAATTTTTTGTGATGTAATAATGGGAAGGTTCATGTGTTTTTGCTTCAGGTTGTTTTGGATTTTTTCATTTTTATGATGTAAACAATTAATCGAGAAAATAACTGGAAGGTAAACTGATACTGGAAGTCCAGAAAGAATATTGGCCACAGCGTAAATTTGAGTTTCACACTCTGGCTGTTTCACAAATAAGCTTAAGAAGTAAATAAATCCCAGTGAGCCTGACCTCGTATCATTTAATATTGGCTAGTTTTGTAGTGCATCTCAGTCAAAGTAATGTCAGCATATGCTGCTTTAAATCTCAGCCCTTGCCAACAGTAAGAATTACATTTTTTTCTGGTATGATTGCTTTTGTGGCTCACATCATGTTTAAACCCATTTTTAAAGATAATGTGATCTCAAGGTTTTAAGACTCAAAGGTGTGTTTGTACTGTGGTGTTATTGACTTTGTTCTTGACATCCTTGTCTGTTCACGAAGGCGCAGCTGAAGCCCAGAGACTCCTCTGTGGAGGTTAGGAGTGACTGGGAGGTGAAGGAGGAGATGGACTTCCCCAGACTGATGAAGATGAGATACATGGAGGTGTCTGACCCCCTTGACATGTAGGTGAAGCTGAGCCGCTGTTTGTAATAGATTATTATAGGGGGGAAATGCAGGTGATGATGAGGTTTCACTTCTCATTTCCTGCAGTGAGTGCTGTGGTGCTTTGGAGTACTACGATAAGGCCTTTGATCGAATCACCACCCGCAACGAGAAGCAGCTGAAGAGCATCAAAAGGATCTTCCACACTGTTACTACCACCGACGACCCCGTCATCCGCAAGGTAAAAAAATATGTTGCCTGAAAATGCATTGCTGTCTGAACCCTGTGTTTGGCAGCTTTCTTACATGATTATTTATTTCTTTCCTCCCTCCAGCTGGCTAAGACTCAGGGTAACGTGTTTGCCACTGATGCCATCTTGGCCACCTTGATGTGCTGCACGCGCTCAGTCAACTCCTGGGACATCATCGTGCAGAGAGTGGGCAACAAGCTGTTCTTCGACAAGAGAGATAACTCAGACTTTGGTGAGCGACCTGTAGTCACCAGCAGCTGGTTTCACTCTGATGTTTTACACTTAGTTTGCTCGGAAAAACAAGTTTGACTGTAAATAAAGCCTGAGAGAACAGCTCATGACCCAGGTGTTTTTCTGCAGAGAAGAAAATTTGAAGGATTGCAATGAGAATTTTTAAACCACTCTTTTATTTACCCCGCATTTTGTTTACTTGAATGTAACATATATTTACAACCCTGAAAGACGTTCTCATTGTGGGGAAAAAATGCCCCAAAACATTCACCAGTGAACATGACTGAGTTCTATCAGCCATACTGACGCTCTGATCTCCAACTGTTCCCCTCAGATCTGCTAACTGTGAGTGAGACTGCCAACGAGCCTCCCCAGGATGAGGGCAACTCCTTCAACTCTCCTCGCAACCTGGCCATGGAGGCCACGTACATTAACCACAACTTCAGCCAGCAGTGTTTACGCATGGTACGAAGTCACATGACTGGAAGCCCCAACGCCTTTCTGTGCTAAGCTAAGCTAGCCTTAAACAAAATTGGCTCATGAAAGTGAGTGGTCTTTGTTTTCTTTCTTGTAGGGTGGAGACCGTTACAAGTTTCCTAACTCAAACCCATTTGTGGAGGAGGATATGGACAAGAGTGAGGTGGCATCTGTGGCTTACCGGTATGTTCAGTAGCTTCAAACCAATTTGTAATTTCTCATCTTTCCAGCAGAACAAGAGGCTGTTGTAACTGCTGTAGTAAATATTCCTGGGTTTAATTCCTGATATTTTGTATTTGTGTTAAAGGTACCGTCACTGGAAGCTCGGAGAAGACATCGATCTGATCGTCCGCTGTGAGCACGATGGCGTGATGACTGGAGCCAGTGGAGAAGTGTCCTTCATTAACGTCAAGACTCTGAATGAGTGGGACTCCAGGGTAAGACAGGAAACGGGTTTAATGAAGTAGAGCTTAGTCAGTCAGGCTCATCTGTCTGTTAGTCGAGGAAATGGCCCGAAATAATTAAAGCCCTTGCTAGGTGCAGCGTCTTCATCTGCTCAGCTTAAAATGTATTCGATATATCTCCCTGACCGTTTTTACAAAAACTTAGAAAAATAAGGAAAGAAGGTGCTCTGGAGAAAACAAATAGGCCTAAATGGCAATTCCAAAAAAACCAGAAATGTGTTTTTTCTCAGTCTTTTTCACGTGCTTCTAAAAACTGCTGCATTCTGTACTTCACATGTTTGATCACTAGATGTCAGCAAAAGGAAGTAGGACTCCTTCTGTGCTTCTGAACCTATGGTCAGCTATGTTTGTGGGTTGAGTCTATTGTTGGAGACCAAGCTCTCATACAGACATAGGTCCTTCCAGATGTTTCACCTCACACAGAACAGAGTCTATGCTGTGTTAAAAATAACCATGGTTGTACCTCTCAGCTGCATCTGTCTGATGTGAATTTTCAGTGAGTAAAAATCAGAAGTGGTGACACATCTCCAGATTCAGACTCTGTGAAATATTGCTGTAATGAAGGCAGTTTTGTTATTCCAGATGCTTTTAAGGCATCCGCTACTAGAGCCACTCCTCTGTTCACAGGCAGTTAACCTCCTCCTTCAGCTAAGTATATGCTGTTCTGTTTATAAGCTTTGGTGCGTCTGATTTGTCTTGTCCTGTAGTATTGTAATGGTGTGGACTGGCGTCAGAAGCTGGACTCTCAGAGAGGAGCCGTCTTGGCCACCGAGCTGAAGAATAACAGCTACAAACTGGCGCGCTGGACCTGCTGCGCCATGCTGGCTGGATCAGAGTACCTGAAACTGGGGTGAGGAGCGAGATTCCGATTCTGTGTGTTAAAGGAGAGGAGGCTAATTTAAATATTAAGATGCAGAAAAAGGTTTTTCACCAATCATTGATTGAGGAGCAATCCAGTTCCTTCTTGCAGTGCTCGTAGGCCAAGGCAGTAAGCTGGACTGACTGTCTCTGCATCACTCTGTGGTTTCTCCAGGTACGTTTCTCGGTACCACGTGAAAGACTCTGCTCGCCACGTCATCCTGGGCACCCAGCAGTTCAAACCCAATGAATTCGCCAGCCAGATCAACCTGAGCATGGAGAACGCCTGGGGAATCCTGCGCTGCGTCATCGACATCTGCCTCAAGCTGGACGAGGGCAAGTACCTGATCCTGAAGGACCCGAACAAGGTGAGCCGGCGCAGAGAGCAGAACTGAAAGGCAGCTGGGAGGTGTGTGAGCTCACAAGCTGATATTCTGTTTCTCATCTACAGCAAGTGATCCGTGTGTACAGCCTGCCTGATGGGACCTTCAGCTCTGATGAAGATGAGGAAGAGGAGGAGGATGAAGAAGACGAGGAGGAAGAAGGTATGGTTTAGCTCCTATTTTAAATAGAGGTTGAACTAAAGCTTGTGTGGGAAGCACAGGATGTTCCAGTTTAACATGTTGGTGCTGGTGTGAAAATGGTTTCTGTCACTGGTGTGTGTTAGCGGTGAATACAAGTGCAGGATTTCTTCAGGTACAAATGTTTCTTACACACAGGACAGCAGGGATGTGCCCGACCAGCTGACGGTGCTGCTGCCCTCATTGGTCAGGGCCACAAATGCCAGTCGATTAACTAATTCATATTTTTAAATGGATTGTAATGCATGCTACATTTGCACATTCAGTGTTTGGTGCTCAAATTTGAGTGTTTTGTCACTTTTAGCCCATTTTGGTGTAACTTTGTGGAGTAACATTATCACATCTGTACTGGACCAGACTGCATGCTTAGTTGTCAGAGAACAGATATAAACTCTGTAAAAATCCAAGAAACTGTTGGAATTTGATAAAATCACATTTTCTCTTAGTGTTTTGGTCTTTTTATAAAACTTAATTCTTAAGTCTGTTTCTGGGGTTGAGAAGGTCTTTTTCTCTCCAGTGGCTCCCTTATGCTGCATTAACAAGAAACATGGTGATTATGAAATGACCAGTGGCTATTTTTTTTGACATATTCTTTTATTTATGATTGCTGTCATTGTTTTTGAACACTTTCTTTGGAACATCCAATCACATGAACCTCTGGGGTCACAAGAAGTTACTCAGAGTTAAAAAGGAAAAAAAAGAAAAAGTAGCCTGTAACCTCAAAGAAACATTTTGGGGGTTTTTTTTAACAGCTCATCTTTCAAATGCTATAAATGAAATAATTCAATTCCAGGGTGAAGAAATGCATTTGTCTGCACTTTTTTTTTTTTTAATTATAAATTCCAAAGTTTGTGTGTCTTTGGTTTTTGAGTGTTCATTGTTCATAAATCAGATTCTTCTTGCACTTATGTTGAACCCTTTTCATTTCAGATGATGATAATTGAAGTGTGGAGTCAGCTTCAGTGACCAAAACAGCCTTGATCCTTCACTGAGAAACAAGTGAATTCCTTTTGACATTCAATAAAGGCAATAGCAGATTATACAACTACCTTTAATGTCTTGTGTTTTATTTCTTGTACTGAAGTTCAAAACATGTCATAAAGCATTTTATAGCTGAGCACAACGGACACAACACTGAGCTTGATAAACAAGGAGTGGATGTGACTGAAAACTGCTTGCTCATGGGCAGAGTAGTCAGAAGATGCTCGAATATAATCTGAAGCAAGTGACTGAACATAAACTCGGGAAATTGTTTGCAAAGGACAAGTCTGATGGTTGTTTGATTTTTTTCATAAAAGAAGAAAATGAATTTACTTAATATTTGAATAACAGTTACTATTACTTTTTTTACAACACTGATGGGATATTTTTGTCACCCTAATGAACGGACAGGTGGACACCCAAGTTTGTAAATGTGATAACTCGAGAATGAAGCCACACAGGATTTTCAAATTGATAACAGGTGTATCTACTAAAAGTGTTGGGTGAGTATAAATCTCAGTGGCCTCAGGACAGAGATGAAGTTTACTGAAAATCTTGTGTCTACTAGGAGGCCTGAGGTGTACAACATGCCACTGCCAGTATTTTTACTGGGAGACCCTGAAGAGCTGCTCTGCTTATTCCCAGATGAACTTTAAAGGCAAATCACCAAGTTTCTCCCGAAGGACTTGATCCACTCTTTCACTCTGTGCAACACTCAGTGTGTTCTTCCAGTCTCCAATCTGACCTGTAATGAAGACAAAAACACACCTGATACCCTGATATCACATTTGTCTGCACAGCAGCTGCAGGTCTGTTATGTTACCTTTACGCAGGAATTTCCCACTGAACTGCTCTGGTGGAAGGTGCTCATAGTTTGCTTTCGAGTCATTCTTCATGTTCTCAAACTTAGCTTTTTCCACAACTTGACTGATAGCAGCTTCAGTCAGGTCTTTCCCTAAGAAGTTGCAGATCTTCTTCACTGATCCTTTGAGGTCCTGAAATAAAAGCAAGAACGCAACAGAAAAAGAACCTTAAACTCTGCCAGTTTTGAGTGTTTCCTTAGGAACAACAGAAGTGTAAAGAAACATCTTACCAAAATCATTTTCTCGTAGGTCAGGAAGAGGATGTTGTACTGGTCTCTGTTTGAATACCCCTCCCTGACATGGTCAAACCAGGATGATGCTAAAACTGTATAGTGGTATAATGCATCCAGTTATTTGGCATTGTCATTTTATTGAGTTCAGATACAACCCACATGTCACAGTCAGTTGTTACCTACAGCATGACTGCAGGCATGATCAATCCACCCTTTTGGTTCTGATGGACAAAACTCAATAATAATTTAACACTTTCTATTATTAATCATGCTAATAATGCTGTATACACTGTAAAATCTAATTAGTTCCCAGAACTCAAAAAAATTAAGGAAACTCGTTGCCTCAAAAATAATGAGTAAAGCTTAGCTAAAAATGACTAAATTAGGACAGTTCTTTAAGTTACTTGAAGACGTTTCACCTCTCATCCGAGAAGCTTCTTCATCTGATCTCAGGAATCCGCATGATAAGGTGGGGCCAGGTTTCACAATGAACTCACCCGATACTCTGGCTGATTGGGACCCACACCCAGTTTCACACCTTGGGTCAGGCGATTAGAGGATCATCAGGGGGTCCTTTTGTCCCTCTGTGGGGGGTTACTCCCACTAGGTTTATATCTGGGACTCTCCACCATTTGACCTTAGAACTGAAGAAGCTTCTCAGATGAGAGGTGAAACGTCTTCAAGTAACTTAAAGAAATCCAGACGCTTTTCTTTGCAAGCTCCTTTGACTATAAAGCCATATTTTTTTTTTCTATATGGATGTGCTATTATCCCTTAGTCTGTGCACTTGGGTAAGTATGTCAAACAGTTCAGTTTGAAATAATCAATTTCAGTTCTTCCTGATCACATTGATATCTGTTATCATTTATCAGACCTGGACTCTTCTTGGTCATCATCATTAGGCAGATAGTGGAGATGAAGACACGTACCGTTTCCCATCAGGTACCACTCGAAAAACTGAGCAAAGCTCTGAGGGGTCTCAAGGTCTGCAAGGCTGTTGCTGAAGTGATAGTAAGACACCATGTTGTCCTTTGGATTCCTCATCAAATACACAATCTGACATAAAAACAAAACGAAAAAACAGAATCCATGCCACTTTCAAAATCACTCATTCTTTAACAATATCTTGAGTTTGAGCAGTTTAGTAATTTCTACTAGTTTTAAGAGTTGTTTTATATATAAAGTTATATATGAAGTTTTATATATACAGTTGTTTTATAAGCAAACTTGTTTTCATTGGCTGTATATCAAAGCTAGATGTTGTCACCATAAGGTGACCCATTGATATGGAAACCACATTTTGAAGCTTCATTTGAGCATTCTACTTGCTGCTATGTTTGTTTTTTCTACTCAGGAGTGTCTATGTTTCAAAAAGCTGTGTGCTATTTGTGCTATTAGTGCTATGTAACTGACTAAGAAAAAACATCTGAATTTCATATGAACAAATACTGCCTCTAATCCTTTAATGCCATTCCTTAACAGTAAAACTTCAATAAAATTTTGCTTTTCTTTAACAAATGTATCTATCATTTCATACAATTACTCATAAATACTGAGCAAATTATATTTTTAACCACTTAAAGAACTTTATCATACTACATCTCTAAACCTGCTCTTTCTTCAGGCTGCTTGAGCGTCTATACAGCTCTGACCTTTCCCTTCTTGTCCATCAGTCCTGGAGGCATGAGAACCTGGGGGAGATGTGATGTGAAGAGCCGTGGAGAGGGGCGACGAGTGTATTTACCCCCTGTGTACTCCAGCCATGGCATCTTCTGTGAGTTGATGAAATATTCATTCACATGCCCATCCAACTCATAGATTGAAGTGATGATCTGCTGAGCCCATATGGTGCCTTTTGAGGAAAAATGTATTGGACATCATATCTGACCAGTGGATCACTCTGGACAGAATAAAACTGCAAAATAATGGGATGCTACAGAGATTTCTCACTGACCTGATTTTGGATAAGACACGAGGAACACATCGCTGTCTCTTATTTCAAAACTCTGAAGAGAGTCTATGTACTCTGCAGTTGTGTAACTGGAGAGAAAGTTATAGTTCTTATACAGGCAGAGACGGTTACCGAGCTGCTCCATCTTAGTTCCGAATCACACAGGCGGATAAGGAGAGACACAGTTTATGTAGTTCTTCACCCCATGTGGCAATAGAGATCGAAAATGTGACGTCATTCAGGGGTAAAACCGCAAACAATACTGGGAACTCGTGGCAAGGGTTACTAGCGCACGCAGGCTTTCAATTGGACTCAGTTACACAGCGATAAAAATAAACACAAAAAGTGGCAAGAAGCTGTTGTATTATTAATGTGAAGATTATGAGTAAAACATATGTTATTTTATGACCATAGTCAATGTAGTTGAATTATGTTAACAGCTGTAGGACATATATTATCCTTTAGTTGAGATGGTGTGCTGTGTATGTAGTCTAGTTCTCATTATACTTTTGAGTTAACAGAACATATTTACATATTAGTTTATTAGATAAATGTGCATCACTCTGTATCCTTGATCTGCTGTGAATGTCTCACACTGTGTTCTTGACATGTTTTATTGCTGAATCATGAAGAGAAAGGAGACTCTGCGTCTAGGGCAGAAGAGATAAACCACATTCCATACCACCACCTTTGTAGGAAGACAGGGAGCCAAGGTCAGGAGCCAGTCTCGCTAAGAAGTAGAAAAACATGTGAACATGTAGCTTTTATGACTAGGTGGGGGCTGTCAGAAGCTATAAAAGTTGCCACCATTTTGAGACATGTGCCTGACCCTCTGGCAGCATCTCTCCCGTCCGGATGTTTTAATGCTCTTTGTGTTGAATTGTATGGAAATAAATGATTGTTGATTGAGCATATATACACCGAGTATTGTCCTTTCTTCAGCCCAAAGATTAAAAGAATTGGGAGATTTTCAACATTAACTGCAATAGCCGGTCGCATGACAGCCACGGGAAGCCGACGGGTAAAGAGATCAGTTGTTATCGGATTACATCATGGAAGAGAAATTGTTCGAGCCATGTTTCTGAAGTAACAAAGACACGACGGATGGCCTGGATTGCAGCCATTCAAAGACCAAATATAACGTCCCAGAACACTCCAGCTCACAGGTTAGTCTGCTCCAAGCATTTCCACAAAGGTCAGTGTTTTGTAGTTGTTAATACATCATTTTTCATAACATAACTGGTGTTATAGGTTACAAGCAAGTCTGGCGCTGAACAGAAATTGTCGCGCTATGCTCCTTTATTTATTGTGCATAAATAGTGAATTGTCCTGACACAATATTGCGTTTCGCTTCTGTTATTATGGTACATTGACAAAAACATATACTTTTATTCACAGGATAAAACAGTTGTTTTGTATCACTAATTGCCCAGTACGATTACAGCATACAATATTGTTGTCACTGCTACATTTCTGTAATGCGAACCAGAAATTATTTCCACTGCTAATTAATTACCATTGAGCTCAAAGGTCCTATTAATAAACGGTTAACGAATGTGTATTTATGAAGACGATTTGTGAGACTGGTAAACTTATGATAAGTACGATGGTCTTTACTTTCTACACGGTGCATTTCAAGGTCCTGTACCCATCCGTCGGTAAACTGTACCTGGGCTTGTTGCAGTGACCTGAAGTTACTAAACTTCATGAGTGTATGCACTCACTCCAAGAACCGTATGATTATAAATATGAGCGTGGTGAAAGTGGGCAGCACGCTAACGTATTTTGTCCACTCTGTGTGCTCGTAAGGGTCTAACCCTTTCACTCGTTTGATTTTTTTCCTCGTATCTTTTCTTTGACTTTTCATCAAGTCTGTCTTTGTATGGACCGGCATTGTTTCCTTCGTTTTGTACATACCTTCTTTGGGGGGCAAAGAAAAACCAAGAATTTATTGGAACCGGAGAATGAATGTTTTGCGGTGCTGCAAATGCTTGCATTTGATGCGGTACTTGGATTGTTTTGCCACAAGTTCCCGGCATGCAATGCGTGAAAGTCACGTGGTCTGTCAATGTCTATAGTCTGAGGAACTGTTACTGTTACCCTTTTGTGCTTATGCAAATCTAAGTGTGCCAGGACTCGTGGATGACTGGCTGCTGGGAGTCCTGTGCCAGCCTTCTTTTATGCAGATCACAGTGTGCCAGACCTCGCGGACGATTGGCTGCCTGGAGATCCCATGACCACTCCATGACCAATTGACTGGCTGATTGTCTGCACCTGGGAGTATAAAAGGCTGAAGATCCTTCACACTATGGGGTACTGCTGCTCTGAAGTGAACATGCAGTGTCTTCCTCGTCTGCTTTGCATGTGAAGCTTGTTTGTTAAACCTGTTTGCTGTGTTGCTATTTGTTTAAACCTGGTATATAGTTGAACTTAGTTTCATTAGAGTTTTGTGGTGCTGGCTTGCCTTAGTTAACCCTTATCTTTTACTCTTGCCTGTTCTTTTCATTGTGTATTAATTGTTTCCCCGGTGGCCTGTTGATCAGCCCCGTCAGTTTTCAGTTTAATGTTTGTAATAAAACCCCTTATTTACTCAGATTTCGTGAGAGGGCTTGTGTATGTTTCTCCCCTCCTGTCGCCTAGCAGAGGGGGTCGTAACAGGAACAACTATAGTTAATGTTGAACTAAAGTGTTAAGCAGTTGGGTTTTACTTATGTCTTTTTTCCGCTCAATTCTGATCTACAGGTTTTGTCTCTCTCCAACCAAAATTCACTGAACCAGCAGCAAAACAAGATCCAAACTATGCTTCACATTTGATAAATGTCATCATTAATTCCCTCTGACTTTTGCTGTTTTGCTTCCACCACGATAAAAATCAAACTTTAAGAACAGCTTACTGTGTACGTGAACAGTTTCCCATCTCAAACCTCTGTATTCTGCATTATTCATTCACTCATTATTACCCACCAGTCTATTGTTGTTCACAACGGTGTCAGCCGCTGTCTCTTTTTTGTTTTTGTTTGTGTTTTTTTTTTTAACTTAAATGACCTCAGACATCTGACAAGGATGCCTCCTGGGTGAGGTGTTCCGGGCATGTACCACCGGGAGGAGGCCCCGGGGCAGGCCCAGGACACGCTGGAGAGATTATATCTCTTGGCTGGCCCGGGAACGCCTTGGTGTTCCCCCGGACGAGCTGGAGGAGGTGGCTGGGGAGGGGGAGGTCTGGGCTTCTCTGCTTAGGCTGCTGCCCCCATGACCCAGCCCCGGATAAAGCAGAAGAATGGTTGGATGGACCTTGGACAAGAAAGCCTAATTTAAAGTTTTTAAAATTATGCAAAATTGCAGAACATTTTTAAGTTTATCTGCTATAAAAAGCCAGGCCAGGAAAATCTCCTTCATGTTTTTCTGTGTTTTATTCTCAGTTACTTTGACACAAAGGCATCTGCTATGATGCTACACCTCTGAAGTCTCACAGTATCAGTACTGATAAATGATCAGAAATATATTTCTGACTGTCTGAGGCAAAATTGAATCGGGACCTCGTAAATTGGAATCGAATGGATTCTAGAAATCATTGATGATACCCAGCCCTAGTGAGGCCCGACAGAAGTGGATGTAGCTGTGGGTAAAAAGAAAAGAAACTGAAAAGAACTGTTGATACATTTTTTGTTAAGGCCTGATCTGTCTGAAATTCATAGCCAGTGCTCTGACACGGAGCAATCAATCTCTGAATGCTGAAAAAGTAGCAGTGTATCCAGAAAACACATTATATGCTGCAATAAATGCACTGCCCAAGTGTCTCCTCTCCCCACTGCCTTTCAGTGGCCACGCAGCAGCAAACAAGTCATCAGAGGAGGCCGATGTGATGATTAAGTTTAACATTGTCTACAATATAGCCAAAGAGTGCCAAAGCACTTTCAGCACAAGCACTTTTTCAGTAACTTATCTTTTTTGTAGAAATGTGCTCCGAATAAAGAACTTTGTGTTGACAAGATTGTTATTTAATTGTTTACAATTCAATATTCTCTGTATAGACAGCAATTTCTCCCCAAAAAAAGTGCACATGTAAAACTACGGTGTTAAGCGCTGCGGTTGAAAATTTGGATGCACCTAAATTTTGTGCTGGTGCGACTAAGAAAAAAAAGTTAGGCGCACCAGTGCAACCATGGCAAAAAGTTCTGGACACAAACATGTCGCAGGACCACCTGTGCTTGTGTCTTTTCAAAGCAAACAGAGACTGTTGATGACTAAACAACTTGTAATCTTTGGCACTCATACTCATGCCTTTTTGAACCTTTAAATCACTGCTATTCTGTTATCATTAACAGACATTACTTCACTTTGATTTTCAAAGTGAAAGATTTCCTAAAACACTAACTTTCTGTTGAATAATCAGATTCTCCACCCTCAACAACATGAGCTCATTCATTTGTTTTATTTTGTTTTTAGAAAAAGAGTTCTTTATTATGTTTTAACTGGATTGACTTGCTGCAATCCTTTTGGACGGGAACTCAAACACTCATCGGTTCCCACAGTTAGGCTTCTCCTCTGCCCATTATAATCTGGAAAAACTCACCTTATATTTGTTCTCCCGAAAATTTTTACAGCGCAGTTAATTCAATCTTGCAGGCCTGCTTAGAACAAAAATGAGAAAAAGAGAGCTGATTATTAGCTCATCAAAACACAAAACATCGTCATACATGCTGCTTGACCATTCAGTATTTTAGGTCAGTTGCACTGACTTTTGCCTGCTGTTAATTCTTCAAGTACACTGTGTCGCTCTGTCTGTCTTAATCAGGAGACTGACTGTCCTTTAAGCTTCTTCTCAGGATAAGGACAGAATGAGAGGTGAAGCTGTCAAATTTTTAAGCCAAAGCCTGGCCTGTTTTCATCCCAATTCTGTTAATCTATCATTTTGCAGCTGTACTCATGTTTTCAAGTTGAGAAGAGTCCACCTGCATTAACACACTAAAACATTTATTTAATATCATTTTCATTACTATTTCTTAACACATTCATTCTCTAATTCCTCTATCTAGATTTTTAACAGGTCTCTCTCACTCGTTACACACAACACACATCAGTCAATTTCCTTTTATGGGCATGCAAACATGTTCACTTCCTGTTTCACTTCCTGCCAGACACACACACGGCAGTTTTCATACGCACACACACTCTTCATTTCACTGGATTTTCATCTGTTTCTACAGCCTAACCGAACTCTTATTTTATATTTACAGTCTATATACCCTCTGTAACTCTGCTAAGTGTTGATATAAAAAGAATGCACCCTCAGCACGCGCACACACACACACACACACACACACACACACAAAATACCAAACTACACACAGAAGAATGAGGGGTCATCAATATTTGGGCGCCACACACACACACACACACACACACACACACACACACACACACACACACACACACAATAAAATGTGTTGTGTCAAGTCAAACATTAACTAAAATTCTACCCACACTCCCCCCAGTCCTGCCTACTCAGAATTTAGCCTGACCTAGCTTCTGGAGCATACCAGGCTCGAGGCCACATTAAAGGCAAATCATCAAGTGCCAAAGGCACCGAAAAGCCTACCCCCAACAGAATTCATCCCCACCCGGGTTTGCTCCAAAAATAACAAAGACAAAACAAAAAACGAGTGTCCGAAGGAAGAGCAAATGCTCAGCTAGACACTCCCCTGTGCTAGCTGGGGAGAGCAGCAGCAGCTAGTCAAACGACCCTCACACAACACACAAACACCTGTTCACACTTGTAATCAATTCAATTCCTTTCATTCATTCCAATCCCAGACGAGCCACCACTTTGTTACGTCCCCACATAAAAGCTAGGCGATGAGGGTGGGGGACAGTAACAGTTTGATTGATTGATTGATTGAATGGTAATTTATTTCAACATGTGAACAATATACAAGTACATTTAGAAAAGAAATGAGAGAAAAAAAATATACTATACAAATTACATACAAAAAAACATTCTGATTAATTTACATGTTGAAAGGGAGTGGGAAGAAGTATACACTTATTTAATCCCACCCCTGTCCCATAAATTATCAGTGAATATTTAGTCAGCTTCCTTACTGATATAATTTGTAATAAAAATAGTGAACAGATTTCTGATATACTATATACTATAATATCACATCATGAATTTTTTGTTTGTTTGTTTTTAAATAGAGACATTCACTTAATTTAAATATTTTCCTTTTCTTTATAGATCGAGAAGATCATATTTTTATAACTCTTTTTGAACAGTTTTATGTTTGGACATTGCTTTAATTCCATATTCAGTTTGTTCCATAGTTTCACTCCTTGAACAGAAACACAAAAGCCTTTTCTTGTAGTACGTACCTTCATTGTTTTGAAGTTACAAAAACCCCTTAAATTATAACTTCCTTCTTTCAAAAAAAACATACTCTGAATATTACCTGGCAGTTCTTTATTTTTTGCTTTGAATAGAATTTGTGCTGTTTGGAATTTCACTATATCGTCAATTTTCAATATTTCAGACTGCAAAAATAGTGAGTTTGTATGTTCCCTATAACCTGCATTGTGGATGATTCGAATTGCTTTCTTTTGAAGAGTAAAAAGTGAATGTAATGTGGTTTTATAGTTATTGCCCCAGACCTCTGCACAATAGCTTAAGTATGGTGAAACCAGTGAACAGTAGAGAATATGAAGTGATGTTCTGTCGAATACCTGTTTTGCCTTGTTTAGTACTGCAATGCTTCGTGATACTTTGGAATGAATATATCTTACGTGAGCTCTCCAGTTAAGTTTTTCATCTATTATTACCCCCAGAAATTTATTTTCACTGACTCTTTCAATATCAACACCATTTATTTGAATCTTTGCATTTGTATTTAAACTACTATTTCCAAATAACATAAGTTTAGATTTATTCAAATTTAATGATAATTTGTTTTTATCAAGCCAGAACTTCACTTTACTTATTTCATTAGTCATATCCTCCAATAAATTCTGCAGATCATCACCAGAGCAAAAAATGTTTGTATCGTCAGCAAAGAGAACCATTTTTAATACTTTGGACACTTTACAGATGTCGTTAATGTACAAGTTGAAGAATTTTGGACCCAAAACTGACCCTTGGGGTACACCACAAGCAATGTCCATACATAAGGAGCAACCACCATTTATTTTCACAAACTGCTCTCTGTCACTTAAATAACTCCGGACCCAATCTAAAACTACCCCTCTGACACCATAACGTTCCAGTTTTCTTATTAATATATCATGATCTATAGTGTCAAATGCCTTTGTCAAGTCTATGAATAACCCAGCCACATATTGCTTTTTGTCTATGGAATTTGTGATGTATTCTATTGAATCTAATAGTGCCGATGATGTTGATCTGCTTGATCTGAATCCGTACTGACTCTCAGTGAGTAGTTTATGTTTATCTATAAATTTTTCCAGTCTGTTTTTAAACAGTTTTTCAAGAACTTTTGAGAATTGAGGTAGTAAAGAGACAGGCCTGTAGTTTGTGAAATGGTGTTTGTTTCCAGATTTGTATAGAGGTATAACTTTTGCTATTTTCATTCTGTCTGGAAATCGACCAGTTTGAAATGATAAATTACAGATGTATGTAAATGGTTTTATAATAGCCTCAATGACTCTTTTAACCACTATCATATCAATATCATTACAATCCAAAGATTTGTGATTTTTACATTTTTTGACAATTTCAAGAACTTCATTTTCATCAACGGCTGTGAGAAACATAGAATATGGATTTCTGTCAATCAGTGTATCGGGTTTTTCCTGTGCTTTCCCAGGATGAGTGATTGTTCTTGCTAAATTTGGTCCAGCAGTTACAAAGAATTCATTGAGACTATTTGCCACAACATCCATATTGTATTCTTCATGGTCATTACAAATGAAATACTTGGGATAGTTCTTTTGTCCAGTCCCACATTTTATAACACTGTTCAGGATTTCCCATAATCTTTTATTATTATTTCTATTTATATCTAATTGCTTCTTATAGTATTCCTTTTTACTAAATCTAAGTATATTAGTTAACCTATTTTTATATCTTTTGTATCTGATTTCAGCATCTTTAGTTCTCGTTCTTAAGAACTCTCTGTATAGAGCATTTTTCTTTATACATGCATTTTGCAGACCTTTTGTTATCCATGGACAGTCCATATATTTCTGTTTCCTACTATATTGCTTTATTGGACAGTTGGTATTGTACAGTAATGTAAATATTCTAAGGAATTTATTATAAGCACTATTAACGTCCTGTTCCTGATATACTTCACCCCAGTTTTCCTTCAATAAATCTTTTTTAAATGCATTCATTCTTTCTTCTGTTCTTACTCGTCTGTACTCTTTTTTACTGTCCATTTTATTGATCTTGTAATTCCTATCATAGATTGCAAAAATCAGTTTGATCCGGGTGAAATGAAAAGAACGCCAGGCAGAGGTATGTCACACAAAACAAATCTTTATTATAATCAAATACCTCAATCACATAAATGGTAACAACAAAAAGAGACAGCACCGCTGCTTTAATGATAAATCAGACAGGTCAACCCAAAGAGATAGTGACCACTTCAACAAAGGAAAACAACAAGGCTTCAACAGAAAAAGACAGCAACGCTGCTATTAACAATAACCAGGCAGGCTAAACAAAATAATGGAGGCCGCCATTACTTAAGGGAAACCACCGCTCGGTTAAAAACTACTCACAAAGAGCCACGCACGGTGGGGCTGATCACACGCAGCAGGCCGTTTCCATACCTAAACCAGTATCACACACTGACCAGCACAGAGGAAATCCACCGGCAGCCTCTCCCACCCCACCACACTGCTCTTCTCCAGCTTATCACCTCTGAGGGTAATTGGTGGTAACGAGGGCAGATGAGCAGTAGGTGTGTCCTAAAGGAGAAGGCAGGGGCAGAGAGAGACAAGGGGAGGGGCAAGAAAGAAGGAGGAGAGGGAAAAGACAACACCACGCCCACACACTCCCACAGCCTCACAGGATGTAACAATAACTTTTTGTTAAGTATAGATAATTTGAGTATTAGAAATCTACCCTCTGTATCTATAAGTGTTTTAATTACTGTGAAATTAACAGTTTTATGTATTAAAATTGTGAATCCCCTTTGCCTAGAGTTATAGTGGGATGGGGACAGAATGAGAGGTCAAGCTGTAAAATTTCAAGCCAAAGGCTGGCCTGTTCCGCGTCCCAATTCTGTTAATCTATCCTTTTGCCGCTGTACTCATGTTTTTAGGTTGAAAAGAGTCCACCTGTATTGACACACTAAATATGTAATTAATATCATTTTATTACTTTTTTAAGACATTCAGTCTCTAATTTCTCTGCTTTCATGTTGCAACGTCACAAGCTCACAGTTTCCTGCTTCTTCCTTGCTGAAACACACACACAGCCACACACACTCAGCATCCTTTCAGCCTTTAAATCACTGTTAAATTGCAAAGTTCTTTTAAATACCAAAAATACTTATTTTATATTACAAATATATTATTATAATATTATATATATATTATATTAGTCATTACAACAAACACAGGGATCCTTGACATACTCAACACAAAATCCTACACAATTTTGACAAATTTAACAAGCGTCCAATGCTAAGGTCCAACCTTTTTGAGATCAATTAACCAGTATCAGTTACAAACTGTGCCTGGCCCAATTTCTAAACACCCTATTTTAATTTTAAAAGCATCCAACGCCAGAGATCCAACCTTTGCTGCCCAAAAAAGTGCAGATACCGTTCCAAACGTCAAAGTGATCCAATCACTGGCTATTTTAGCCCAAGGCCCCAAATCTTGGCAGGTGCCACCTGGAGTAATTACCCACGCCGGAGGGTCTTTTTACACGTCTGTAAAAAGTGGGAGGTCTCCACCTCGAAGCTTATGCACTTCTTAGAAGTCAAACTTACGTCCTAGGATACTTTATAATAATTTGAAACAAAAACCAAAAGTCCACCAGAACTATTTGACCGATGCAGGTCCAACCTTATGATCAATAGGGACTTAAACCCATAAAAATGACCAATTACCTAATATCCTAAACACACATAACTTCTTTTTCTCTTTTACCATGAAATACCATATCCCTTTTAACTCAGTACTGTCATTCTCCAAGTTTCATTATCATTGCTTCAAAGTTTTACTTTATTCTCAAGACTTTAGTTTTACCACTACTGAGTTAATTTAATAGTTAAGATCAGCAACTCAGCGAACAGATAATTTAGAATTCATCCAATATGCACAGATTTGCTTTTTCTCTGAACAGGTTTGTGCCTACCTTTTTAGACCGGTCTTCTGTTTGCCTCATATCAGATCCAACTTTCGGCCACATTTGTTCTCTCTGTTGCAAGGAGAACCGGGCGGAAACACCAAATATTAACCCCGATTCTTTTGTCGCCGTGATAGAACAGAGAAAACAGACTCATAGTGTGTTAAAACATTTATATTTCTTTTTATTCAATCATCTTCTGGAAGAGAGAGACCCCTGCACAGCCCAAAACGCCAGTTGCAGGATCTCTAATATTTGAAGCTCAACGTGTCTTATATGGTGTTATTTCGGTACTTTGCATGTCACAGTTTCAATACAAAATTTCCTTATATGGTACAAGTTCCTCTTTTCTGTCTGATTTATTAATATGCCTGTGCACTAAAACGTCCTGTGCAGCTTGCAATACTTTCCCCTTTCTGAGGTCTGTTGCCAGGGCAACCTGTCTAAACTTAGTCTCACTCTGTCTGTTCCCCATATTCTGCAAAAACATGCAGTTTCTGGTCGGCCTGTGACCTAGTCAAGTCTGGGCCTCTCATAAAACAATCTAACGAGCAGATACGCATTAAAAAATATCTCTCTATTTCTTAACACACTCCCATTACCATGGCAACCATCTCTTGCCCTCCGGTCAGTCCTGTATGAACAGTGTGCAGTAAAGGATAAAACAAATGTGTGATGGTAATTATGAAGTACAGTGGTCCTTCGCTATAATGTGGTTCACCTTTCGTGGCCTCGCTGTTTCGCAGATTTTTTTTTGTGTGCAATTTTGCATGCTTTTTTTTTTTTACAGCGCATTTTTACAGCGCATTGTCAATCAATCTCGTGCCGTGTCTCCTGTACAGTACAGAATGCGTTCAGCTTGTCAAATTGACATTAACATAAAAATCCCATCCTTTACAGAGGTGGGAACATCGGGTTCTCTTTTTTTTTTTTTTTTCTCGGCCTGGGGCTCGGTCACTCAGGCACAGCTGGGGGCCGGCGGAGCTCACGGGCGCGTCACTGCAACTCCCCCTGACTTCTGCTCCGCGGCTGCTGGGCGAGCCCTCATCTGGGACTCTCCTCAGCTCTTACTGGAACAGTGGCGCGGCTGCCCCTCTGTTGGTCTTCCATGGTCTCTTGTGTTCTGGGGGCCTCTGGATGTCTGGAGTTTTGATCTCCTCCATACCCGCTTCACACCCTGGAGGACGGGGCTGTGGCCCCCCCACACTCCCTAGCAGATCATTACATGGAGAAACCTTTGGAATGCAAGCATGCTGATCCACACAGGTATGCACACATGGGTATTCACAGACGCGGACTAAAGCTTTCTTGGCTGCTGCCTCAAAGCACACTGTGCGCTGTCTATCTTGCGTGCTGCACAATATCGTTTATTATTTAGTAAATATTGATATCTATGACTAGCTAGTTTATTGTGATGGTGCTTTGTTTTCTCTATTATTATGTTGCTCTTTGTTGTTTGCTGTCTCCTCTGTTTGTTTTTTTTGTTTGTTTTTTTTTTTTTCTCCATACAGGTGACCCAGGAGTTTTTTTTTTCTTTTCTGTCTCTTCCCCCCCCCCCCCCTTCTCACCGTCTCTTCTCCCCTTTGGTTTTCTTTCTTTCTCTCCCCCTCTTTCTCTCATTCATTCCCCCTGTCCTATTTATTAAAAAAAAAAAAAAAAAAAAAATGACAAAGGATGAACTGAAGCTCTGCCATCACGTAATGTCGCATACTGCTGTTTCTGATGTCATTTAAAAAAAACATCGGGTTCTCAACCAATAAACTTGTGCAAATCCACAAAAAGCAGCAAACATCAAAGCAGCAGCAGCACAGGTCAGCTGATCACAGCCTGTACACAAAGAAAATCTACCAGAGCTCACAACAGAAATTATGGCGAGTTGTGATTCTTTTTCACTGAGCCATCGATCTTATAGTTCCCCTATGAGCTAAAATCTCATTTGGCATTTTCAATTAAAATCAAGTGTCTGTTTATTATATTTACCCCACTATCACTCAAGTACAAACAGCACGATAACAGGTGGAGGAAGAAAAAAGTTTATGCTAGACAAACAAATAACTTTTTGCAGTTTTTATTATAGCAATAGATGTGGAACTACACTGTCCTCTTTGCAAGTGGTCCACTTAGCATGTTAGAAGCTAATTTGAAGCAAGTCATTTAAATCTTATCAAAAGTAAAGAAAGAAAAAAAAGGGGGAAAAAACAGAACAAAGTCAGTTCTTCAGGAAATCTTTCACTTTAATTTTCTTTGGATTAAATTGTGTTTGAGTTTTTAAAATTAAGATGTATTTAAACCTGAGATGGTACAAGAATAGCAGTGATTTAAAGGTTGAAAAGGAGAATGATTTCAAAAGATTACAAGCTGTTTTTGAGCGTTGGCTTTGTTTGCTTTGGAACAGTGCAGGTACACTGCGTAAGTGGGTAGAACATCCTTTGACATTTTTATGACAGGTTATTATGACATTTTCATTGTCATAATAACCTGTCAATGATTACTATCTCTTCAACCCACAGACTTATCTTCTAATAGCTCAATTTGGAGCAAAGGTTTTACGTTTTACGTAATGTAAGGAGTCAAATAACTGAGGTACCACTGTTTTAATTTATAAAGTAACAAACAAATATGCAGTATGTGAGATACTAAAAATATTTTACTGAAACAGAATGTGGGAAAAGTATAAAGCAACTTGAATTCTTTCATATGGATGTGCTATTATCCACTGGATAATAACTGGGTAAGTATGTCAAACACAGTTCAGTTTGAAATAATCAATTTAAGTTCTTACTGATCACATTGATATCTGTTATCATTTATCAGACCTGGACTCTTCTTCGTCATCATCATTAGGCAGATAGTGGAGATGAGGACACGTACTGTTTCCCGTCAGGTATCACTCAAAAAACTGATCGAAGCTCTGAGGAGTCTCAAGGTCTGCAGTGTTTTGCTGAAGTGATAGTTTTGAGAGTTGTTTTATATAAATGTATAAACAATTTGTTTTCATTGGCTGTATATAAAAGCTAGATGTTGTCACCATAAAGTGACCCATTTGAAGCTTTAAGCTGCCACTATGTGTATTGTTTGCATTCAGGAGTGTTCATGTTTCAAAAAGCTGTGTGCTAAGTTATCAACAATTTGATTGATATATGATGATAGTGCTATGTAACTGACTAAGAAGAAAATCTGAATTTTCATATGAACTTGTTACAAATACAAAGCTTCTAATCCTTGAATGCCTTTCCTTAACAATAAAACTTCAATAGAACTCTGCTTTTCGGCAACAAAGTTATCTTTTATTTCATACAATTAAACACAAAAATTATGAGCAAATAATTTTTTAACCACTTAAAGAACTTTGTCATACTATATCTCAAAACCAGCTCTTTCTTCAGGCTGGCTTGAGCGTCTATACAGCTCTGACCTTTCCCTTCTTGTCCATCAGTCCTGGAAACATTAGAGCCTGAGACAGATGTGATCTGAAGAGCTGTGGATGAGTGTATGCACCCCTGTGAACTCCAGCCATGGCATCTTCATGCGAGTTTATAGAATATTGATTCAGATGCCCGTCCAACTCATAGATAGAAGTGATGATCTGCTGAGCTCATATGGTGCCTTTTGAGGGAAGATTTTTGGGATATTATATGTAACCAGCAGATCAGTCTGGACAGAATAAAACTGCAAAATAATGGGATGCTGCAGAGATTTCTCACTGACTTGACTTTGTAAAAGATGCAAGACATTGCTGTTTCTTATTTCAAAACTCTGAAGAGAGTACTGGCCAGAAACGACGGCTATTCAGATTTAATTTAAGTCAGGTCAGATTTCTCACTGACCTGACTTTGGATAAGACACGAGGAACACATCTTTTATTTCAAAATTCTGAAAGAGTCTATGTGCTCGGGAGTTGTGTGACTGGCCAGGAAGTTGAAGTTATTATACCTGCACAGACGATCACTGATCAACTCGATCTTAGTTGTGAATCACACAAACAGATAAGGGGAAGAGACACAGTTTGTATTGTTCTTCACCCCATGTGAATGAATGAATGTGAATGTACATTCTTTTAGAGGTACTATAGTTAATGTTAAACTAAAGTGTTAAGCATTTATGTTTTACTTTTACTAGAAAATGTGTTCGTTTGACCTATGCTGTGCCCCGACTACTGCATTATAATGCTGCTGCTGGAAGATTGGCTTGACGATAGAAGGCTGTTCTCATTTAAAACCACAAATGGAGTGACATTAAAAGACTCTCAAAACCTGACATACCTGTGTTTGAAACATGAAATTTTATTCCAGACAGCTATATAAAGATGAATAATGTGGAGTTTAGTCCATCTTTGGATCAGTTTACTTGAATAAGAAGAGTTTCTCACAGATAAATCCAAATGTTACTCTTGGATCACGGATCAGAGCGTTGTTGTGTGAAAATCAAATTTACATTTTGCAGCCCTGATGTTGAGAAAATCTTCAGTAATGTTCAGAAAAAGAAGTCCCATTAAAGAAATAAGATTGTTATTTTTAATAGACTATTAGCTTACACTAACATGTGTTAACAAGCTGAGAGAGTGATATTATACCCCTTTCGTCAAACGCAGTGATTTATGACCCCCTTAATTGATTTATGACCCCTAATAAATTATTCATGAGCTCCGGAAGTCCGGAAGTAGGAAGTAATTAAGTAATAAAAATATGATATTCATAAAAATATGATATTCATAAAAATATGATATTCATAAAAATATAATTGATTATTTAGAAAGTTTCTTATATATCAAAATAGCATTCTTTTATTTCTTTAAGCAATTAAATTTTTTTTTTTTTTTTTATGCTCAAAAAACGCCATCTGGTGGCGGGTCAGTGTGTGTGCGCGCGCCCGCGCGCGCCCGAGGCTGTGTGTCTGGGCGCGCGGGGGCGCGCCCGTGTCTCCGGACCGTGCTCTCTCGGGCTCCGTGCTCATGTGTTTAAAAATGTATTAAACCATATTAAAATTGTTTAGTTAAACTTGTGCTTTTGTAACGTTCAGTATGGCCACAAACACATGCTGCATGCCTTGGGGGAAAACTTTATTTAGATTTATATGCATTTGTAGATTTAGAATAAAACTCATACTCAGAAAAAACTCGCGATCCCCTAACCCTCCTTAGATACATAAGCAGGGAAAACTCCTTAAAAAACCCTCCGCGATTTCTCCAAAACCCTACAATAACTTGTTAGGGTATCCCCTCTATTCCCAAAACCTTATATTCGATAACAGGGAAAATCCTGAAAAAATCCTTAGTCTTTTTTCTCAAATTCAGCGCCCCGCGGCTCCCTTCATGCTCAGCCAAACAAAGCCAAAACTCCTTTTAAAAATTTCTCCGCGATTTCTCAAAAACCCCTAGAATAACTTGTTAGCTACCCCTCTATTCCCAAAAAAAAGCGCTATAATCCAAAAACATTGGGAAAGCTCCTTACTCTTTTTTCTTCAAAAACTTGCCTCTTGCTAGCTACCTCTAAAATTCTACGCAGAGTCTAAGTTCTACCTCGCTCTTAATCGCACCGACCCGCAACAGCTTCCAGAGCACAATTTGTCCTGCTTGTTCGCTCCGCGCTCTGCTCCCTAATGCGCTGCTTACCTCGTTTGAAAATTCCCCCCTTAGACCAACTCCGCCTCACTGCGCCCCGCTGCCAATCACATAACCCTTGCACCGCTCCCTTCGCACCCCGGTTAGCCAATCCGCTCCAGGTCTGATTTTACGATCTCCCGCTGATGTTAAGACTATCTTCGAACCCTCAGAAGAGATCTGACTTCAGACGTATCAACAACTGGCGCCGCTCAGACTGCTTGCGAGCTCAACAGCCATGAAACCAGGGATCAACAACTACCTTCGCGTGCCCTATGTGCATATCACTCGGTAAGTGTTAATCTTCCTCTCTAACTACATTTTCGCATTTTCCTTTTTACCATTCTGTCAATCCTTTCATCTTCAAAAGAGCCATGCAAATAGGCTCTGTAACACTTGGAATACACTTTTTAAAACATATATAAGCTCCCCTCTAACACTCAGAGCTAAAAAGTGCGTTTGTAAGTTAAACTATAGCAGCGATCATGGCCTCATCAGGTACCTCATTTTTTCTCACTCTTGTTCATATAATGTTTATATTTTTACTGTTTTTTCCCCGTTTGTAAATACTCGATGTTATTTCTTTTCAGACTCTGAGATAAACCTGCTCAACTCCTCTTTTTTTGAGTATCTCGATCGAATTGGTAGGTTTGGTTCATTCTTGTTCCCCTTCTTAACAGCTAATTGGACAAGAAAAACAAAACATTTACCCTCTTTTTTCATTTTTATCAAACTTTCTAGATATCTCTGACTTGGACACCTTTATTGGTACGAGTTCCCCGAATTCTTCACCACCAGTGCTTGTGCGATCCACAGGAAAGAATATTCGTCTCTCCACACGGGACAGACAGCATTTGCTCTCTACGCTAGATCCATACTGAACGTTACAAAAGCACAAGTTTAACTAAACAATTTTAATATGGTTTAATACATTTTTAAACACATGAGCACGGAGCCCGAGAGAGCACGGTCCGGAGACACGGGCGCGCCCCCGCGCGCCCAGACACACAGCCTCGGGCGCGCGCGGGCGCGCGCACACACACTGACCCGCCACCAGATGGCGTTTTTTGAGCATAAAAAAATAAAAATAAAAATTTAATTGCTTAAAGAAATAAAAGAATGCTATTTTGATATATAAGAAACTTTCTAAATAATCAATTATATTTTTATGAATATCATATTTTTATGAATATCATATTTTTATGAATATCATATTTTTATTACTTAATTACTTCCGGACTTCCGGAGCTCATGAATAATTTAATTACTTCCGGACTTCCGGAGCTCATGAATAATTAATGAGCTCCGGAAGTAACCTGTCACTTTTTTTGACGAAAGGGGTATAATATCACTCTCTAAGCTGTATTTCACTTATTAATTAAATGATATTCAGTGGATGCCATTTACAGGTCTGAGGTTTGATTCTGTATAGGATTAAATAAAGGAAGAATGTCATGCTGAACCACACTTTAACCAAAATAACACTGCAATTGCACCATTTCTTTTTGTAATGTTTTGTTTGTTACCAAAGTAGGATCCTTTCCTTTTAATTCTTCTACACAAATGAATAAGATACTTCTGTCTTGGCTGCTGACTCATGGGAAGAGAAATCACTTGTAGGTTAATCAAAGGTCAGACTTTCTTCATGGCAAAAGTACATTTATTTCAAGAATTTTCTTCTATTTGAAGGTCAGGGCATACTGTCAAAAGTGATGTGATTAAAAAAAATCAATAGTTAATGACTATTCAGAAATTATGAGAATCCAAAGTGCCGTGTACTGGTTTCAGACATGTCAGATATGTTGACTGATTTACATTTTACTGTTGATTCCTGGAATCATGATCTACGTAACATGAATCAATCTTGGGTAAACAAACATTAATCATTTGTTGTTTTTTTGAAAATTAAAATAGCAGAAAAACACATTTTAAGGCTTTCCAATGAATGAAATCAATGCTTTTAAAACTCCTGGGAGACCCTGAAGAGCTGCTCTGCTTATTCCCAGATGAACTTTAAAGGCAAATCACCAAGTTTCTCCTGGAGGACTTGATCCACTCTTTCACTCTGTGCAACAGTCAGTGTGTTCTTCCAGTCTCCAATCTGACCTGTAATGAAGACAAAAACACAACACCTGATACACTGATATCACATTTTTCTGCACAGCAGCTGCAGGTCTGTTATGTTACCTTTGCGCAAGAATTTTCCACTGAACTGCTCTGGTGGCATGTGCTCATAGTTTGCTTTCGAGTCCTTCTTCATGTTCTCAAACTTAGCTTTTTCCACAACTTGACTGATGGTGGCTTCAGTCAAGTTTTTCCCTAAGAAGTTGCAGATCTTCTTCACTGATCCTTTCAGGTCCTGAAAGAAAAGCAGGAAGGCAAGAGAAAAAGAACCTTAAACTCAGCCAGATATTTTGTTTGAGTTTTTTAATGAACAACAAAAGTTTGAAGAAACATCTTACCAAAATCATTTCCTCGTAGGTCAGGAAGAGGATGTTGTACTGGTCTCTGTTTAAATACCACTCCCTGACATGGTCAAACCAGGATGACCCATAAACTGTATATTGGCATAATGCATCCAGTTATTTGGCGTTCTCATTTAATTGAGTTTACACACACGCACACACACACACAAAATGGTGCCTGTGCTAACATACTAGCACAGCACCACAAAGTCACTAAAGTGGTACCACTGTTGTCTCACACTGAAACCTTCAGGTCAAGTCTTTCAAACATGTAGAGCTGCGAGATGAATCACATGACAGAAAAGACAAAACATTTAGAGATATAGATTTCTTTAAACATTGATTGATCGCCGTTTTTGTCTGCGACTCTTGGTGCCATTGCGTGCCTTGGACCCGGTGGATTCCTGGTTGATTCCTGTTGTTGGGTCTTTCAAAAATGGTCCTGCAAATCTCTTTCCTCTACGACATTTACACTGGCACGGAGTTGACAAGAAAAACCTTCGACCGGTGGATCTGCTTGCTAATGCGTTGGAAGTTTTGGACCCAGTTCCTCTCAGGCTGGGTGTAATAAATACCAGGTCGGTGGCAAATAAGACCTTCATATTGAAGGATTTTTTTCTTTCTCGTGTTCTGGATTTGCTCTTCCTGACTGAAACCTGGATTTCTCCCGGTGAGTTGAGCGGTTTCATTGAACTAGTACCTGCTGACTGTACCTTTTTTAATGTTCCAAGAGCTGCTGGCTTGCTGCTGTTTTTAAGGCTCACTTGGACTTGAAGCAGCTTTTCCCTTCGTCTCACTACACCAGTTTTGAACTCTGTTTATGTAAACTGGGCCACTCGCATTCGTTGTTATGTGCGATTGTTTATTGCCCCCCGAAATATAACAAGGTCTTCTTATCCGAGTTCTCAGAGTTTCTTGCTGACTGTGCCTCACGGTATGACCAGATCCTCCTGCTTGGTGATTTTAACATACACTTTTGCTGTCTGGGGAAGCCTCTGGCCAAGGACTTCCTTGCCTTAGTGAACTCTTTTAATTTTGTCCCATCTGTTAGTGGTGCCACTCAAGAACGTGGTCACCAGTGTTGGTCAAGTTACTTGAAAAAAGTAATCAGTAACTAATTACTGATTACTTCCCCAAAAAGTAATCCTGTTACTTTACTGATTACTTGTTTTCAAAAGTAATTAATTACTTAGTTACTTAGTTACTTTTTAAAAAACACGATTTACAATCTGAATAGGTGATAAAGCGATAGATCTTTCAGACCAAATTTTACTTTTTCTGCATAATCCATCATACAAAATGTAATCAATGGAAAAGTCTCTTTTTTTAAAACTTGTTTTAACAGTTTTAATCTTTTAACTTTATGCATCAAGCAACAATTAAATTATATGCAGCATTCACTGACTGGAAGAAATTAGTTTAACATTTAAACCTATTTTCTGCACATTCCAGCACATAAAATAAAATATTTTTTGTGTTTACACTCACTCTTTCAAATAGATGCAAGTAAAACACAGCAGAAAATAAATAAAATCAAAGACTCAGCGGTCCTGTTGCTCTATTTTCACTTGTAAAGCAGGAGTGGGGTAGGCGGAGGTTTGCCCTGGTGCAGGTGTGCTGCAGCGGTCAGTGGAAGAATCCGCGAGTTTCTATGTGAATTTCCCATTACGTCGTTGCGCACTCGGTGCTTGTTTAGGGTTTTTTTTTCGCTGTAAAAAGAAGTTTTCTTCCCACGCACAATGGACGCTAATGTTTTTGTCACTTTTTATGGAAGTAGTCAGTACTTCCACGCTTTAAACGCTGCACGCTCATACTCTCTCCTGCACTCGATATATGATCCATTGTTGATCTGCATACAGCTGTTGTCACGAACGTCGCACTCGCTTGCATCATTGTCATGAGACATTCTCGCAAAAAAATCACGGTTTTAGTAACGCAGTGTTCCTACGGGAAAGTAACGGTAATCTAATTACCTTTTTTGCAATAGTAATCCCTTACTTTACTCGTTACCTGAAAAAAGTAATCAGATTACAGTAACACGTAACGCGTTACTACCCATCTCTGGTGGTCACACACTGGACTTAGTTTTATCTCATGGTTTATCTGTTTGCAATGTACGTGTTGAAGATGCAGTTTTCTCTGATCATATGCCTATCTTATTTGATATTGCTCCTGCTAATGCTTTTGCAAATCAGGCTCCATGTTATCGTGCCTTTGGCTCTGATTCTGCTGAGCGGTTTTCTATACTGTTTGAAAAATTAATGTCTTATGCCCCTGACTTGCCCACTGCAGATGACCTACTTTTGTATTTTGACTTTGCTTGTAAATCTGTGCTTGATGTTGTTGCCCCTTTGAGACTAAGAAAATGTAAATCTAAGACTAGTTCATGGTTAACAGATCGTACCCGAGCTATTAGAAGACAATGTAGGAAATGTGAAAGACAGTGGAAAAAAGATAGATTGCATGTCTCCCTGGAAGCCCTAAAGATTAGTTGGAAAACTTATCAGAGGGCAGTTAAGGCCGATAAACACTCCTACTTTTCTCAACTTATTTTGGCCAACTCTCATAACCCTCGTGTTTTATACAATACTAGAAATTCTGTACTTAACTTGGAGGGTTATGACCTGTTGCCGTCCTCTGAGGCTATGTGCAATAAGTTTATTACCTGTTTTGTGGACAAGATTGCTAGCCTGAGGCCTCTGATCCCACCTATTGTTGATCCGGCCATGCATGCTCCTTGCTCAAGCCTATTCTCTGCTTTTGCACCGATTTCTCTGCGTGATTTAGAGGAGTTGGTGCTACATGCTAAGCCTTGTGGCTCCCCGAACAATGTTGTTACTCCCTGCTTTCTCCAAAAAGTATTTCCCATCATTGGACCTTATATCCTGAAAATTATCAATACTAGTCTGTTAACCGGTCAAGTTCCTAGTGGGTTTAAACATGCAGTCATACACCCGTTACTTAAGAAACCTGGCCTTGATAGTTCTATTATGTCAAATTTTAGACCTATCTCCAAGCTTCCCTTTTTAAGCAAGATCTTGGAGAGGATTGTACATACCCAGCTGTTGGATTATTTGAATGACTCGCAACTGTCTTCCAATCTGGTTTTAAGCCCTTTCACAGTACGGAGACAGCTCTTGTTAAAGTTATGAATGACATTCTTGTTGCTACTGATCGTGGTAAATATGCTGTGCTTGTGTTATTGGACATGACAGCTGCATTTGACACAGTGGACCATGACCTGCTGATCTCCCGCTTACACCACTGTGTGGGAATTTCTGATTTGGCATTATCATGGATAAAATCATAGCTTTCCAAAAGGAGTTTTTGTGTCAAGCTGGGGCTGGCCACTTCCTCTGTGGCCCCTCTGCTTTTGGGTGTGCCCCAGGGATCTATCCTTGGGCCATTATTTTTCTCGCTGTATTTACTCCCCCTTGGTGCGATTTTTCGTAAACACGGAGTGTCATTTCATTTGTATGCCGATGACTGTCAGCTTTATTTACCTTTTAGTCATTTGGATACCTCCCCATGTCAATCACTGCTTGACTGTCTCAGCGATATAAAATTATGGATGGCAAATAATTTTTTGAATTTTAATGGTCGCAAAACGGAAGCAATTTTATATGGCCCACATCGCTCCAGATTCTCCAGATGTTGATTTTGGTGATTTGACCTCTCATCTGAAAAGTTCAATCACTAATCTTGGTGTTAAACTTGATTCTGTGCTTACTTTTGAAGGTCATGTAAATGGGGTGGTAAAATCAGCTTTTTATCACTTCAGACGCCTGTCGAAGGTTAAGCCTTTCCTTTCCAAACCCAATTTGGAAACTCTTATTCATGCTTTTATCACCTCATGTCTGGACTATTGTAATTCCCTTTTAATAGGGGTCAGGTCGGGCACCTTGTCACGCCTGCAGTTAGTGCAAAATGCGGCGGCACGATTTTTAACCGGTAGTAGGAAATTCGATCACATCACTCCGGTTCTCGCTTCCTTGCATTGGCTTCCCATTGAATTTAGGGTTCGTTTTAAAGTCCTTTTATTGGTTTTTAAATCTTTAAATGGTCTGGCTCCTGTCTACTTATCTGACTTGCTGAAGCCACATGTTCCTCCTCGCTCGCTCCGTTCAGCTGAGCAGCTGTTGCTGTCGGTCCCTAAGTCGCGGCTGAAATACAGAGGAGACCGAGCATTTTCAATTGCGGCTCCGATGCTCTGGAATAACCTTCCCCTCCAAATTAGATAAGCGTCATCAGGAAAGAGACATTTCATCTTTAAGTCCAGATTGAAAACCTATTTTTATTCCCTGGCTTTTAACTCTGTAGGAAACTGACACCTTCTTATTTATTTTATTGTATGTAATGATTTTATGGTATGTTTAATTTGGTAGTTGTTTTGATCTGTGTTGTTCAGCATTTTGGTCTGCCTGGTGTGTTCTTAAAGTGTTATACAAATAAACAATGATGATGATGATGATGATGATAATAAACAGTTTTATTTGTTTCTGTCTGCTGTCTATGGTGCATGGCCCATGGTCATGATAATCTATCAATAATTCTTCCTCGACGATTCTCAAATATTTATGTGAATAAAGGTATGACAGGATTAGAGGATGAGAGTGTGGGGAGTGAGTTGGAGGGTGGGGTGGGCTGCTTTTAACCATGTAAAGCACTTTGTGCTACATTTTTTTTTGTATGAAAAGTGCTTTATAAATAAAGATTGATTGATTTATTGATTGATTGATTGATTGATTGATTAGCGAATCAATTCAGTTCTATTTGTATAGTCACCTAAAGGCAAATGTTATTGCCATTTGAATGAAAAATAACCTTAGAGATCAAATGTGTCTACAAACAACTGAAAATGCAGTTAAGCCAAACAAGCCAAATAATTAGAATTTTTAACGCAAAATCTGTTACTAAAAGTAACTAATGAAGAAACAGTACATGTCAATTTATTAACATATGTCAACATGTTACTTCGTATATTTTTATACATACATATACACATACATGTATACGTGTAAATATATATATACATATATACATATATATATATATATATATACAGTGGGGCAAAAAAGTATTTAGTCAGCCACCGATTGTGCAAGTTCCCCCACTTAAAATGATGACAGAGGTCAGTAATTTGCACCAGATGTACACTTCAACTGTGAGAGACAGAATGTGAAAAAAAAATCCATGAATCCACATGGTAGGATTTGTAATTTTGGGTGTTGGGTGTTGATGTCATTAGACCACACCCCTTCTCATTACAGAGATGCACATCACCTAATATGCTTAATCGGTAGTAGGCTTTCGAGCCTATACAGCTTGGAGTAAGACAACATGCATGAAGAGGATGATGTGGACAAAATACTCATTTGCCTAATAATTCTGCACTCCCTGTATATATATATATATATATAACAACACCCAGCACGCCCCTGCGGGCGGTTTATCCTTTCAAGCTCGGGTCCTCTACCAGAGGCCTGGGAGCTTGAGGGTCCTGCGCAGTATCTTAGCTGTTCCCAGGACTGCGCTCTTCTGGACAGAGATCTCCGATGTTATTCCCGGGATCTGCTGGAGCCACTCGCCTAGCTTGGGAGTCACCGCACCTAGTGCTCCGATTACCACGGGGACCACCGTTACCTTCACCCTCCACATCCTCTCGAGCTCTTCTCTGAGCCCTTGGTATTTCTCCAGCTTCTCGTGTTCCTTCTTCCTGATATTGCTGTCATTCGGAACCGCTACATCGATCACTACGGCCGTCTTCTTCTGTTTGTCTACCACCACTATGTCCGGTTGGTTAGCCACCACCATTTTGTCCGTCTGTATCTGGAAGTCCCACAGGATCTTAGCTCGGTCATTCTCCACCACCCTTGGGGGCATCTCCCATTTTGACCTCGGGACTTCTAGGTTATACTCGGCACAGATGTTCCTGTACACTATGCCGGCCACTTGGTTATGGCGTTCCATGTATGCCTTGCCTGCTAGCATCTTGCACCCTGCTGTTATGTGCTGGATTGTCTCTGGGGCATCTTTACACAGCCTGCACCTGGGGTCTTGCCTGGTGTGATAGACCCCAGCCTCTATGGATCTTGTACTCAGAGCTTGCTCTTGTGCTGCCATGATTAGTGCCTCTGTGCTGTCTTTCAGTCCAGCTTTGTCCAGCCACTGGTAGGATTTCTGGATATCAGCCACCTCCTCTATCTGCCGGTGGTACATACCGTGCAGGGGCCTGTCCTTCCATGATGGTTCCTCGTCTCCCTCCTCTTTCTTGGGTTTCTGCTGCCTGAGGTATTCACTGAGCACTCGGTCAGTTGGGGCCATCTTCCCAATGTATTCTTGGATGTTCCTTGTCTCATCCTGGACTGTGGTGCTGACACTCACCAGTCCCCGGCCCCCTTCCTTCCGCTTAGCGTACAGCCTCAGGGTGCTGGACTTGGGGTGAAACCCTCCATGCATGGTCAGGAGCTTTCTTGTCTTTATGTCAGTGGCTTCTATCTCCTCCTTTGGCCAGCCTATTACCCCAGCAGGGTACCTGATCACGGGCAGGGCGTATGTGTTGATGGCCCGGATCTTGTTCTTACCATTCAGCTGACTCCTCAGGACTTGCCTGACCCTCTGCAGGTACTTGGTGGTTGCAGCCTTTCTAGCGGCCTCTTCATGGTTCCCATTTGCCTGCGGGATCCCCAGGTACTTGTAACTGTCCTCTATGTCTGCAATGTTGCCTTCTGGTAGTTCAATCCCCTCAGTTCTGACTACCTTCCCTCTCTTTGTTACCATCCGACTACACTTCTCCAGTCCGAACGACATTCCAATGTCATTGCTGTATAGCCTGGTAGTGTGGATCAGTGAATCGATGTCTCGTTCACTCTTGGCATACAGCTTGATGTCATCCATGTACAGGAGGTGGCTGACAACTGCTCCGTTCCGTAGTCGGTATCCGTAGCCAGTCTTGTTAATGATCTCACTGAGGGGGTTCAGGCCTATGCAGAACAGCAGTGGGGACAGAGCATCTCCTTGGTAGATCCCGCACTTGATGGTAACTTGTGCTATGGGCTTGGAGTTGGCCTCTAGTGTTGTACGCCACATCCCCATTGAGTTCCTGATGAAGGCTCTTAGGGTCCCATTGATCTTGTACAATTCTAGGCATTCCAGTATCCAGCTGTGGGGCATTGAGTCATAGGCCTTCTTGTAATCAATCCAGGCAGTGCACAGGTTGGTCAGTCTGGTCTTGCAGTCTCGGCTGATTGTTCTGTCTACCAGTAGCTGGTGTTTTGCACCTCTGGTATTCTTGCCAATTCCTTTCTGTGTCCCGCTCATGTATTGACCCATGTGCCTGTTCATCTTAGCCGATATGATGCCTGACAGGAGCTTCCATGTAGTACTGAGGCAGGTTATTGGTCGGTAGTTGGAGGGGACCGGTCCCTTCTTGGGGTCCTTGGGGATCAGGACCGTCCGACCTTCGGTTAGCCATTCCGGGTGTCTCTCGTTAACTAGCAGCTGGTTCATTTGTGCTGCCAGACGCTCGTGGAGTGCAGTCAGCTTCTTCAGCCAGTAGGCGTGACCCATGTCGGGCCCTGGTGCTGTCCAACTCTTCATACTGGAGACCCTTTCTTGGATATCTGCCACTGTGATGGTTACTGGACCCTGTTCAGGGAGGTCGCTGTGGTCTGCCCTCAGATCCACTAGCCACTGAGCATTGCCGTTATGGGTTGCATCCTTCTCCCATATGCTCTTCCAGTATTGCTCCGTCTCCAGCCTTGGTGGTGCTGTTCTCTTATTGTTCCCTTGCCACTGAGAGTACACCTTTGCTGGTTCTGTGGAGAACAGCTGGTTTATTCTCCTGCCTTCTATCTCTCTGGTGTACCTCCTCAAGCGGCTGGCCAAGGCTGTGAGTCTTTGCTTGGCAGTTTCCAAGGCCTCAGGTATGGACAGCTTGCTGTATTTCTTAGGCACCTTATTTGTCGCACCTTTCTGCAACTCTGTTAGTTGGCTAACCTCCCTCCGTGCTACTTTGATCTTGCCCTCTAGCCTCCTTCTCCATGGAGGGTACTGCCCCTTGTGGCTGTTCAACTTGTAGCCAAGCATCTCACTGATCACTGCTGCCGTATTGTAGATCAGCTTGTTAGTGTCGGTAATCGTGGTTGTAGGTATCGTCCGTAGTGCTGCATTAACATCATCTAGCAGACCTTCTGAGGGTACTTCACGTAATCTTGGTAACCGGCTACGGGGGATCCAGGTTTCAAGCTTGGCCATGATCCTATTTTTCAGGTCAGTTCCTCTCGCACTCAATGATCCTTCTCCTATCGCACTTGGGGCTATGTACCCAATCTCGGGTGGGGGTGATGATATCTCCCCCCTGACCTGGCGTCCTGACTCCTCCTTGCCGTAGCATTTGTGTTGTACCTCGTCAATCTCTAGCTGTGAGAGCAGTCCCTTCTTTCGAATGTTGGAACACTGAGCTACTAGTTGTTTCGCCGTCATTGTGGATGTTGGGTATCGAAGAATCCATAGGTCCCTCATCCTATTCATGTAGCCCCTTCCGCCGGGGTTACTTGCGTAGTAGCATTCCAACAACGCCCTGTTTTCGTCCCTTGCCCACCGATGCCTTCTTGTTCCAGTAGCCCACTTTTCGTCAGGGTGCCCTGGTTCCTCAACACCTGACGCGGACCTTGTTGATCCGGCGACGTCCGAGCCGGCATGCCTTCATATTTATCTGTCTCGCTCATGTCTGCGGTAGGCTTGCTTAGCATAGGGGGTCTAGCCTTAGGACCCTTACTGGATACAGACGCCCCAGGCAGGAATCGAACTTGCGATCCTCTGTTCCAAAGGCGTGTAGTTTAACCACTACGCTATCCAGCTGCTCTCTCTCTCTCTCTCTCTCTCTATATATATATATATATATATATATATATATATATATATATATATATATATATATATATATATATATATATATATATATATATATATATATATAGAGGCTCAGAGAAGAGCTCGAGAGGATGTGGAGGGTGAAGGTAACGGTGGTCCCCGTGGTAATCGGAGCACTAGGTGCGGTGACTCCCAAGCTAGGCGAGTGGCTCCAGCAGATCCCGGGAACAACATCGGAGATCTCTGTCCAGAAGAGCGCAGTCCTGGGAACAGCTAAGATACTGCGCAGGACCCTCAAGCTCCCAGGCCTCTGGTAGAGGACCCGAGCTTGAAGGATAAACCGCCCGAAGGGCCTTCTGGGTGTTTGTTATATATATATATATATATATATATTAGGGGTGCAACGATACACAAAATTCATGGTTCGGTTCGATACTTTGGTGTCACGGTTCGATATTTTTTCGATACATTTTTAATTTGTCATTTATTCAAATTATAAATATATATTTTAACTGAAAAGTACAGTTTTTAAATTTAACCCTAACCCTTGTGCGTGTTTTTTATTATGACAGCGAATGCGCACCTGCGGACCACTTATGTGCAGCCCTGGTTATTTAGCTCGTCATATCGCAGCCACAGAAATGATTTTGATTTCCAAGCCACCCTCATAAAAGTTCTCTAGATCCACCCCTGGCCATGGGACAGTTTGACAGTATCTTTTGTGTGGTTTTAGACTTGGACGAGTTTCTAAAACACTAGATCAACAAAAACATCAGAACATACACTCTTTTGCCCATTAATCATGCCTACTTATGGGGCACCGTTTGTAAAGTGACGCATTTCGGGCAATTTGTCCAAAGTTTGTTGATTGCGTTAAAAATTTTAATTGCGTTAATCGTGATCGTTGACAGCCTTAGTTTGTTGGCGTGTTCGCCCAGGGCACCAAACAGGCTAGGACCACCCCTGCTGACATGCAACAATATTTTATTGAAATCAACAACCAGTCCTAGATATTGTACAATGTACTTTTTCCAGAATGTATATAAAAGATGCAGAAATGACTTTACATTATATGCCTGGTTAGGAATAATTAAATGGCCTATTTACTGCATACAAACCTAACAGGTTTCTAAAGTCTGCAAGATCTGGTCACCTTGTAGTGCACAGTTAAGGAACTAAGAATGATTGATATATATATATATATATATATATATATATATATATATATATATATATATATATATATATATATTAGGGGTGCAACGATACACAAAATTCACGGTTTGATATTTTTTCGATACAAAAAATGTTCATGCCTTTTTAATTTGTCATTTATTAAAATTATAAATATATATTTTAACTCAAAAGTACAGTTTTTAAATTTAACCCTAACCCTTGTGCGTGTTTTTTATTTTGACAGCGAATGCGCACCTGCGGACCACTTATGTGCACCCCTGGTTATTTAGCTCATCATATCGCAGCCACAGAAATTATTTTGTCCATGAAACCATAAAGCTGCACTTTCTTTTTGCCTTATAGTCTGATTTGTCATAACTTCTCCGTTTTGTGGTGAGCTTTTTTTTGGCTGTCACTTCTTCACCCTGACCTGTCTTATCCTGCTGCTTTTACACACACACTCACATAAGCTCAGCGATTCTCTGCGCGATCAACCTCTCATATGTTTAAGCTGCGGGAGATTTCACTTGTCATGTTTGCATAGTAAGCTAACGATTAATAAGACGATGTCAGAGGAATTGGTGCACAAATTATCATCACTCACAGATCAGTGCTGTCGCTCTCTATACACAGTTCGCACGATTGCAAAGTGAAAGCAAAAAAACAAGCGCAAATTCAAACGCGATTTCAATATGTCACATATTGACAGTGGCTCACCGATGCCAATGACATAATTACCCAGCTACATTTCTGAAAGAATGCAAAAGCATTGACATATATTTTTCCTTCCTACAATAGCCCGACGGGCAGGGCAGAGAAAGATTTTGGTAGCCCGACTGGAAAAATCGCTAGCCCCGGGACGTCGGGCTAGCGATTTTGCAAGCCCTGTATCTGATTGAGTAATCACTCATCTTTGGAAAAGAGAGTTTATTACAGAGAAATGTCTCTTTCCAAAATAAAAGCTATACTATCCGCTTCTCAGCAGCATATTAAACACATGAGGTCCCCATAAGGAGAATCATGTGCTAACGGCTGTCTAAATGACTCGGCTAAAGTTAGTAGCATGCTTGCTTGTTTTTGTCTGCTTCCACTTGTCTTTGCACTAGGATGATGTCGGCGTAAATGTGCAGTCATATTCGTTGTGTTCCCACTAGAGCTTTCAGGTTAATCTCGTTGAAATGACCTTAACGCCACAACACGGCAAATCTCCGTTAACGAGCTACCCCTGATAGTCCCGTGCATGGGGCTAGACGGCCAACACGTTAACGAGCTAACTGCGCTAACACACTAGTTCCCACCCATGTAGTTGAGCATTGCATGGCACATCCAACATACTGTTTTACTTTAGTCCATGACGCGCTTACCTTCAGGGTCATACGTCACATGAAAACCAAAATAATTCCAAACACCAGATCTGAAGGGTGGGGGAGGTCTATGTTGCAAGGAGAGCTTAACTTCTGTCTTGCTAGCTTGCCCTGCACTATTCCTTCTGACGATGCTGTCTGTGTTGAGCGCTCAGTGGATCTGCGCTCGACAGTGCAGCCTAGGCGGAGTAGTCGAACGCAGATTCACTTAGCGCTCAACACAGACAGCATCGTCAGAAGGAAAGTTGATAAAATAAATTACAAATGTTGTATTGTTCGATACATATGCGTACCGAACCGAAAGCACTGTATCGAACGGTTCAATATCGATACGAATATCGTTGCACCCCTAATATATATATAAAAAACACCCAGCACGCCCCTGCGGGCGGTTTATCCTTCAAGCTCGGGTCCTCTACCAGAGGCCTGGGAGCTTGAGGGTCCTGCGCAGTATCTTAGCTGTTCCCAGGACTGCACTCTTCTGGACAGAGATCTCCGATGTTATTCCCGGGATCTGCTGGAGCCACTCGCCTAGCTTGGGAGTCACCGCACCTAGTGCTCCGATTACCACGGGGACCACCGTTACCTTCACCCTCCACATCCTCTCGAGCTCTTCTCTGAGCCCTTGGTATTTCTCCAGCTTCTCGTGTTCCTTCTTCCTGATATTGCTGTCATTCGGAACCGCTACATCGATCACTACGGCCGTCTTCTTCTGTTTGTCTACCACCACTATGTCCGGTTGGTTAGCCACCACCATTTTGTCCGTCTGTATCTGGAAGTCCCACAGGATCTTAGCTCGGTCATTCTCCACCACCCTTGGGGGCATCTCCCATTTTGACCTCGGGACTTCCAGGTTATACTCGGCACAGATGTTCCTGTACACTATGCCGGCCACTTGGTTATGGCGTTCCATGTATGCCTTGCCTGCTAGCATCTTGCACCCTGCTGTTATGTGCTGGATTGTCTCTGGGGCATCTTTACACAGCCTGCACCTGGGGTCTTGCCTGGTGTGATAGACCCCAGCCTCTATGGATCTTGTGCTCAGAGCTTGTTCTTGTGCTGCCATGATTAGTGCCTCTGTGCTGTCTTTCAGTCCAGCTTTGTCCAGCCACTGGTAGGATTTCTGGATATCAGCCACCTCCTCTATCTGCCGGTGGTACATACCGTGCAGGGGCCTGTCCTTCCATGATGGTTCCTCGTCTCCCTCCTCTTTCTTGGGTTTCTGCTGCCTGAGGTATTCACTGAGCACTCGGTCAGTTGGGGCCATCTTCCCAATGTATTCTTGGATGTTCCTTGTCTCATCCTGGACTGTGGTGCTGACACTCACCAGTCCCCGGCCCCCTTCCTTTCGCTTAGCGTACAGCCTCAGGGTGCTGGACTTGGGGTGAAACCCTCCATGCATGGTCAGGAGCTTTCTTGTCTTTATGTCAGTGGCTTCTATCTCCTCCTTTGGCCAGCCTATTACCCCAGCAGGGTACCTGATCACGGGCAGGGCGTATGTGTTGATGGCCCGGATCTTGTTCTTACCATTCAGCTGACTCCTCAGGACTTGCCTGACCCTCTGCAGGTACTTGGTGGTTGCAGCCTTTCTAGTGGCCTCTTCATGGTTCCCATTTGCCTGCGGGATCCCCAGGTACTTGTAACTGTCCTCTATGTCTGCAATGTTGCCTTCTGGTAGTTCAATCCCCTCAGTTCTGACTACCTTCCCTCTCTTTGTTACCATCCGACTACACTTCTCCAGTCCGAACGACATTCCAATGTCATTGCTGTATAGCCTGGTAGTGTGGATCAGTGAATCGATGTCTCGTTCACTCTTGGCATACAGCTTGATGTCATCCATGTACAGGAGGTGGCTGACAACTGCTCCGTTCCATAGTCGGTATCCGTAGCCAGTCTTGTTAATGATCTCACTGAGGGGGTTCAGGCCTATGCAGAACAGCAGTGGGGACAGAGCATCTCCTTGGTAGATCCCGCACTTGATGGTGACTTGTGCTATGGGCTTGGAGTTGGCCTCTAGTGTTATACATATATATATATATATATATATATATATATATATATATATATATATATATATATATATATATATATAGAGTAATATTTTAAATTGTGTTTATATATATATATTGTACATACATACATACATACATACATACATACAAGTTAAAATATTACTTTATAGTAATCAGTAATTGATATACCATTATGGGGATTAAAGGTGAGGAAACTTACCGTTTCCTGTTATGTACGACTCAAAAAACTGGTCAAAACTCTCGGGAGTATCCAGGTCTGCTAGAGCACTGCTGAAGTGATAAAAAGACACCATGTTGTCCTTTGGATTCCTCATCAAATACACGATCTGAAATATATTTAAAAAAAAATTTGAATATTAAAAGTCTGTCACTTAAATGTAATAATTCACCAAAAAAAAACTAAATTGAAATCTTAAATCTTAATAAACATTTTTTTAAAAATGTAATAATTCACTATTTAATGTCATTAGTTTAAAAGAAAAGCAATTTAAAATTTAATGTTACAATTTGATTTCAGATAATATTTTTATAAATTCATTTTAAAGTCTGTATTTGAGCTTCCGTGAAGCCGAATGCTGACAACCTTCTAGCAGTTTTCTTGCCACCCGACATACGGTCCGCTACGTTGCTCAAGCAAGTTGGCACTTGGGATGCTAGTGTCACGGCTGGGGCAGCAGTTGTGTGGTGGAATGAATGAGGACTCAAGATGCAGATAGAAGTGGAGATGCAAGTGGAGATTTATTTACAGAGAGAAAACCAAGGTGAGGGCAGAACAGAACATAAACCTAAACTGGGAAAACTAACACAAAGGGAGGACATGAGGCGAGGGGAAGAGAGACACGGAAAAAACACCAAAAGAATGCAGAGTAACGCAGAAGCTTCACAGAGAAACACAGAGGACACGACGAGGAGCACAGGCAGACACATACTATAAATACACACACCAGGTAATCAGGAAATGGCACACAGGAGGGGACACAGCTGGAACTAATGGGCATAACGAGACACAGACGTACAAAGTAGAACAGGAAACACACAGACTGCTTTACAACACAAAACTCGGGGACCCGAGCAGAGCACAGAGGGAGACACAGGTTGGGATAATAAACATGACAACCAAACCCAAAGAACTAATACAAAATCAGAATAAACTAGAAAAAATTATAATAATAAACTCAAAGCGCTGGGTCACCGACCCAGAACCATGACAGCTAGATTCTCTTCCTCTATCTATCTCCTCTATCTGAAATCAAACAGAATCATTAAAAATAAAACAAATGCTAGTGCTAGCTTTTTGGACCTGGGACCATGTGTTTGTGTAGAAGTGTATGATTAAAAATGACCCTCATATTCCTCGATTTATGACCCCAGAGGATCATTGTTTTAATTCTTGCAGAACATAAAACAACATTTGTTTTGAAGATCAACCACTCTATTTTCATTTGCTAGGATTTCCTGGTTTCTAAAAGCTACCAGTAGTCAAAGTGCAAGCCTCAAAAACTGAACTTCAGTGACCAATAGGTAACATCACAAAAAATTAAATTAATCTTCACAAGTACAAATTTAATTTGCTTTATTTTTGCAACAATAAGTAATCAAATGCTTTTAACTTTCTCAAACTTCAAGACTGTCTCTTTCTTCAATAAGATTTCAACTTCTATAAAGTACTGACTTTTGGCTTCTTCTCCTTCACTCCTGGAGGCATGATGTGTACAGGGAGATGCGAGGCGAAGAGCCGTGGAGAGGGAAGAAGAGCGTATTCAGCTGTCTTGTACTCCAGCCACGGCATCCTCTCAATGTTGGTTGAATATTTAGTCTGATAGCTATGCATTTCGTGGATGGAAATCATGATCTGCTGAACCCATACAGTACCTGATGTGGGGAAAGACATTAGAGGTGATCAGTGGATCAGTCTGGCCAGCACAAAACAGCAAATACCAACAATGTGTGAAATTTTTCACCAACCTGACTTTGGATAAGTCACAAGGAAGACATCGCTGTCTTTTATTTCAAAGCTTTCAAGGGAGTCTAGGTACTCTGGAGTTGTAAGACTGGTCACAAAGTTGAAGTTCTTATGCCTGAACAGACGGTCACTGATCCCCTCCATACTAGTTCTAAATAAGACAGATATAAAAAAGAAATAGGGATGTAAAATCTGTGAATTGCTACCTTATCATGGTGGAGAGGTTTATGTGTCCCAGGGATCCCAGGGCCTATATTGTTGGGGGGCGTTTTGCCCCATGGTAGGGTCTCGCATGGCAAATTGATGCTGGGTGCAAGCCCAGACAAAGAGCAATTCAAAAACCTGTTTGAATGTGACTCTGAAATGAAGAAATGCAGTAAAATGTGTTACACTCAACACAAGCAGCACAGAAGAAAATGTTGATCCAATCAACAAATTTATTATTGTGAATGATGGACACTGAAAATGGTATTTGGATGGTTTTACAGTTGTTCAATATGGGAATAGTCTGGAGAAATAGAATTTCTCTCTCACACATCTCATGAAGGACTTCATGTCACCAATGAAACCAACTCTACTTGAAATAGAATATTTAGCTATGGCACAGACAAAACTCATAAGATTAAGTCAGCAAAAAGTACTATGAGGAAGAAATCATAGACCTGAAAAAAAAATGTAACTGGTAAGAAAATCATTCAACAATCCTGCCAAAGAATTCTCATATTGCTGACCTGATCTTATAGCATATTCACCAAAAAGTCTTCACACATCCTCAGCCTTCCAGGCAAGAAGATTCCCAAAAAGTTGATTCTGTTCATCTGGATGTAGCATTTTCACATTTACATAATGACTGAAGCTTCAGTCATTATGTAAATGTACTGTTTAAAATAGGGCTGCTCGATTATGGCAAAAATGATAATCACGATTATTTTCACTGAAATTGAGATCTCGATTATTTGACGATATTTATTTAACCCTTTAAGACCTACCATAGAACCAAGTCCGCCAGAGCTTATATATATATTTTTTTTTTCATGTTGTAGTGCCAATTGTGGGAGCATTTCAAGTTGCTATACATCAATACAACTGTTATAGCCCATATTTTAATAATCTGTATGCATTAAGTCCATAGTAATTACATTAATTGCAAAAAAGTGCAATAAACTACAAAAAAATTGAAAATAGTTTTTGTTTTTTTTTACATATATATTTCTACTTGGGGAAATTTAAGAGGCTTATCCCTCAAAACTTTAAATACAAAAAAGTTGTACAAAATAGTTTCCCACCACAGGAAATTTATTTTGAGTGTCTTCATAGTTTTATTTTGGAGATACAGCAATGATGCAAATTTGCAAAGAAAACAGCATGTGCATCAAAATAAACTATTTCCAGCAGTGCAATTCGAGTTCTAAGCATTCCAGAAACTATTCATAAAAGTATAGAGTCAAACATGACTTATAAAAACACCAGTATAGGCTTTTAAGGCCTACAAGTAAAAAACTACATTTTCCGCGAAAATGACGTCACTTCCGGTTTCGGACAGGAAATGGCGGACATGCGATAGTTCGCGTTGACGTCTTGTTCAATGTGGGAAGTGTTACGAACAGCTGATCGGATCGGCAAAGCGTGTTTCTGGAATATTATGTTTTTGTTGCTGCAAGTGCCTTTTATGCAATTTTTACAAAGCTTTATGTGGAAGGAAACTGTGACCTAGGACAAGCTGATGGCATAAGATGTAAGTTCAACTCCTCTGGTTTCATATCGTTAGCTTCATAGCATAATTGCCTAAGTCATTTGACTAAGTCAATGACTTAGGCACTTATGCTATGAAGCTAACGATATGCAAAACAAATTATTGCGCTAGCTTACGCGGTTCTATAATAATGACTTTAAAAAATAATATAAAATAGTGTGCAAATACTGATAACAATGCAAATGTTTGCAATATAAAAAAAATAAATGAAAAATGTAAACATCTATGTTTCGTGAACTTTGCAGTGTTGCTCTGTGGTGCAGTTACGACACCGTAGCAAAGTTTACACACTATGTCTACTTGATCCACGTTTGACTCCGCGAATCCATAATGTTTCCACACCACTGAAGTTTTTTTTTACTTCTCTTTTCAACCAACGGCAGTCACTCTCCTCCAAATAACTTCTGCTTAGCTTTCCGAGCTTTCCTCGGGTCCTCTTAATTGTTGTGACACGTGTTCCAAATGCAGAGAGGTGCGCTGGATTTGCCACATGGAGCAGCGCGAGAGTAAAGCACGAGGGAGGGGCTAATAATCGGCTCAGTCATTTTTAATGATCGTTGAAAGCCCAGATCGTAATCGTGATTACAATTCGATTAATTGAGCAGCCCTAGTTTAAAAGCCATTCATCCACTGAACACATCCACACTATAAATGCTAATAAATAAACACTCATAATAGCAATTATCATAGCCACATTAGGAGCAATGTTAGACTTTTACCTGTGTAATTTACATTACAAGATTACATTGCATCTTGCAACCCTTAGTAATTGTATATGTTAATATGAATTACTGAAATAATTTACTCCAAATCCTCCTTGGCCACACCTCTGTTTACCGTTAATCTGAAATAATAAATAATCACTCCCATTGTAGCTTCCCATTGTAAACAACAAAGCATAGAAACAGTCTGATAATATATGCAAATAAATTCTCAAGACAGAATACTACAAAAAGAAATTCACAAAACAGATTTTTACTGAACCTGCATTACATTTAGAACCATTTTAATAGTAGAAAGGTAAGTGTTGTATTACCTGGATGTTTGCAGCAAGACCAATAGAGTGAATGTCCCGTACACCTCTTTTTATTGACATGTGTGTGCTCCGAGCTTCCACAATCTTTCACAACATTGCCACAGCATAATTTGCTGATAAGATAACATGGAGAGTCCAGAGTGCTGATTTCTTTCTTATGTTGGCATTCATTCAGAGAGTCACAGATCTCCACCTCTGGCTCTGAAGAACTGGGAGACCTCAGACTCAGAATAGTTATACAGGCACCTCTAGATTAGTTGATTGTACTTCATTAACTTTTCAAAATTAAATATGGTACACTGATTGGAGAGGGAGTTGGCAAGATCTTACTTAGCTCAAGAAACTGTTTCAAATCTGCTTAATTAAAAACAGAAATTTTTTAATGGAAAGACAATGCATTGACTTCTCTGCCCAGTCTGGAAGGCAGCCATGCTGACATTGAATGAATGTCACACCCTGGCTCAAGAGTTATTACAAAAAAAAGGGAGAAAGACACCAAACAAAGATTTACGAATGTTTGTTTGAGTGACACCTGACTCCTTGTCCCAACCCTGATCTTCACACCAGCTTGTCAGCAGTCACCAGCTGTTCATTTCCTGTGATTACTCAGTTGCTAATTGTACTTACCTCTGTTAGTGTGCCCCAGCTCTCTCTGTGATTTCTCTAGTCTTCCATCATGTTCGCTGGTTTTCTTCTAACAACATACACATATATATATATATATATATATATATATATATATATATATATATATATATATATATATATATATATGGTGGAGGGTGAAGGTAACGGTGGTCCCCGTGGTAATCGGAGCACTAGGTGCGGTGACTCCCAAGCTAGGCGAGTGGCTCCAGCAGATCCCGGGAACAACATCGGAGATCTCTGTCCAGAAGAGCGCAGTCCTGGGAACAGCTAAGATACTGCGCAGGACCCTCAAGCAGTGTTGCCAACTTAGCGACTTTGTCGCTATATTTAGTGAGTTTTCAGACCCCTTAGCGACTTTTTTTCTAAAAAAAAAGTCGCTAAAAAAGACGTGAAAGCGCGTATCGCTTTTACTCTCAACAAGCAGCGGGTGCTGTAACGCAGTCAGTTCTTTTACTCTTTTACTCTTATGCTGTTTTGTGGATCACAAGGTTTAAAACTACTTATAAACACACACACAAAGTAACTCCACCAGAGTGCCTATTTCGGGTCACTTTTGCCGGTCCAAGCCTGGGTAAAGGAGCAGGGTTAGAATTGTGACATTAAAAAAACCAATAATTGCTAAAAGAAATTTAATTTGTAGTTCTAAATAAACTCTAAATGTATTTAGGACGTTTTTTACTCACTTTATGTCCCTTCCACAATGTTATTTCTCTCTCCAACAACATAAGTTACAATTAGATTAGCATGACCAATTATGCAAATTAGGCGATGACGTCATTTAGTGACTTCTAGCGACTTTTAGGACAACCAATAGTGATTTTCCTTACTGAGGAGTTGGCAACACTGCCCTCAAGCTCCCAGGCCTCTGGTAGAGGACCCGAGCTTGAAAGATAAATCGCCCGCAGGGGCGTGCTGGGTGTTTTTTTTTTTTCTATACATATATACATGTGTGTGTATGTATGTATGTATGTATGTATGTATGTATGTGTATATATATATATATATATATATATATATATATATATATATATATATATATATATATATGTGTATATATATATATGTGTATATATATATATGTGTATATATATATATGTGTATATATATATATATATATATATATATATATATGGACGATCTGATATCCTTGTGTTGGTGTTGTTCCCACATCATCATGATTAATGTTGTTCCAGGTTCAACATTGCAAGTGACCAATCACGCTCTTGTGACGTCATTCCTTTGCGTCTTCGAAATACCCGCCTTCGAGAATTTTTTCGAAATACAAGTGAAGAAGCGAGAAACCGCCGCCTGTCCGCCGAATTTGAAGTCAATTTAGGATACTTTTCTTTAATAAACGGTAAGCATTATACATATGTTCCTCACTTGGCTTGCTGTTTGTTTGCTAGTGATAGGCTACTTGACGACAGCATTAGCTAACCACTATTCTCTAGACCAGCGTTCCCCAACTTTTTGGGTGTTTCGTGGCCCGGGGGTTGGGTCAGGCAAAATTGCAGTAGCTTCCCTGATCATTTTACAAACATAAGTGAAGAGAATTTGAACTAAAAGGCCTAGACTTATGGTTGTGTGCTGAATCTATGAATCAAACTGGAAACATAATTAACTGGTCCATAGCTGTGAAACTTGACATGAGTTCTTGATTCTATGGAGATTAACAGTAATCCAGAAATTTACAAATTTGTCCTGGGACATCGTGTAGATGTTGTCCCTGGGACATCGTGTAAATGTTGTCCCTGGAACATCGTGTAAATGTTGTCCCTGGGACACTGTGTAAATGTTGTCCCTGGGACACCGTGTAGATGTTGTCCCTGGGACATCGTGTGATAGCTTGTTAATAATGGAATGAAAATTATTGATTGTTATTAACTTGTGAAAAATAAGTGTGACAAATCCACATGTTATGTTCTTACACCCTTACAGAAACTGTGACTCCTTCACAATGTCAGGTAAATGTCAACTCATGTTGAATAATCAACCAATCAAGCCTTTTATTATCACATGCAATGTTACACGTACAACTGCAATGGAAATTTCACTCCCTTCTGACCATACATATATTGCTTAAACATCACATTGGGAAGACAGGTCGGAAACAGTTAGGAAGGTCAGAAAACAATTTAATTAATAGATGAGGGGAGAGGAGGAGAAAAAAGAACTACAACCAGACAAAGCTCCTAGAAGACTGAAATGGATGATGGTTGCAGCATGCAAAAAGAAAATGATATCTGTTGACTACAGCATATGCTTTCTCACAGATTACCTTGTGGGAGTAGCTGGAGTAGCTCTATTCTATTTCAAGTTTGAAATCCCTGTTTGACCAGACAAACATTTCAGATGAGGTACCTCTTGACATAAAAATCCTTTTATGTTGTCATAAAACTAATGTTAAATTCTGCTTTAAATACACTTTATTGTACAATTTACTTAATGAATCGTGTTCCTTAGTTCTGTTTTTATTTATATGTATTTATTTATTTGTTTTATAAGGTAATAGATGGCCTAATCTATTTGCAGTGTGAGGTATGTTGAAAAGCTGGTTTGATCATAATGACATAGCATGTTTACGTTTTTTGTAATGTATTTGAAAACATAGGTGTATTTATGTTATTTTTATAGAATTTCCCTCACATTTATCCAATACCAAGCCAAATCACTGGAAAATTTTTGGATGGGTCCACAAGAGCACAAAGTGCATACTTTTTGAAGGTATGACTTGGACTGTGGTAACTATGTTCTTATCACAAAGGGTTTATAAGTTGCCACTATAAACAAACAGCATTTTCCAAAATTGAAGCCTTGTCAGAAGAACCTGAAAAATACCTTTCTGAAACCTTTTCTGTGTAAAGACTTGCTCAAAAGCAATGCACACAGATTAAAACATTTCTTTCTTGGCCAACTGATAAAGAACACCAAAAATTGAGTGGTACGTGTTGAGTCTGTGGTCTTGATTTGTTTCGTACACACTATAGAACTTAATTAATGTAAACAAAAAATGACACTTTCTATGTTTGTGTATCTGCAGAATTAATTACAAGTCTCACCTGACAAGCTTTCGCAGTTTTGCAGTGTCATTCTTGACAGAAAAACATACTTGTCACATTCTTTTTATTTCCAGAAAAACATCTTTCAGATGTATGAGAAATTGATTGGAGCCTGTCTGGAAAACGGCAGCCACTGGACCTTGTTTGTAAGTTGCACAGATTTTGCACTCTCTCTAGTGCATGATACTTTTCAGTGTCCCTCATTAGGAAAGCTCAAGGCACAAGCCTACCATATCCATCTTTTTACAAAACAGTTTTGTGACATACCCAAGAGGACCATAGTCTATATGAATTCATTTGGAGAGTCGGAGGTCAGAAAAAGTGCGGTGTTGAAAAACTGGAGGTAATTAATTAACATATTTAACATAACATATTTAATTTAATTGAAATCATTACCGAACGTGGTTATTGATTTCTCTATATGCTTTTTATTTGTAATAACTGCGATCTCTCAGCTCATTTGCTTCAGCAAGAGGCTGCACTGGAGAGTGGACTTTGTCACATGTGAGCCACCCACATCAACAGGATGGGAACTCATGTGGAGTGCATGTCATAATGGTACTGAAAACTATAGCTTTAATCTATATAAGTAATGTTTACATTTTTGCCTATTCAGTTTTTAAAGCCTTAGAGGCAGGATGGTAAAATCTAAATTTTTTTTGTAGATTGAACGATTTCAGCAGTAATGCTGAAAAAAAAATCATTTCTTTGTTAACCTAATTTCTTTTGTTCTTTTTTTTTCTTCTTCGTCAATTATTAGTTTTCCCAATCTCTCATTGACGGTAAAACACAAGTGGAGGAGTACAACACTGAAATCCCAAAGCTCAGGGGCCTGTTCTTCGTACGTCGCTTACTACATCCAAGATCAAATGACACATCCAAGACCAAACCATCGCGCTAACCGTGAGCTCGCTAATCCGGTTCCCCGAACACACCTGCTGTTGACGATTAGTACAGCTGGACGCAGGAATGTGACATCACTGGGTGTCGTAAAAGGGGCTACGCATCGATAGTAGAAACATTGATCGGCAACCCGCTGATTGGTCGGCGAAAATGTCGAAGGGGCGTGCTTGGTATTTTCCGGCAGCAGAGCAAGAACTCATGAGTGAGGGATTTCAGGAGTTTCAGAGTTTAATTAAAACGCAAGAGAACACTGCAAAGGCTGCAAAAGCAAGGAGAGAGGGCTGGCAGAAAGTTGCTGACAAATCAAACTCGTAGGTAATTTAATAATAATAAAAATAATGGATTGGATTTATATAGCGCTTTCCAAGGCACCCAAAGCGCTTTACGATACCACTATTCATTCACTCCCACATTCACACACTGGTGGAGGCAAGCTACGGTTGTAGCCAGGCTGCCATATCGCGCCATCGGCCCCTCTGGCCAACACCAGTAGGCGGTAGGGTAGATCTATCATATGACACTATATTGTCCAATATCATATGGCATTATATTATATTATAATATGTTATATTATATCCCCTTTCACATTAGAGCCACAACAAGACCCACAAGAACATGGGAACAAGTAAAAGTGGAATACAGGAGTATTCTACAGAATGGTAATATTTATCTCTTAGATTGCTTTGCGTCTCTTGGCAAGGTAATACTGGCCTGTAATACTCTGTTAGTTTGTTCATAACAGCAACCAAGAAAAGGGCAGAGGAAAAAAAGACAGGTGGTGGTCCTGCACCCCCTCGTCAACAAGTTGGTTAAGTAAATAATACCCTCACGGGAATATCGATATCTCTCTATGAGCACACTGTCGCGCTGAGCTAAAGGATCCTGTCTGTCCCGCAATATACGCTGAATTCTGAGGACTCTCCTTATCAATCTTGCACCTTCCGCAATGGGTTGGTCGCGTATACGGACAGGACATGGCTGCGACAGGCTTCCCAAATCCACCTTCGCTTTTATAGCCGTGGTCTCTCATCTTGATTACACGAAGTAATTTACAATTACTACTCTGAAATATGAATTACATCTGTAATAATCACATACATGTAATAGAATGTTAATAGTTCATTTCCCTTTTTTAGGAAATGACCTGTGTGAAATCAATAAATGGATCAGGTGCTGCATTATCTTTGGTTACAGTGATGTTATTTATTTATGGTGAAACAGTGGTGGAATATCGCTGTTGCTTTCGTATGAATGACGCGGGCATACCTGCGTGGCCGCGATCTAATCCTGTTTACATAAAGTAAACCTGCTCCCCAGCAGGTTTACGCTTACGGCTCTGTTGCTATGACAGCAAGTCCCGGATGGGCTTCGGGGAACCGAACGATCCAGGATCACGCGAAATCGTCAACAATCTAATCCAGCTAACTTACTTAGCGAGGTACGAAGAACAGGCCCCAGGTCCTGACTTTGCCACTACTTATTTTCCTCAATAGGTAAAGACAGAATTAGCCGCCTTCTTTTTCTCTAACATTGGAAAATGCAGTCAGGAAGTGCAGTCAGTGCTGGTGTGTGATTGCAGCCAAAGACCGGGTACACTATGACATGTCCTTAGCCATATAGATTGTTTATATAATGGACTTTGTTCATTTGTTTTTTGTTTGTTTATTTCTTCTTCTTTTTTTTTTTAATTCACAGGTGCAGTGCCAGAAATGTGGTGCATACAAACACATGCGTTGTTCAAAGTCTGTTTGTGGCATCTGTATCTTCTGTGAGAGTAAGTCACAATATAACTAAACAATGTCCAAAAATGTTTAAAGTGAAAGATTTTTCGTAATTTTGCCTTTGCACACCAGGACTGTGTAATTAAAGTGGACATTTAAAGATCCAGTTTTTACACAAAACTATTTTAGACATAACTGTGTCGTAGTGTGGGGATTTCCCTTCACAATTAAATTGATATAGTGTTGTTTATATCATTCTTCTTTATGTAACAGCACAGTGCAGCACAGCAGAGGGAAAGGAGTTGTGCAGCATAGTAGGTGGCTATACAGGAGGAGCAATAGAAGTAGCCAGTGAAGAATGTCATCAGGGAAAGCATCAGGCAGCGAATGACAAAGGAAAAGTTCCTAAGGGAGAGAACATCTGCAGCAAATCGACAAGTAACAGTGAGATAGGAAGACTGACAGTCAGAGATGAAGGTACACAGACTGAAGACAAAGAAAAAGAAACAGAAGTATACGGCACAAGTCTGAGTACAGATAATGCTGCTGCTGATGATGTTGACAGGATCGATGCAGATACAGAATTCCAAACTGATTCAGAAGGAACTAGTACAGTTTACAGAGTGCATGGTCGCTTATCTGTACCAAGCTCAAAAAAGAAAACCTACACAATAACAGAAGACGAGATCAAGTGCAGAATCAACGCAGAGAACACGTCAGTTCATGTTTTCAGAGGTTTGATTGGGGTAGGTATACATTTCGTGATTTTGATGTCACCTGAAATAAATCCGGGTTACTCGTATCAATAAAGTGACAATGTGGCTGGAAATTGTGCATTTGCTGCAACATATACACAATTACACCATGTAAACAAAAGCATTTAACTTTGTTTGTGCGTGTGTGTGTGTGTGTGTCTCTCTCTGCTCTTTTGGTGTTTGCACTTTTTCTTTTTTAGGGCCGTAAAGCCAAACTGCCCGCAATGATTCTTGACAGGCCTAAGAAGGCCAAAACTAAAGTAACAGTGTTTAGTGTTCTGAGTGAAGAGGAGGCTGGGGAGCTAGCCCTCAGGTTTGCCGGAAGATTGGCCTGCGATGTCACAAGAGACATGGTCTGTAAAGGCATCGACCATTCAAGTGCTGATATGACAAAGTAAGTTAGTAAAATAATATGAAAGTTGTATCTTTTTTTGTATTATTTGTCATTTCCCCGTATTTGGGTTATTGGTGTAACATTGTTAATCTTACTTTCTAATAACAGACACACCCTTCGCAAAATCCAACACAACCTTAAACATGAACTGACTGATTCCTCAACCTTCAGTTTGCTGACACACACCTTTGGCCCCGCTGCACTGGATTCTGTCATTTTGTTCCTGTGTGAAAAACTTGATCTTGTCTCTTGAATAATGAAACCTTTTGTTTGTTCTGTAAATCAGAATCTTGAAAATTGTTCACTGTTGTTCTAAGTTTGTGTCAAGTTAACTATTTGGCAAAAATGTTTGGTTCCTAATCCAAACAGGATAATGACTGTTCTAACACGTATCTTAAAAATGCTACAAAGAAAGAAAATTATCACATGTTTCAATATGAATGTAACTGTGTCACACTCGGTTTGTAGTAGCTTTCCTGTTTTATTTTGAGTTTTTTGGTATGTTTACACTGTTGTCATTTTTATTTCCCTTGTGTTCGTCTTCCCTTATTAATTTTACTGTATTTAATTAGTCTGATTTAATAACTTATAATTATTAACTTTCCAGTGTGTGTGGATTATTGTTTGTTTGATTTCTGCCTGTCTTTTCTATTAAAGATTTGGACTTTTGGACTATTAGTGGACCTCGTAGGTTTTTATTCTGTGCAATTAGTAATTGACTGGGTTTAATTTAGTGGCCTGGAAAACAGGCCCCAGGGATCTGGTCATTTTAACCCCCTAAGACCCGAAATCTTCCATGGCATGCATTTTTAATTTCTCTTTGATATTTGGCCAGATTGGAACCCAGATTGGAAATCTCAAAGCACCACTTCAATGCCAAATTAAACATTTCAACTCACAAGTAGTTATATAAAATACTGCATACAGCCTATAGGAATAACTTTAACAACTGGAAAGGAAAGTTTTTTGCAGCCCATGCTGCAGCTATAGCATTAGATTCTGGCATGTTATAACTGTTTTGAAAAGGAATTATTTCAAAATTAATAGCTGTCAATGTATTATTTACCTCGGGGAAGTTGGGAAATGCTCACAAACTATTCCAAGAAAAGTTTCCAGGGTTTTCTGACTTTCATTGCTGACAATAGCATAGGCCACAGGGACTCCATGCCCATGATCATCTCTTACAACAAGTGTGAATAAGGGAAATGAATACTGGTTAACGCAGTGCGTGGTGTCAACAAATACTAACTGTTTTGCATAGTTCTCCATGTTTGATTTCATTACAGGTGTCTGCAAAACAATTAGGTCTTGGTCAGATGTGTATGGTTGATAGAAGAGAACATGTTCTTGATGTTTTCCATTAAGTAAGGTATGTACACTTTGACTGTCTCCACAGTTAATGTCACGTGGTGTGACAAAATGCCCTCTGTTGTGAAGATCTCTGTCTGTTAAGGAAAATGTTATAAAACACTTCTTCAGTAAAGACTCAGAGAAGAGAAACACACAGAACTTCTTGCTAGCAAGGGCAGCCTCCAGACAGAGAGACTCGCCCTGAGCACTGCCCCTGTCTTTATTTTATACTTCAGTGTGTGTGTGTGTGTGTGTGTGTGTGTGTGTCCTGCTGATCAAAGGGTCATATAACATGAAGGCACAAAAGGTACATCCTTGGTCACAAAGAGGGCAGTCTCCCCCTCACCCTAAATAACATGGTGAGGAAGTCCAGCAGTTCATCTATATGTAAAGAAGCACTTAAACTAAAACAGACATAGCTACGTTAATCCTACCGTAAAACAATAAAACAAGGTACGAACTCTCATGCTCCCAGGACGTGGGGGTGCATTCCTGGAGTGCACACCAAGCCTGCAGCCTGTTAGAGATCACACACAATTGATTATATGCCTCTAAGTATACATGGTTGAATATTTCCTAATACAAATAACTACATACAGTATTCTATCATATGCAAACTTATATCACTAAAAGATTATACTGACTACTAAATACAATTTTCCATTGACAGTGTCCATGTTCTTTGGCCCATTTATGACATTCGGTTAGTATGATGGCTGGCTTAGTTCCAAGGGAAAGCAGTTCCTCAATCTTCCTCCTCAAATCACTGGAAATATTGTTGAAATGTGCGTCTTTTGGGTCCGAAGGATCATGCCCATCATGCTTATCATATGTATGCTGCAGGATGACTGTGTGGTCTTTCCAACATTTGAGTACTTTAAATGAAACATAGGCCTTACAGCCCACTGCTCTGTAGCTGTTTCGACTTTTTTTTCCAGCTCTGATGCAGTTGAATTTGTAATAGTCTCTTTTCCTGTCTTTACCTGAGGCCACATTTAAACATTTATAATGTCCATGAAGGGTTAATGAGTTCAATTTTTCTAACACAACACTGAATGGGTCCTCCTGGCATTGTGACACATGCACACAAAGTTGTGTATCTTTTCCAGTTCTTTTTTTTTCGTCATTCAGAACACTTCTTCTAATTATATCGTCCATTTCTGGTGGAAAAATAACAAAGGTTGAATTAGTCAATATTCATTAATTCATTTTAACTTGTTTTGGGGGTTTTTGCAATACAATGTGGTTATTAAATATAATCTTAAATATATACAGTGGGGCAAAAAAGTATTTAGTCAGCCACCGATTGTGCAAGTTCCCCCACTTAAAATGATGACAGAGGTCAGTAATTTGCACCAGAGGTACACTTCAACTGTGAGAGACAGAATGTGAAAAAAAAAATCCATGAATTCACATGGTAGGATTTTTAAAGAATTTATTCGTAAATTAGGGTGTAAAATAAGTATTTGGTCACCTCAAACAAGGAAAATCTCTGGCTCTCACAGACCTGTAACGTCTTCTGTACGAAGCTTTTCTGTCCCCCACTCGTTACCTGTATGAATGGCACCTGTTTGAACTCATCATCTGTATAAAAGACACCTGTCCACAGCCTCAAACAGTCAGACTCCAAAGTCCGCCATGGCCAAGACCAAAGAGCTTTCGAAGGACACCAGGAAAAGTATTGTAGACCTGCACCAGACTGGGAAGAGTGAATCTACAATAGGCAAGCAGCTTGGTGTGAAAAAATCAACTGTGGGAGCAATCATCAGAAAATGGAAGACATACAAGACCACTGATAATCTCCCTCGATCTGGGGCTCCACGCAAGATCTCATCCCGTGGGGTCAAAATGATCATGAGAACGGTGAGCAAAGATCCCAGAACCACACGGGGGGACCTGGTGAATGACCTGCAGAGAGCTGGGACCAAAGTAACAAAGGTCACCATCAGTAACACACTACAACGGCAGGGAATCAAATCCCGCAGTGCCAGACGTGTTCCGCTGCTGAAGCCAGTGCATGTCCAGGCCCGTCTGAAGTTTGCCAGAGAGCACATGGATGATACAGCAGAGGATTGGGAGAATGTCATGTGGTCAGATGAAACCAAAGTTGAACTTTTTGGTATAAACTCAACTCGTCGTGTTTGGAGGAAGAAGAATACTGAGTTGCATCCCAAGAACACCATACCTACTGTGAAGCATGGGGGTGGAAACATCATACTATGGGGCTGTTTTTCTGCCAAGGGGACAGGACGACTGATCCGTGTTAAGGACAGAATGAATGGGGCCATGTATCGTGAGATTTTGAGCCAAAACCTCCTTCCATCAGTGAGAACTTTGAAGATGAAACGAGGCTGGGTCTTCCAACATGACAATGATCCAAAACACACCACCCGGGCAACAAAGGAGTGGCTCTGTAAGAAGCATTTGAAAGTCCTGGAGTGGCCTAGCCAGTCTCCAGACCTCAACCCCATAGAAAATCTGTGGCGGGAGTTGAAAGTCCGTGTTGCTCGGCGACAGCCCCAAAACATCACTGCTCTCGAGAAGATCTGCATGGAGGAATGGGCCAAAATACCAGCTACTGTGTGTGCAAACCTGGTAAAGACCGATAGTAAACGTTTGACCTCTGTTATTGCCAACAAAGGTTATGTTACAAAGTATTGAGTTGTATTTTTGTTATTGACCAAATACTTATTTTCCACCCTGATTTACGAATAAATTCTTTACAAATCCTACCATGTGGATTCATGGATTTTTTTTTCACATTCTGTCTCTCACAGTTGAAGTGTACCTCTGGTGCAAATTACTGACCTCTGTCATCATTTTAGGTGGGGGAACTTGCACAATCGGTGGCTGACTAAATACTTTTTTGCCCCACTGTATATATACAATATAAAACAAACAGGGACTAAAAGAAGCTAAACTTTCATATGGTATGTCTCTGGCAACTTTAACATGATGTCCCAGGGACAACATTTACATCATTGTGAAGTTTGCGGACGACACTACAGTGGTGGGTCTTATCACCAACGGTGATGAGACGGCTTACAGGGAGGAGGTCAGCGCCCTGACCCACTGGTGTCAAGACAACCATCTCACCCTCAACGTCGCAAAGACAAAGGAGTTGATAGTGGACTTCCGGAGGTGCAGAGAAGTACACACCCCCATCACCATCAACGGCGCTGCTGTGGAGAGAGTGAGCAGCTTCCGGTTCCTTGGAGTACATCTGGCTGAGGATCTTACGTGGTCAGTACACACAAACAAAACAGTGAAGAAGGCGCAGCAGCGCCTCTTCTTTCTCAGGAGACTGAAAAGATTCGGCATGAGCCCCCGCATCCTCAGGACCTTCTATCACTGTGCCATTGAGAGCATCCTCACTGGATGCATCACCACCTGGTATGGCAACAGCACCGCCTACAACCGCAAAGCTCTCCAGCGAGTAGTGCGGTGCTCTGAACGGATAATTGGAGGTGAGCTTCCCTCCCTCCAAGACATCTACAGGAAGCGCTGCCTGAGGAAAGCGGGGAGGATCATCAAGGACTCCAGTCACCCCAGCCATAAACTGTTCAGACTGCTTCCATCAGGAAGGAGGTTCTGC